>NC_135238.1:101133480-101437010 GCF_051348905.1 Ranitomeya variabilis | reverse complement strand
CTGCAGATGCAGGGCAGGAAGCACCATCCATACTGACAGGGATCAGTCTTACCTGGAGGTGTCTTCAGGCAGGTTTCCGGGTCCGAGAGCAGGCCACCACTTGGAATGGCGTGCTCTCCGCAATGTCCGAAGGTCCGGGGGCCGCAGGAGGCCGAAAATCCGGAAGTGGATGCGTTCCATGTAGTGGAATGCAGGACCGGAAGTGACGCGCAGTGATGACGTCACTTCCGGGACGCCGAACATCGCTGCGGAGGGAGAAGGAAAGCCGGTGTGCTTAAGGAGGCCACCACTGGGGATCACTGGCCCACTTTACCTCCCATGGAGGCACAGGTGGGCCAGGAAAGGTCCCGAATCATGGGGAGACAGGAGCAGCATGACGTGGAGGAAGGCAGAGCCCACTAACACCACTGCCCAGCAGGAAAAACCAGGTACACTGCAGTCGCCGGCCACACAGCATACGAAAAACCTCTCCATGTCCCATGGGGGACAGGAAAGACACTGGCGAATATGAGGCAGGAGGGGCCTTTTAACCTCTTGCTTCCTGTCCCCATTAGGGAATGGAGACATCCTCCTATGCTGTCGTGGAAGGTGACTAGAGAAATCATGGATAAGACAGGTGACATGAAGCAGATTTACCTTGAGTGATAAAGTTATGTCCATAAATATTGGACCAGTTCTTAGATAAGGATTGTTTTTTTTATTGTCCTCTGATTGGGGTCTGATTCTGTTGTGATGACCCCACATGGTCTGAGGGGCAAATTCCTTAGTTGACGTAAAAAGACAAATACATGTGACACATTCATTCCTGCACAAAGACTGTCAAAGGTCATAATCAGTTTATATTCCCAGATTCTGTCTCTTTGAGATGTCCAACTGGGGGTCTGTATGTAGGGGAGACAGGGCAGAAACTGAGAACAAGAATGAACTCTCATCGCCTTACAATAAGAAAAAAAAAAGAATGGATCTACCTGTGGCAATACAGTTCTGTCTCCCGGTCCATAACATTATGGACATGAAGTTACTGGTATTAAAAAGGTAGCTTCAAATCTCAAAAAGTCAGAATAAAAATCAATCTATCTATCTATCTATCTATCTATCTATCTACACACACACCCACACACCCACACACCCACACACCCAGGGGTCAGCAGGGGAGGGGGAGCGGGGACTGTCTAATTATACTCACCTGCTCCTGGCGCAGTACCTGAACATCTTTTCCCGGCGCCGGCAGCTTCTTCCTGTAGTGAGCAGTCACTGTACCATTCATTACAGTAATGAATATGCTGCTCCACCTCCCATAGGGGTGGAGCCGCATATTCATTACTGTAATGAATGGTAACTGTGACCGCTCCGTACAGGAAGAAGTGGCAGCGCCTGGGAACCAGGGACTGCACAGCGCCAGAAGCATGGGAGTATAACAGGGAGGGGAGCGCTGCGCGATATTCACCTGCTCCCCGTTCCGGGCGCCACTACGTCTTCAGCATCTTCTGCAGTGATGCTCAGGTCAGTGCAGAAGACGCTGAAGACAGAGCGGTGCCGGAACGAGGAGCAGGTGAATATTGAAAGTGCCGGGGGCCTGAGTGACGAGAGGTGAGTATGTGTTAGTTTTTTATATCGCAGCAACAGCAAATGGGGCAAGTGGCTGTATGGAGCATCTTATGGGGCCATAAGCAACGTTTGTGTAGCACTATATGGGGCAAATATCTTTATGGAGCATCTTATGGGGCCATTATTAACCTTTATGGACCATTATATGGGGCTCCTGATTCAATATCAATATTCAAAAACACTTAACCTACTGATGTCTCAATTAGTTTTACTTCTATTGGTATCTATTTTTACTTTTGACATTTACCGGTAGCTGCTGCATTTCCCACCCTAGGCTTATACTCAAGTCATTAAGTTTTCCCAGTTTTTTGTGGCAAAATTAAGAGGGTCGGCTTATACTCGGATCGGCTTATCCTCGCGTATATACGGAAAATATAATGATTGAATAACATTTTCAGGAACTTAACTCCAATTGTCCAGCCCATTCCGAGAGGCTGCGCTCCAAGAACCATCTCCCATACCTCTTGTGTAACCAGAATGTGACTCCAGATTTCAGTTTCCCTGCATGTCCGGCCGTTGGAACCCAAACCGGAATCACTTCCATTATCGTGGAACGCTAGGTACCTGCTCCCTCTAACCTAACAAAGTTGAATGAGAAGCCTAACCGTGTCATGTCCAGAAGCTTGGAACACAGCTACGGTTCTATTACACTGATCAGCAATCTCAGATACAGTGGCCCTCCTTAACCCCTTATTAATCGGACCAAATTATTTAAAAATCTGACCAATGTGGTAATAACACTTGTATTCTTCAGTAAAAAGAAAAGAAGTTTGAGCGGGCACCACTACAAGTATTAAACAAATTAGGAGAAGGGGGTGCAACTAATGCACCAAGAGACCATGCAAAGGAAAAAGAAAAGTAGCGCAAATAAAGTACACACACAACCAATGTAAAGTGAAACACGGCTTTTATTGAGACCAAAAAAGTGCTAGCAAGACATAAAAAAATTTAAGACACCTATAAAAAGACATACCCAAACAACAAGAACATCCCCTATATATGGGGATGAAGCTCAAGCAGACTCAAGGAAATAAATAAACCCAGATATTATATCAAATGTGAAATGAAGATCCGCAAGTACAAACATAAATACACAAATAAATAAGTATACAATCACCAATATGCTCAAATGAAAGAGCCGCTATGGATCTAGAAGTAGAAAATCATTTATTAGGTGGACAATATCGCCACACAGTGGCCATGAAAAACCATGAAGATCCATAGGAAGCAAATATTCTATTTAGAACGCCAACATGATAGACCAATCCAAAAAATATATAAATATATAAATGAATGATAATAAAATTACGGTCCATAATGCAAATAGTAGCACATCATATTGAGCACATTGGGAATCACATACAATACATATAAATGCAGATAATCATACTCACTGAAGAGAGCCTGCTTGCTCCCAATGCGTGTCGCTACTCCAGGTAGCTTCGTCAGGGGAAGTGGTATTCTTCAACAAATCCCAGTGATTGAGATTTTTTTCATGGCACATTATAATTATGATAAATTTAGCTTGACATGTTGTGTTTATTTATAGAAAATATCAGAAAGCTGTCAAAAATGTAAAAAAAAAATAAAAAATAAAAAAATTACCGTATATACTCGAGTATAAGCCGACCCAAGTAAAAGCTGACCCCCCTAATTTTGCAACAAAAAACGTGGAAAACTTATTGACTCGAGTATAAGCCTACGGTGGAAAATGCAGCAGCTACCTGCACTGCTAGACCTAATATTAACCAACAGGCCAGACCGCATATCAAATATAAGGGTTGGGGGTCACTTGGGGAATAGTGATCACAAAATAATAAGTTTTCATGTATCCTTTAATTAAGATGTGTAATAGAGGGGTTACAAGGACAATAAACTTCAGGAGGACAAAATTACAACGGATGAGAGAGGATCTTGGTTCAATTAACTGGGACGATATCCTGAGACATAAAACTACAAAAGAAAATGGGAGACATTTATTAGCATCCTGGATAGGACCTGTGCACAGTATATACCGTATGGGAATAAACATAATAGAAATAGGAGGAAACCAATACGGCTAAATAGAGCTGTAAGGGGCGCAATAAGTGACAAAAAGAAAGCATTTAGAGAATTAAAGGAAGTAGGTAGTGAGGAGGCATTAAATAAATACAAAAAATTAAATAATGTAAAAAGCAAATCAAGGCAGCAAAGATTGAGACAGAGAGACTCATTGCCAGAGAAAGTAAAAATAATTCCAAAATATTCTTTAACTACGTAAATAGTAAGAAACTAAAAAATGATAGTGTTGGGCCCCTTAAAAATAGTCTGGGTGAAACGGTGGATGAGGATGAGGAAAAAGCCAATATGCTAAATGACTTTTTCATCAGTATTTACAAAAGAAAATCCCATGGCAGACAAAATGACTAGTGATAAAAATTCCCAATTAAATGTCACCTGCTTAACCCAGCAGGAAGTACGGCGGCGTATAAAAATAACCAAAATTGACAAATCTTCGGGCCCTGATGGGATACACCCTTGAGTACTGCAGGAATTAAGTACAGTCATTGATAAGCCGGATTACTCACCGGTAATGCTCTTTTAATGAGTCCACGACAGCACCCCACATGAGAGAGAGGGATCCGCCCCATAGGAACAGGAAACCTACAGAATAAAAGGAGGCGGTCCCCTCTCCTCCTCAGTTTAGTTTACAGAGTACAAAAAGGGAACCGCAAAAGCTTTAGTATTAATTCTTATTCAGCAAAATATCTTAAACTCTATACAACCATTATTTGTGAATTTAAAAGGAAGAGCTGTGCATAATTTAGGGAGGGTAGTAAATGGGTGCTGTCGTGGACTCATTAAAAGAGCATTACCGGTGAGTAATCCGGCTTTTTACCCTTCGCCACGACAGCACCCCACATGAGAGATTTTCAGAGATTCATTATTTGGGTGGGATTACTGTATTAAGAACAGCTCTACCAAATGTCAGATCAGAAGATGTAGATAGATCAAGTCTATAATGGTTGTAAAAGGTAGAAGGTGTAGACCAAATTGCGGCCTTACATATTAAATGGATCGGTACATCCGCTTGTTCCGCCCAGGAGGAAGCCATGGCTCGTGTTGAGTGCGCTTTAATACCCGCTGGAGGAATCTCGCCTTTTGACGTATAGGCCAAGCAGATATCTCGATGGATCAGAGATGCTATGGTAGCTCTCGTGACCCCATGTCCTTTCTTGTGGCCCTGAAAGGAGATAGACATGGAGGGAGAGTAGGGCTCTGTTTGACACCTTTCTATATAGGTCAGGATGGCTCTTCGGACATCTAAGGTGTGGAATTTATGCTGTTCTGGAGTTACAGGTGAATCAAAAAAGGAAGGGAGAAATATCTCTTGGGACCTGTGGTAGGTGGACGCTACCTTAGGGAGGTATGAGGGGTCTGGTTTTAGGACTATCCGATCATGGAATATCAGTAAGAAGGGTAGGTCTACTGATAGGGCCTGGATGTCGCTAACCCGTCTAGCTGAGGTTAGGGCTACCAAGAGGGCTACTTTATATGTCAGGACTTTTAAAGGTATTGAATCTAGTGGCTCAAATGGGGAGCTGGTTAAGGCCTCTAGCACTAGATTTAAATCCCACGGAGGTAGACGGGGAATATGGACCGGTTTACTACGTTCACAAGATTTTATGAATCTGGAGATCCACCTATTAGCTGCTATATTGCATCCATATAGGGCTCCTAATGCCGAGACCTGAACTCTTAAGGTATTTACAGATAACCCCAACTGTCGGCCTTTTTGCAAGAACTCTAGAATAGGTGTGACTGGAACTTGCTTAGTGAACGGTACTGTGTAAAAGTCTAAGAATTTATTCCATACCCTACTATATATCAGGGTGGTAGATCTTTTCCTGCTCAATAAGAGGGTGCTTACTAGTTCTGCTGAGAACCCTCTTGATCTTAGTAGTTGCCTCTCAAATTCCACGCCGTCAAGTGAAGACCTTTCACTTGCGGGTGGAAAAAGGGGCCTTGGGACAGCAGTTTCTTGTCTGATGGGAGAATCCATGGATCGCATAGGCACATGGTCTGGAGACAAGAGAACCATGGTCTTTTCGGCCAGAATGGTGCAATGAGGATCACTCTTGCTTGTTCCCTCCTGATTTTTCTGATCACTAGTGGAATCAGAGACATCGGAGGAAAGGCGTATGCCAGCTGGAACCTCCAAGGATGGTGGAGAGAGTCCAACATATCTGGGTGATCCATGGCGTTCAGGGAAGCGAACCTTCTTACTTGCCGGTTGTCTCTTGTGGCAAATAGGTCGATTTGTGGTATCCCCCATGATTCTGTTATCATACTGAATATGGATCTGTTTAAGGTCCATTCCCCTTGACGTAACTCGTTTCGGCTGAGGTAGTCTGCCCTGATGTTTTCTACACCTCTGATGTGCAGGGCTGTTAGGGATGTTAGATGAGTCTCTGCCAGCTGGAAGATGTCTGCAGCTATGGTCATTAGACTTCCTGACCTTGTACCACCCTGACGGTTCACATATGCCACTGTGGTGGAATTGTCCGAGTAAATTCTTACATTTGCCCCTTGAATCTGCGGAAGAAAGTGATTTAAGGCATATTCTACCGCTTTTAACTCCTTCCAATTGGAGGAACATGACAATTCTGCCTGGTCCCAAGTATCTTGGGCCAGACTGTCTTTCATATGTGCTCCCCACCCAATAGGGCTGGCGTCGGTGGTAATTATTTTAGACGGGTCTATTATCCATGGCACACCCTCTGAGAGGTGGTCCATGTCTAGCCACCAGGATAGTGATTCTAAGACATCTTTGGAAAGAGTTATTCTGCTTTCTAGATGTCCGTCTTTTCTCTGAGCCGACAATACCTCATACTGTAATTGACGAGTATGAAATTGTGCCCATGGTACAGCAGGGATACATGATGATAATGACCCCAGCAAAGACATGCCCTTCCTTAGTGTCATGTAGGGGTTGCGTATTGCGTCTGATACCCTTGATTGTATAGTCAGTTTCTTTGCCTGGGGGAGGAAGCATCTCTGACTTACGGAGTCTAGCTGGATTCCTAGAAATGTCTGGACGGTTTCTGGATTCAGCCGGGATTTTTCGAAGTTGACGATCCAACCTAACTCCTGTAGGGACGAGATCGTATTAGATAGACGGGTTTTACACTGGAGCATAGAGTTTCCCACCACTAGAAAGTCATCTAGCTAGGGTATTATCAAGGTATCTCGTTGACGTAGATGAGCCATCACTTCTAATATCACCTTAGTGAAGATGCGGGGAGCCATAGAAAGCCCAAATGGCATTGCAACATACTGAAAGTGACGAACCTGTCCTTCCAGGATGACTGCTACCCTTAGATACTTTTGATGTTCGGCATGTATGGGAAGATGATAATAGGCATCCTTTAAGTCTATTCCGGCCATGACACACCTAGGAAACAAGAGTTTTATGGTTGAACTAATGGATTCCATTTTGAAGGTATGATTACGCAGGAAGGCGTTTAATCTCTTGAGGTTTATGATGGTTCTAAATGAACTATCAGGCTTATTGATCAAGAATAAAGGGGAATAGAACCCCTTCCCTTCTTGATCCTGGGGAACTTCTATCAGGACTTTTTTAGACAGAAGAGATAGGATCTCTGATTCCAGAGCCCTTTGTTGGTCTTGACCTTTTGGAGATGTTACTATAAAGGAATCCCAAGGTATTCGGTCAAAATCCAATTTTAGGCCGTATTGTACAATGTCCAGAATCCACTGGCTGGATGTTATTTGTTCCCATCTGGGGAGGAAGAATTTTAATCTGCCGCCTACCTCCTGGTTAGCGGTATTTGCGTTTCGGGTTATGGGACCCGCTAAAAAAGGCACCTTTTTGCTTCGGGTCCTTCGACTCCCATCGCTCCCTTTGTTCGAACGGCTTGTTCCTGGTAAAGGGACGTCTTTTGAAGGCTCTCCTGTAGGATGGAAGATACTAGTTAGGGAAGCCTTTTTTCCTTTCTCCTGCTTTACTCAGGAGCTCATCCAGCGCTTTTCCGAAAAGAAACTCACCCTGGCAGGGGATCGCACAAAGTTTTGCTTTGGCCTGTGCGTCCCCTTTCCAGTTCTTTAGCCAGAGTGCTCGCCGGGCTGTGTTCACTAGGCCGGCTGACCTGGCTGCTAGGCGTAGCGAATCCACAGAGGCATCAGCCAGGAATGCTACTGCTTCTTTGATTAGAGGGAATTTCGGCAGGATTGACTCTCTCGAAGTTCTACCTCTAATCTGTTCCTCCAGTTGCTCCATCCACACTAGTAGTGACCTCGCAGTGCAGGTGCTAGATATGGCGGGCCTGAACGCCCCCATGTTGGCTTCCCACGACCTTTTTAGTAAAGCTTCCGCTTTACGGTCCAGCGGGTCTGTCAGGACTCCTGAATCCTCCACCGGTAAGACCGACTGTTTGGTTGTGGAGGCTACAGCGGCATCCACCTTCGGCACCTTCGACCAGGTATTTAGCTCCTCGTCGCTGAAGGGATAGCGTCTTTTAGAGGATGATGGTAGAAAACCTCTATTTTGCTTATCCCACTCTTTTTTTACTATTTCTTTAATAGTTTTTATGACGGGGAAGGACCTACGTTTCCTCTGTCCTAACCCCGCGAACATGATGTCCTGAGCCGATTTACTTTCTTTCTCATCTGAGCACCCCATCGTGCTTCTGACAGATTTTATTAAATTGTCCACACTGCTGTTGGGAAGACAAAGTCCCCCTTCAGTCTCGGATGAGCTCGGCTGGGATTCCGCTTCGCCTGAGGATATACATACGTCCTCTGACTGTGAACTGACCGGAGATTTGGACCTACTAAGCTGACGGGTACTGGTGGTACTAGTCTGCGCCAACCCCTGCATTTCTTCCCGGATCATAGCTCTGACATCTGATGGAGTCATTATGTTTTCCTGCCGTAAGGTTTGCATGATACACTCCGAACACAGTTTGTTAACATAATCATCCGGGAGGGGCTGCGTACATAAAGCACATTCCTTGTGCTTGGATTTGTGTGTCCTTTTCTTAGTCTAGGAAAGATACAGGAGGAACATATATCAGCATATAGGAAGAGACTCTTTCAAAAACTCACCCAGTGAAGCTGACAGGTACCGGTTCTGGAGGCGGATTTCGTTTGGTGGTAGAACCCTTCTCTGGAGGTCGACCACCACTCTTTGTGCTGCACCTAGCGCTTCTCTCCTTGCTAGGAGAACGCTGTTGCACTGCGGGCAAGTGCGCATCGTCGGCCGGTGAAGCCATCTTACACACACCGGCCCGACGCTAGCGCTGCATTTTTAAATCTGCCGCCCATTCTCCTGCCTCCCCGGACCAACCCGGAAGTGCTCCAGCGACTTCCGGGTTAGACGCGCCGCTCTCACTCACCATGCGGCGGCTAGGGATATTAAGCCGGCCGCAGCAGCGCGCGCGTCCTCACGGTGCCGGGCGGACCCACGGTGACCGGACCCGGACCGTGGATGCTTGGCCAGACGAGGGGGGAGGCTGCAAGCAGGGGCTCCCCCGCCGCTGCTTCTGGAACCGCAGCCCCTGCCGTTCCCGCAGATACCGACGCAGGCGGGTGCATGGCCCAGGGATCCTCTTCATCTGTAGGTAAGCCGGGTCCCTGTAGGAACAGGAAACCTAAACTGAGGAGGAGAGGGGACCGCCTCCTTTTATTCTGTAGGTTTCCTGTTCCTATGGGGCGGATCCCTCTCTCTCATGTGGGGTGCTGTCGTGGCGAAGGGTAAAAGACCATTATTTTTAATCTTTAAAGACTCCATAATAACAGGGTCTGTACCACAGGACTGGCGTATAGCAAATGTGGTGCCAATATTCAAAAAGGGGACAAAAACTGAACTCGGAAATTATAGGCGAGTAAGCTTAACCTCTACTGTGGGTAAAATCCTGGAGGGCATTCTAAGAGATGCTATACTGGAGTATCTGAAGAGGAATAACCTCATGACCCAGTATCAGCACGGATTTACTATGGACCGTTCATGTCAGACTAATTTGATCAGCTTCTATGAAGAGGTAAGTTCCGGACTGGACCAAGGGAACCCAGTGGATGTAGTGTATATGGACTTGTCTAAAGCTTTTGATACGGTGCCACACAAAAGGTTGTTACATAAAATGAGAATAATGGGGATAGGGTAAAATATGTGGAAGTGGGTTAAGAGCTGGCTCAGGGATAGGAAGCAAAGGGTGGTTATTAATGGAGCACACCCTCAGACTGGGTCGTGGTTAGCAGTGGGGTACCACAGGGGTCAGTATTGGGCCCTCTTCTTTTTAACATTTATTAATGACCTTGTAGGGGGCATACAGAGCAGAATTTCAATACTTGCAGATGACACTAAACTCTGCATGGTAATCAATACAGAGGACAATTTTATATTACAGGATGATTTATGTAAACTAGAAGCTTGGGCTGACAAATGGCAAATGAGCTATAATGGGGATAAATGTAAGGTCATGCACTTGGGTAAAAGTAATAAGATGTATAACTATGTGCTTAATTCCAAAACTCTGGGTAAAACCGTCAATGAAAAAGACCTGGGTGTATGGGTGGATGACAAACTCATATTTAGTGGCCAGTGTCAGGCAGCTGCTACAAAGCAAATAAAATAATGGGATGCATTAAAAGAGGCATAGATGCTCATGAGGAGAACATAATTTTACCTCTATACAAGTCACTAGTTCGACCACACTTAGAATACTGTGCACAGTTCTGGTCTCCGGTGTATAAGAAAGACTTAGCTGAACTGGAGCGGGTGCAGAGAAGAGCAACCAAGGTTATTCGAGGACTGGGGGGTCTGCAATACCAAGATATGTTATTACACTTGGGGCTATTTAGTTTGGAAAAACGAAGGCTAAGGGGTGATCTTATGTTAATGCATAAATATATGAGGGGACAGTACAAAGACCTTTCTGATGATCTTTTTAATCATAGACCTGAGACAGGGACAAGGGGGCATCCTCTATGTCTGGAGGAAAGAAGGTTTAAGCATAATAACAGACGCGGGTTCTTTACTGTAAGAGCAGTGAGACTATGGAATTCTCTGCCATCTGATGTTGTAATGAGTGATTCATTACTTAAATTTAACCCCTTCCCGACCTTTGACGCATACGCTGCGTCATGAAAGTCGGTGCCTTCCCGACCTGTGACGCAGCGTATGCGTCATGGAGGGATCGCGCTCCTGCAGATCGGGTGAAAGGGTTAACTCCAATTTCACCCGATCTCCAGGAACAGGGGGGAGTGGTGCTTCAGCCCAGGGGGGGTGGCTTCACCCCCCCGTGGCTACGATCGCTCTGATTGGCAGTTTCACTTTCAACAGCCAATCAGAGCGATTTGTAATATTTCACCCCAAAAAACGGTGAAATATTACAATCCAGCCATGGCCGATGCTGCAATATCATCGGCCATGGCTGGAAAACCTAATCTGCCCCCACCCCACCGATCGCCCCCCCAGTGCTCCGGTGCGCGGTCCGCCCCCCTAATTCGTTCTGTCCGCTCCTCCGTTCTCCTGGCCGCTCCCCCCGTGCTTCGGTGCCCCCTCCCTGTGCTCCGGTCCCCCCCCCCCCTGTGCTCCGGTCCCCCCCCCGTGATCCGATCACCCCCCCTTCATACTTACCGGGCCTCCCGATGTCCGTCCGGCTTCTCCATGGGCGCCGCCATCTTCCAATATGGCGGGCGCATGCGCACTGCGCCCGCAGAGTCTGCCGGCTGGCAGATTCATTTCAGAAGTATTTTGATCACTGCGATATAGCCTATCACAGTGATCAAAATAAAAAAAAGTAAATGACCCCCCTTTATAACCCCCATAGGGACAATAATAAAAATAAATAAATTTTTTTTTTTTTTTTTCTGCTAGGGTTAGGGTTAGAACTAGGGTTAGAATTAGGGTTAGAATTAGGGGTAGGGTTAGGGTTAGGGGTAGGGTTAGGGCATGTGCACACAGTGCGGATTTGGCTGCGGATCCGCAGCGGATCGGCCGCGGATCCGCAGCGGATCGGCCGCGGATCCGCAGCGGATCGGCCGCGGATCGGCCGCGGATCCGCAGCGGATCGGCCGCGGATCGGCCGCGGATCCGCAGCGGATCGGCCGCGGATCCGCAGCGGATCGGCCGCGGATCCGCAGCGGATCGGCCGCGGATCCGCAGCGGATTGGCCGCTGCGAATTCGTAGCAGTTTTCCATCAGGCTTACAGTACCATGTACACCTATGGAAAACCAAATCTGCTGTGCCCATGGTGCGGAAAATACCGTGCGGAAACGCTGTGTATTTTCCGCAGCATGTCAATTTTGTGCGGATTCCGCAGCGTTTTACACCTGTTCCTCAATAGGAATCCGCAGGTGAAATCCGCACAAAAAAACACTGGAAATCCGCTGTAAATCCGTAGGTAAAACGCAGTGCCTTTTACCTGCGGATTTTTCAAAAATGGTGCGGAAAAATCTCACACGAATCCGCAAAGTGGGCACATAGCCTAAGGGTTAGGGTTGGAATTAGAGTTAGGGTACAGTCTCACAGTGGCACTTTGATCGCTACGACGGTACGATCTGTGACGTTCCAGGGATATCCATACGATATCGCTGTGTCTGACACGCAGCAGCGATCAGGGACCCTGCTGAGAATCGTACGTCGTAGCAGATCGTTTGGAACTTTCTTTCGTCGCTGGATCTCCCGCTGTCATCGCTGGATCGTTGTGTGTGACAGCTATCCAGCGATGCGTTCACTTGTAACCAGGGTAAACATCGGGTTACTAAGCGCAGGGCCGCGCTTAGTAACTCGATGTTTACCGTGGTTACCAGCGTAAAAGTAAAAAAAAACGTACATACTCACATTTTGGTGTCCTTCAGGTCCCTTGCCGTCTGCTTCCCGCTCTGACTGTCTGCCGGCCGGAAAGTGAGAGCAGAGCGCAGCGGTGACGTCACCGCTGTGCTGTGCTCTCACTGTATGGCGGCGCTCAGTCAGAGCGGGAAGCAGACGGCAAGGGACCTGAAGGACACCAAAATGTGAGTATGTACGTTTTTTTTTTTTAACTTTTACGCTGGTAACCACGGTAAACATCGGGTTACTAAACGCGGCCCTGCGCTTAGTAACCCGATGTTTACCCTGGTTACCCGGGACCTTGGCATCGTTGGTCGCTGGAGAGCGGTCTGTGTGACAGCTCCCCAGCGACCACACAATGACTTTCCAACGATCACGGCCAGGTCGTATCGCTGGTCGTGATCGTTGGTAAATCGTTATGTGAGACGGTACCCTTAGGGTTGGAATTAGGGCTAGGGTTGGAAATAGGGTTAAGATTAGGCTTGTGGTTAGGGTTAAGGATAGGGTTAGGGTTGTGTTGGGGTTACAGTTGTGGGTAGGGTTGGGATTAGGGTTAGGATTAGGGTTGGGATTAGGGTTACGGGTGTGTTGGGGTTAGGGTTGTGGTTAGGGGTGTGTTGGGATTAGGGTTGTGATTAGGGTTATGGCTACAGTTGGGATTAGGATTAGGGGTGTGTTGGGGTTAGTGTTGAAGTTAGAATTGAGGGGTTTCCACTGTTTAGGCACATCAGGGGTCTCCAAACGCAACATGGCGCCACCAATGATTCCAGCCAATCTTGCGTTCAAAAAGTCAAATGGTGCGCCCTCCCTTCCAAGCCCCGACGTGCGCCCAAACAGTGGTTTACCCCCACATATGGGACACCAGCGTACTCAGGACAAACTGGGCAACAACTATTGGGGTCCAATTTCTCCTGTTACCCTTGCAAAAATAAAAAATTACTTGCTAAAACATAATTTTGAGGAAAGAACAATTATTTTTTATTTTCACGGCTCTACGTTATAAACTTATGTGAAACACTTGGGGGTTGAAAGTGCTCACCACACATCTAGATAAGATCCTTTTGGGGTCTAGTTTCCAAAATGGGGTCACTTGTGGGGTGTTTCTACTGTTTAGGCACATCAGGGGCTCAGCAAATGCAACGTGACGCCCGCAGACCATTCCATCAAAGTCTGCATTTCAAATGTCACTACTTCCCTTCCGAGCCCTGACGTGCGCCCAAACAGTGGTTTACCCCCACATATGGGGTACCAGCGTACTCACAACAAACTGGGCAACAAATATTGGGGTCCAATTTCTCCTGTTACCCTTGTGAAAATAAACAATTGCTTGCTAAAACATCTTTTTTGAGGAAAGAAAAATGATTTTTTATTTTCACGGCTCTGCGTTGTAAACTACTGTGAAGCACTTGGGGGTTGAACGTGCTCACCACACATCTAGATAAGTTCTTTCTGGGGTCTAGTTTCCAAAATGGGGTCACTTGTGGGGGGTTTCTACTGTTTAGGCACATCAGGGGCTCTGCAAACATAACATGATTCCCGCAGACCATTCCATCAAAGTCTGCATTCCAAATCGTCACTACTTCCCTTCCGAGCCCCGCCATGTGCCCAAACAGTGGTTTACCCCCACATATGGGGTATCAGCGTACTCAGGAGAAACTGGACAACAACTTTTGGGGTCAAATTTTTCCTGTTACCCTTGGGAAAATTAAAAAATTCTGGGCTAAAAAAATATTTTTGAGGAAAGAAAACACATTTTTTATTTTCACGTCTCTGCGTTATAAACTTCTGTGAAGCACTTGGGGGTTCAAAGTGCTCACCACACATCTAGATAAGTTCCCTTGGGGGTCTAGTTTCCAAAGTGGGGTCAATTGTGGGGAGTTCCTACTGTTTAGGCACATCAGGGGCTCTGCAAACGCAACGTGACGCCCGCAGAGCATTCCATTAAAGTCTGCATTTCAAAACGTCACTACTTCCCTTCCGCTCCCCGACGTGTGCCAAAACAGTGGTTTACCCCCACATATGGGGTATCAGCGTACTCAGGAGAAACTGCACAACAACTTTTGGGGTCCAATTTCTCCTGTTACCCTTGGGAAAATAAAAAATTGTGGGTTAAAAAATCATTTTTGAGGAAAGAAAAATAATTTTATATTTTCATGGCTCTGCGTTATAAACTTCTGTGAAGCACTTGAGGGTTCAAAGTGCTCACCACACATCTAGATTAGTTCCTTGGGAGGTCTAGTTTCCAAAATGGGGTCACTTGTGTGGGAGCTCCAATGTTTAGGCACACAGGGGCTCTCCAAACGCGACATGGTGTCCGCTAATGATTGAAGCTAATTTTCCATTCAAAAAGCCAAATGGCGTGCCTTCCCTTCCGAGCCCTGCCGTGCGCCCAAACAGTGGTTTACCCCCACATATGGGGTATCATCGTACTCAGGACAAACTGGACAACAACATTTGGGGTCCAATTTCTCCTATTACCCTTGGGAAAATAAAAAACTCCGGGCTAAAAATCATTTTTGAGGAAAGAAAAATATTTTTTTATTTTCATGGCTCTGCGTTATAAACTTCTGTGAAGCACCTGGGGGTTTTAAGTGCTCACTATACATCTAGATTAGTTCCTTGGGGGGTCTAGTTTCCAAAATGGGGTCACTTGTAGGGGAGCTCTAATGTTTAGGCACACAGGGGCTCTCAGAACGCAACATGGTGTCCACTAACGATTGGAGCTAATTTTCCATTGAAAAAATCAAATGGCGCGCCTTCCCTTCCAAGCCTTGCCGTGCACCCAAACAGTGGTTTACCCCCACATATGAGGTATCGGCGTACTCAAGAGAAATTGCCCAACAAATTTTAGGATCCATTTTATCCTGTTGCCCATGTGAAAATGAAAAAATTGAGGCTAAAAAAATTTTTTGTGAAAAAAAAGTACTTTTTCATTTTTACGGATCAATTTGTGAAGCACCTGGGGGATTAAAGTGCTCACTATGCATCTAGATAAGTTCCTTGGGGCGTCTAGTTTCCAAAATGGGGTCACTTGTGGGGGAGCTCCAATGTTTAGGCACACGGGGGCTCTCCAAACGCGACATGGTGTCCACTAAAGATTGGAGCCAATTTTTCATTGAAAAAGTCAAATGGCGCTCCTTCGCTTCCGAGCCCTGCCGTGCCCACAAACAGTGGTTTACCCCCACATATGAGGTATCAACGTACTCAGGACAAATTGGACAACAACTTTTGTGGTCCAGTTTCTCCTTTTACCCTTGGGAAAATAAAAAAATTGTTGCTAAAAGATCATTTTTGTGACTAAAAAGTTAAATGTTCACTTTTTCCTTCCATGTTGCTTCTGCTGTTGTGAAACACCTGAAGGGTTAATAAACTTCTTGAATGTGGTTTTGAGCACCTTGAGGGGTGCAGTTTTTAGAATGGTGTCACTTTTGGGTATTTTCAGCCATATAGAACCCTGAAACTGACTTCAAATGTGAGGTGGTCCCTAAAAAAAATGGTTTTGTAAATTTTGTTGTAAAAATGAGAAATCACTGGTCAAATTTTAACCCTTATAACTTCCTAGCAAAAAAAAAAATTCTTTCCAAAATTGTGCTGATGTAAAGTAGACATGTGGGAAATGTTATTTATTAACTATTTTGTGTCACATAACTCTCTGGTTTAACAGAATAAAAATTCAAAATGTGAAAATTGCGAAATTTTCAAAATTTTCGCCAAATTTCCGTTTTTTTCACAAATAAACTCAGAAATTATCGAACTAAATTTACCACTAACATGAAGCCCAATATGTCACGAAAAAACAATCTCAGAACCGCAAGGATCCGTTGAAGCGTTCCCGAGTTATTACCTCATAAAGGGACACTGGTCAGAATTGCAAAAAATGGCAAGGTCATTAAGGCCAAAATAGGCTGGGTCATGAAGGGGTTAAGAGGGGACTGGATACCTTTCTGGAAAACTCAATACAAAACTCACAAAAATTAATACATATGCGTGGCCGAGAGACAAGGATTGTTATATCTCTCCCAATATTTCTGTCCGAAACAATAGGACAGTCTAGGAAACTCCCCAATAAATACAAAACAACAGAACGGAGTATACAAGTCCCAATACGCATTTTATTTAAAAATTGTATAATTTTATTTATATTATCAAAATATATAACTCAAACTGAGTAATCAAATATAAATACAATACATATAAATAACAGGATTAGTGGAGGAGGAAACACTATAATAGTGGCGGAGCGGATGACAACACCTATCACATCATATCACAAGGACTGCTATTATGGGAGCCATAGTATGAAAACAGTCTGTGGCAATAGCCCTAATCATCATAGCTATATTGCTCAAAAAGAAAAAAAAAAAAAAAAAAGTTGCAACAGTGCAGGTTATATCACTAGCTAAAGTGCCATAGTGCCTACAGGACTCATCACCTCATATCATATAAAGCAGCTTACCCATTAGGTCTGAGATGTCTCACCACGCTCCACACACCACCCCCTTGACGCACGTTTCGCGGTCGCTTTCTCAAAAAGGGGTTTGTGGAGCGTGGTGAGACATCTCAGACCTAATGGGTAAGCTGCTTTATATGATATGAGGTGATGAGTCCTGTAGGCACTATGGCACTTTAGCTAGTGATATAACCTGCACTGTTGCAACTTTTTTTTTTTTTTTTTCTTTTTGAGCAATATAGCTATGATGATTAGGGCTATTGCCACAGACTGTTTTCATACTATGGCTCCCACAATAGCAGTCCTTGTGATATGATGTGATAGGTGTTGTCATCCGCTCCGCCACTATTATAGTGTTTCCTCCTCCACTAATCCTGTTATTTATATGTATTGTATTTATATTTGATTACTCAGTTTGAGTTATATATTTTGATAATATAAATAAAATTATACAATTTTTAAATAAAATGCGTATTGGGACTTGTATACTCCGTTCTGTTGTTTTGTACCTTTCTGGAAAAGTATAATGTTACAGGGTATATACCACTAGATTCCTTGATAGGGCAACTAGGGAACTAGTCTGATTGCCGTATGTGGAGTCGGGAAGGAATTTTTTTCCCCAAGGTGGAGCTTACTCTTTGCCACATGGTTTTTTTTGCCTTCCTCTGCATCAACATGTTAGGGCATGTTAGGTTAGGCTATGGGTTGAACTAGATGGACTTAAAGTCTTGCTTCAATCTTAGTAACTATGTAACTATGCAACTATACCGGTACATGTCAAAAATAAAAATAGATACCAATAAAAGTAAAATTAATTGAGACATCAGTAGGTTGTGTTTTTGAATATCCATATTGAATCAGGAGCCCCATATAATGCTCCATACAGTTTATTATGGCCCCATAAGATGCTCAATATACAAATATGCCCCATATAATGTTCCATGCAGTTCTTTATGGCCCCATATAATGCTCCATGCAGTTCATTATGGCCCCATAGATGCCCCATATAATGCTCCACGCAGTTATGGCCCCATAGATGCCCCATATAATGCTCCATGCAGTTATGGCCCCATATAATGCTCCATGCAGTTATGGCCTCATAGATGCTCCATATAATGCTCCATGCAGTTCTTTATGGCCCCATAGACGCTCCATATAATGCTCCATGCAGTTATGGCCCCATAGATGCTTCATATAATGCTCCATGCAGTTCTTTATGGCCCCATAGATGCCCCATATAATGCTCCATGCAGTTATGGCCCCATAGATGCCCCATATAATGCTCCATGCAGTTATGGACCCATAGATGCCCCATATAATGCTCCATGCAGTTATGGACCCCATAGATGCCCCATATCATGCTCCATGCAGTTATGGCCCCATAGATGCCCCATATCATGCTACATGCAGTTACGTCCCCTGTGGTGCAGTAAAAGGTATAGTGCTGGACGGAAGATATATTTCTCCCAGCAGGATAAGTTTTGGCCTGTTATTTTCCTAAGGTTGAGGACCTGCAGTAATGTCACGATCACGTGATCAGCCCATGTGATGGGTACCTCACCTGTGGGTGTGGCTATAGACTATAATGGAGTTTCTTTTGTTTGGCACGTTATTCTGGGTTTGGAGCTGGGCTGGAATGAGCCTGAACGTTTTTTCTCTGCCACATATGCCGCAAAGGATGGTGACATGACTTTTAGCAACCCTGGGAATGGCACCTTGCGGAAGCCGCTGACTTGGCAGACGCTTAGTTAAGCCCGTCCCGTGTAAGGGTGAGTCTGAGACCAGTGTTTCTCCAAGCTGGAGTATGTTTGGTTTTTTTCTCTTACTTTCTGTCATGGACTGTTTAAAGTGCCAATAAACCACTGAAGTTTGGACTGTAAGCCTGTGTGTGTTGCCTCATTACTGCGGCCCTACCTCTGCTCACCCGGGCAAATCCCTACACCCCATAGATGCCCCATATAATGCTCCATGCAGTTATGGCCCCATAGATGCCCCATATAATGCTCCATGCAGTTATGGCCCCATAGATGCCCCATATAATGCTCCATGCAGTTCACTATTGCCCCATAGATGCTCCATACAGCATTGTGCCACATGTAATGCTGCTGCTGCTGCACTAAAAAAAAAAAAAAAAAAAATGACATACTCACCTCTCATCACTGCCCGCTGCTCCTCAGCGTCCCGTCTCTCCGCACTGACTGTTCAGGCAGAGGGCGGCGCGCACACTAATACGTCATTGCGCCCTCTGACCTGCACTGTCACAGCAAGAGGCCGGGAAGACGGAGCTTCGGTGGAACGAGGGTAGGTAAATATACTCACCTACTCCCGGCGCTCCTGACGCAGTCACTGCATGTCCCACGTTGTACGGCGCAGCAGCTTCTTCCTGTAGTGAGCGGTCACATGGTACCGCTCATTACAGTAATGAATATGCGGCTCCGCCCCTGTGGGAGTGGAGTCCATACTCATTACTTTAATGAGCGGTACCACGTGACAACTGAAGAGGGGAAGAACTTGAAGCTGCCGTTCCGAACACCGTGGGACGTGCAGGGACCGCATCAGGAGTGCCAGGAGTAGGTGAGTATTTGACAGGCATCGCTCCCCCTCACCCGCCGACCCTCCCACCTTCCTTGACTCGAGTATAAGCCGAGAGGGGCACTTTCAGCCCATTTTTTGGGGGCTGATAATCTCGGCTTATACTCGAGTATATACGGTAGCAATTTACCAACTTTGAATGAATATCCCTTTAATCCAGATAGTCATACCACAGAAAAACATTAATAAATTACATTTCCCACATGTTTGCTTAACGTCCGCACCATATGTAAATTGTTATTTTATTTTGTTAGCCTTTTAGGTTTAACCCCTTACTGCCATCGGACGTACTATTATGCCGATGGCAGTATTCCCTGCTTTGATGTGGGCTCCGGCAGTGAGCCCACATCAAAGCCAGGACATGTCAGCTGTTTTAACAGCTGGCATGTGCCCGCAATAGGTGCGGGTGGAATCGCGATCCACCCGCGCCTATTTACTAGTTAAATGCCGCTGTCAAACTGACAGCGGCAATTAACAAGCGCTTCCGGCCATTAGGCAGGAAATGTGCGCAACGGTGAACCCATCACATGATCGGGGGGTTATCGGTGCATCGTCATGACAACCAGAGGTCTCCTTGAGACCTCTATGGTTGTTGACGAGGTATTGCTGTGAGCTCCACCCTGTGGCTGGCGCTCAAAGCAATGCAGTAATTCTGCTACATAGAGGCTTTCTGAGCATTGCCTCTATGCAGCAGAGCCTATCGAGCTATAGCAGCTTCTAACCTCCCATGGAGGCTATTGAAGCATGGCAAAAGTGGGAAAAAAAAAAAAAAAAGACAGCATTACGTTTTTTTGGTCTCCGCGACATTGCATTAAAATACAAAAACGGGAATTAAAAATAACATATATGCCCCTAAATGTTATCATTAAAAAAAAGTCAGCTCGGCACGCAAAAAATAACCCCTCAACCAACCTCAAATCACGAAAAATGGAGATGCTACGGGTATCGGAAAATTGGCCAATTTTTTGTTTGTTTGTTTTTTAGCAAAGTTAGGATTTTTTTTTTTTTTTCACCACTTAGATAAAAAATAACCTAGACATGTTTGGTGTCTATTAACTAGTAATGACCTGGAGAATTATAAAGGCAGATAAGTTTTAGCATTCTGTGAACCTAGCAAAAAAGCCAAAAAACAAGTGTGGGATTGCACTTTTTTTGCAATTTCACTGCACTTGGAATTTTTTTCCCCCCGTTTTCTAGTACACGACATGGTAAAACCAATGGTGTCATTCAAAAGTGCAACTCGTCTCGCAAAAAAATAAAAAGCCCCCACATGGCCGTATTGATGGAAAAATAAAAAAAATTAAAAAATTTAAAAAAAAAATAAAAATTGTGGCTCTGGGAAGGAGGGGTAGCGAAAAACAAATCACCGAAAAAAGCTCCAGAGGTAAAGGGGTTAAAAATAGCACAATTTTTCGTTTTTTTAAAGGAAATTTACAAAATTTATTTTTTAATGGGACCTATCCAGGTTTGAAGTGACTTTGGGAGTCCAATGTACTGGAAAACCTCCAAAGGCGATACCATTTTGAAAACAGCACCCCCAGACATATTGAAAACTTCTAAAAGCAGCCGCCTGCACGGGATAGGGTGCACAAGTAGGTTCCCAAACCCTGTGGTATAGTAAATATAAATTGGCACACAGATCCTGGTATAAGTGAAGGAAATGACGAGGCCAATTTTTACAATTCTGACCACTGTCCCTTTCTGACGTTATAACTCTGGAACGCTTCAGCGGATCCAGGTGATTCTGACATTGTTTTCTCGTGACATATTGTACTTCATGACAGTGATAAAAAAAAATTGTTATTACTTGCGTTTATTTGTGAAAAAAAGGAAATTTAGCGAAAATTTTGAAAATTTCGCAATTTTCCAACTTGGAATTTTCATGCCCTTAAATCACACAGATATGTTACACAAAATACTTAACCCCTTCACCCCGAAGCCTGTTTCAACTTCCTGACCAGGCCATTTTTTTCAATTCTGACCACTGTCACTTTATGAGGTCATAACTCTGAAACGCTTCAACGGATCATGGTGATTTGGAGATTCTTTTCTCGATTGTTTTCTCGTGACATATTTATTGTACTTTATGATAGTGGTAAAATTTCTTCAATTTGACTTGCGTTTATTTGTGAAAAAATGGAAATTTAGGGAAAATTTTGAAAATTTTCCAATTTTTAAACTTTGAGTTTTCATGTCTTTAAATTACATATCATATCATACAAAATAGTTAATAAATAACATTACCCACATGTCTGCTTTACATTAGCACAATCTTGGAAACAATTTTTTTTGTTAGGTAGTTATAAGGGTTAAAAATTGACCAGCGATTTCTCATTTTTACAACAAAATTTGCAAAACCATTTTTTTGTTTTAGGGACCACCTCACACTTGAAGTGACTTTGAGGGGTCTATATGACAGAAAATGCCCAAAACTGACACCATTCCAAAAACTGCACCCCTCAAGGTACTCAAAACCACATTCAAAAAGTTTATTAACCCTTCAGATGTTTCACAGGAATATTTGGAATGTTTAAAAATAAATTGAACATTAACTTTTTTTAACAAAATTTTTACTTCGGATCCAATTTGTTTTATTTTACAAACCCCCCACAAGTGAACCCCCCCACAAGTGACACCATTTTGGAAAGTAGAGCCCCTAAGGAACTAATCTAGACGTGTGGTGATCACTTTGAACCTCCAAGTGCTTCACAGAAGTTTATAATGTAGAGCCGTAAAAAAAAAAAAAAAAAAAAAAAAATCAGATTTTTTTTCACAAAAAAAAAATGATCTTTTCACCCCAAATTTTTTATTTTCCAAAGGGTAACTGGACAAACTGGACCCCAAAAGTTGTTGTACAATTTCTCCTGAGTACGCTTATACCCCATGTGTGGGGGTAAACCACTGTTTGGGCGCACGGCAGAGCTCAGAAGGGAAGGAGCGCCGTTTGGAATGCGTCACGTTGCATTTGCAGAGCCCCTGATGTACCTAAACTTTGGAAACCCCCCACAAGTGACTCCATTTTGGAAAGACCCCCCCTAAGGAACTTATCTAAATGTGTGGTGAGCACTTTTAACCCCCAATTGTTTCACTGAAGTTTAGACTGTAGAGCCGTGAAAATTAAATAATTTTTTCTTTCCACAAAATGAACTTTTAGCCCGCAATTTTTTTTTCCCAAGGGTAACAGGAGAAATTGGACCCCTAAAGTGGTTGTCCAATTTCTCCTGAGTACGCTTATACCCCATGTGTGGGGGTAAACCACTGTTTGGGCGCACGTCAGAGCTCAGAAGGGAAGGAGCGCCGTTTGGAATGCAGACTTAGATGGATTGGTCTGCAGGCGTCATGTACCTAAACAGTAGAAACCCCCCACAAGTGACCCCATATTGGAAACTAGACCCCCCCAAGGAACTTATCTAGATGTGCTGTTAGAACTTTGAACCCCCAAGTCTTTCACTACAGTTTATAACGCAGAGCCGTGAAAATAAAAAATCTTTTTTTTTTTTCCCCCCCACAAAAATTATTTTTTTAGCCCCCAGTTTTGTATTTTCCCCAAGGGTAACAGGGGAAATTGGACCCCAAAATTTGTTGTCCAATTTGTCCTGAGTACGCCGATTCTCCATATGTGGGGGTAAACCCCTCTTTGGGCACACGGGAGAGGTCGGAAGGGAAGGAGCACTGTTTTACTTTTTCAACGCAGAATTGGCTGGAATTGAGATCAGACGCCATGTCGCGTTTGGAGAGCCCCTGATGTGCCTAAACAGTGGAAACCCCCAATTTTAACTGAAACCCTAACCCAAACACACCCCTAACCCTAATCCCAACCATAACCCTAATCACACCCCTAACCCTAATCCTACCCGTAAATGTAATCCAAACCCTAACTTTAGCCCCAACCCTAACCCCCAACCCCAACCCTAGAGGTAACCCTAATGGGAAAATGGAAATAAATACATTTTTTTAAATTTTATTATTTTTCTCCAATGGGGTGATGAAGAGGGATTTGATTTACTTTTATAGTGTTTTTTTGGCAGATTTTTATGATTGGCAGCCGTCACACACTAAAAGATGCTTTTTATTGCAAAAAATAGTTTTTGAATCACCACATTTTGAGAGCTATAAAATGTATCCATATTTTGGCCCACAGTCATGTGAGGTCTTGTTTTTTGCGGGACGAGTTGACGTTTTTATTGGTACCATTTTCGGGCACATGTCATTTTTTGATCGCTTTTTATTCTGATTTTTGTGAGGCAGAATGAACAAAAACCAGCAATTCCTGAATTTCTTTTAGGGGGGGGGGGGGGGAGCGTTTATACCGTTCCATGTGTGGTAAAGTTGATAAAGCAGCTTTATTCTACAGGTCAGTACGATTACAGCGATACCTCATTTGTATCATTTTTTTATGTTTTGGCGCTTTTACACAATAAAAACTTTTATATAAAAAAATTATTGTTTTTGCATCGCTTTATTCTGAGACCTATAACTTTTCTCTTTTTCTGCTGATGACGCTGTATGGTGGCTTTTTTTTTTGCGGGACAAGATGACGTTTTCAGCGGTACCATGTTTATTTATATCCGTCTTTTTGATCACGTGGTATTCCATTTTTTGTTCGCCGGTATGATATTAACCCCTTCCCGACATATGACGGAATAGTACGTCACATGTCGGGACCCCCGCTTTGATGTGCGCTCCGGCGGTGAGCGCACATCAAAGTCGCGACATGTCAGCTGTTTTTTACAGCTGACATGTGCGCGCAATAGCGGCGGGTGAAATCGCGATCACCCGCCGCTATTAACTAGTTAAATGCCGCTGTCAAACGCAGACAGCGGCATTTAACTACCGCATCCGGCCGTGCGGCCGGATATGAGCGCATTGCCGACCCCCGTCACATGATCGGGGGTCGGCGATGCTCCTCCATTGTAACCATAGAGGTCCTTGAGACCTCTATGGTTACTGATTGCCGGTGGCTGTGAGCGCCCCCCTGTGGTCGGCGCTCACAGCACACCTGCATTTTAGCTACATAACAGCGATCTGATGATCGCTGTTATGTAGCAGAGCCGATCGGGCTGTGCCTGCTTCTAGCCTCCCATGGAGGCTATAGAAGCATGGCAAAAGTAAAAAAAAAAAGTTTTTAAAAATGTGAAAAAAAATAAAAAAAATATAAAAGTTTAAATCACCCCCCTTTCGCCCCAATCAAAATAAATCAATAAAAAAAAAAACCCAACCTACACATATTTGGTATCGCCGCGTTCAGAATCGCCCGATCTATCAATAAAAAAAAAGCATTAACCTGATCGCTAAATGGCGTAATGAGAAAAAAATTCGAAACGCCAGATTTACGTTTTTTTGGTCGCCACGACATTGCATTAAAATGCAATAACGGGCGATCAAAAGAACGTCTCTACACCAAAATGCTATCATTAAAAACGCCAGCTCGGCACGCAAAAAATAAGCCCTCACCTGACCCCAGATCACGAAAAATGGAGACGCTACGAGTATCGGAAAATGGCGCAATTTTGTTTTGTTTTGTTTTTTGCAAAGTTTGGAATTTTTTTTCACCACTTAGGTGAAAAATAACCTAGTCATGATAGGTGTCTATGAACTCGTAGTGACCTGGAGAATCATAATGGCAGGTCAGTTTTAGCATTTAGTGAACCAAGCAAAATAGGCAAGCAAAAAACAAGTGTGGGATTGCACTTTTTTTGCAATTTCACTGCACTTGGAATTTTTTTCCCGTTTTCTAGTACACGACATGCTAAAACCAATGATGTCGTTCAAAAGTACAACTCGTCCCGCAAAAAATAAGCCCTCACATGGCCAAATTGACGGAAAAGTAAAAAAGTTATGGCTCTGGGAAGGAGGGGAGCGAAAAACGAAAACGGAAAAAGCTCCGGGGGTGAAGGGGTTAAAGAGTTGCTTTTTGCCTCTTTTTTTTTTCGGTGTTCACTGAAGGGGTTAAGTAGTGGGATAGCTTTATAGAGCGGGTGGTTATGGATGCGGCGATACCAAATATACGTACTTTTATTTATTTTTTTTATTTAAATAAATTGATTTTTTGGGAATTTTTTTTTTTTTTTTGTACATTCTATTTTTTTGTGTGATTTTCTAACATTGTCCCAGGGTGGGACATCACTATATTAGATCAGATCGCTGATCTGACACTGTGCGTAGCAGTGCATGAGGCTTTCCGGCGCCTGCTCAGAGCAGGCGCCGGCTAGCCACCTCACTTCATGACCCGGAAGTAGTCCCGCAGCCATCTTGGATCCGGGGACTCCTTCCGGAACGTGATCGCATCGTTCCGGTGGGGGAGCGCAGGGAGCCCCCATCCCTCAGCGATGCCCCTCTATGTCGCTGTCACTACTGACAGCGGCATCAGAGAGGTTAAATGGCCACGATCGGCGTTTGCATTGCTTCGGGGTGTCAGCTGTCATATACAGCTGACACATGCACGCAATCGCTGCGACGCTCAGCGTGAGGCCAATCGTGCCGCCGTACTAGTACTGAAGTTTGCGGGAACATAGTTCCTGCAGCGCAGTACTAGTACGGCGCATGTCGGGAAGGAGTTAAGTAACATTTCCCACATGTCTACTTTACATCAGCACTATTTTGGAACCAATTTTATTTTATTTTTTTATTGGCGAGTTATAAGGGTTAACCCCTTCACCCCCAAGGGTGGTTTGCACGTTAATGACCAGGCCAATTTTTACAATTCTGACCACTGTCCCTTTATGAGGTTATAACTCTGGAACGCTTCAACAGATCCTGGTGATTCTGACACTGTTTTCTCGTGACATATTGTACTTCATGATAGTGGTAAAATTTCTTTGATATTACCTGCGTTTATTTGTGAAAAAAAAGGAAATTTGGCGAAAATTTTGAAAATTTCGCAATTTTACAACTTTGAATTTTTATGCAATTAAATCACAGAGATATGTCACACAAAATACTTAATAAGTAACCCTAGCCCTAACCCTAGCCCTAACCCTCATGGGAAAATGGAAATAAATACATTTTTTTAATTTTTCGCTAACTAAGGGGGTGATGAAGGGGGGTTTGATTTACTTTTATAGCGGGTTTTTTAGCTGATTTTTATGATTGATAGCCGTCACACACTGAAAGACGCTTTTTATTGCAAAAAATATTTTTTTCCGCAGTATGTGCACTGCGGATTTTGTTTTCCATAGGTTTACATGGTACTATAAACGCATGGAAAACTGCTGCGAATCCGCAGCGGCCAATCAACTGCGGATCAGCAGCAAAATCCGCAACGTGTGCACATACCCTAAAACTGTTGTCAGGGATTTTTTTTTAACCCTTTAGTTGCTACACAGGAATTAATGTAATGTAAAGTGGAATAAATTTAAAAAAAAAAAAAAAAAACACTCTAAAATCTTGATATAGCCCCAAATTTCTTACACCAAAAAGTGAACCCCACAGTTAGTCATCCACTTTATTACAAGTGTGTTGATACCCCAAATGTATTCAAAAAGCTCTGTTTGGAGAAACTACAGGAGCAATATTTGAATTTTCGAACACAAATTTGGCTGAAAGATGGCAGGCACCATGTCTCATTTGCAGGGCCCCTACAGTGCCTAAATAGCAGAAACCCCCCTCAATTGACCTCATTTTGGAAACTACATCAGGATTTTAGTGAAGATTATGAACCCATAGGTATGAAAAAAATTGATACCATTAGGTCGCCATATTGAATATGTTGCCATTAGTGTTGAGAGGAAGTGCTCACTACTTAAGTTTGCAAACGGGTATGCACTGAATATTGCGAGTTCCCGCCCTGCATGTTTCGCGGATGCTAGACACCCAAAAAAAAACAACCATGCAAGGATTGCCCGTGTATGTTAGGCAATCCTCGCATGTTTTTTGGTTGTGTAATAGCTGCAAAAAAATGCAGGGCGGGGACTCGAGCATGTCAAAAAGCAAGCACTTGCGTTCATCACTAGTTTTGTTTTATTTTTTGTTTGTTTTTTTTAAGTGATCGCGGTTATTCAATATTATGCGATCTGAGAGCGGACAATATAATATAACTCTGTGTTCTCCAGGGTCTCAGCTAGCCCCAGTAGCCGAGACCCCAGAGATTTTCCGACTCTGGGGAGAGCAATACCCTTATTCCCGATCGCAGTTTTAAAACAGCAGTGAGGGAATAAGGCTACATTAACATTAGCGTTGGGCGCCGCTGCGTCGCCGCATGCGTCATGCACCCCTATATTTAACATGGGGGCGCATGGACATGCGTTGCATTTGCGTTTTGTGACGTATGCGTCGCTGCGGCGCACGCGTCAGGGCGCACAGGACGCAGCAAGTTGCATTTTTTGTGCGTCCAAAATCAAGCAAAAAAAGGACGCATGCATCACAAAACACTGCGTTGTGCATGCGTTCACATTTGCGTTGTGCGTTGCGTCGCCGACGCTGCGGCGCACAACGCAAATGTGAACGTAGCCTAAGGCCCCATAGTGGCTGCTGTTTTAATGCGTATTGGCAATTGTTAAGGAGTTAACAGAAATGCTGTTATTTTAGTTACTAAACTGCTTTTCTTAATTTCTGTGTGCTTCTTGGGGGGCGGGTTTTGGTATTTTTTCACTTAGTTCTACTGTGGGACATGAATATTTTTTGCTTTGATCGTTGGTGTCATTCACTGTGTAGGAACCAGCGCTGGGACAATTTTTAAAATTTTCCTCCCAGCCTGTGTCAGCGCTGGGATCCTCACAGAATTGTATAAACGATGAAAAACTATAAAAGAAGAGACTAATCAAGTGTAATCGCAGCGCTAGCTCCTATGAAGAAGACACCAGTGGTGACAACTGATTGGTCTGAGTAGTATAGTCAGCAGATAGGAGAGATACCTGTACATGTAAATTCACAGCTGATTGCTTGCACCAATATGTCCCATTTGCACTGTGCTGGCCTGCAGTCCCGGCCTAGGCCAACACTGCCTCGTACACAGTGCAATGGCAGCAAGAGAAAGGCTTTCTGCACATGCACTGGAATTGCTGCCAGCACTTGTGGAGAAAAAGGAGTGGCGCAGGGAGGTGGGACTGTTAGAGACTCCACTCCAGACAGAACACTGTGGGGGGAAAAGCTAGCTCCTCCAAAATCAGCAGTGAGGCCAGTCACATACCAGTGTATGAATGCTCACAGGAGTTACAATACAAACCGTCAGATTACAGTACAGGTCCAAATAAAGTATAAGGAAAGCCTGGACAACCCCCAGCAGCTCTCTTGAAGCCCTGCCTGCGGCCTGGATCCCAAGGAGGCAATGGTTTTTGCTATATATAGTAACGCATTGACATTGATGTACATAGCACAGACGATTACAGGTTCAAGACCCAAGGGGAATAATAGACACAGAGGAAAGTCTTGGGTTTTGCTTCCTGTCCTCCAGTAAAATGAATGGTGTTATTCAAAAGTGCAACTCGTTCCACACAAAACAAGCCATATGTCAGAAAAACAACAAGATTCTGTCTCCGGGAAAAAAGAAAAAGCAGAATTGTCCGTGTCGTGAAGGCGTTAACCCTCTGTCGTCGTGACTCAGCTGAACTATGTGACCACGTACCTGATAGTCTGGATATTCGAACATATAGGTCATGCTGCACCTGTTTGTCTCATACATGAAGAGTACATCCAGAACACCTAAGGCTACAAGCAGCACCAACAAGCCATGAAATCCGGCACTGATCAGCCTCATTGTTCGGTGACAACGTGCGCCCTCTCCGGCTTTAAGCACAATGTGACACTGCCTTCAGCAGCACTACAGACGCCCCATACAGCAGCCTGAGCCTCTCCTGCAAGCTAGAACACGAACTCCACGTTACCATGCACTTCCTGACTTCGCCATCTAAAAGCCTCACTCATTGCTAGAATTTCAGCCATTTCCATTGGCCAATGTAAAGCACATACTGATTGGCTGCCTGTCTGCGTAAAACATTACACTTGTCGTTAGTACGTTTACCTCGTGTCGTAGAGAGCGCGGCCACCGTTGCCATAACGACATACTTCCGTTTAATGAAGTGTCGGTTCCCTGGTGTGTTCGGCTGACGGGATCATTCAGCGCGCCCATTTAATGGGGCAATTCAGCCATTAGGTTCCAACCTGATCTTTATCTTCTTCACTGTGGGAGGAGTTTCATATTACCCAGCCTGCTCTCAGCTTACCAGACTGTTTACTGATGCAATGCTGAAATATTCATTGTGTGCCCCCTGTGCTGGTCCCTGCTCGGGCTCATAAGTGCCCACGACTGCTCAGGGGGCCAGGGCCCCTTCAAGTTCGCACCTGGGACGCAAAGGCCCCTGATTGTCCATGCCTGCTCAGGGGTTCCTTCATGTCTGTGCCTTCTCAGGGGCCCCTAAGTGTTCATGCCTGGCCAGTGACCCCTTTGTGTCTGCACCTGCTCAGGGGCCTCTTTGTGTCCCTGCTTTCTCAGGGACCCTATTGTGTCTACACCTTCTTAGGAGCCTTTTATGGCCATGTCTTCTCAGGGGCTCATGAGTATCCACACATGGTAAAAGGTCTCTGAGTTTCCACGCCTGGCAAGGGGCCCCTGAATGTTCACACCAGCTCAAGGGGCCCTTGAGTGTCTGTGCCTAGTCAGGGGCATCTGTTCGTGCCTGATCAAGGGGCTTCTCTGTCTGCGACTTTTCAGGGGCTGAGCTGTGAGGGTGATCTCTTAAAGGGAGATCTATATGATTGCTTGTACCTGACCAAATATAAGCTGAGTGCTAGCTTAGAGGCCCAGAATGTATCAGATTCACAGAGACGATACACACAGCCTCTCTCAGTGATGGCTCACTCACAACTGCTTTAGTCTGAACAAAGGAAGATACTAAATACAGGAAATGGGGGAGGTCGCACAACTTCTGAATAGTTCGTGTCACTCTGATTGGTTCATTCCAACTTCACTTCCATATATGGTATTCAGTTGATTGTCCAATACCCAGCAACGTCTTCACATTCCAGAAGTTCCAGTGTGCTGCTGATCAGGAAATAGACTCCATCTTGCTACACCGTATCTGAACTGACTTATATAAGGTTTAATAATTGATTTCATTAGACATTTTCTCCTTCACAGTCCCCCCTAAATCAATTATTAACCTGATGTCACAATGTAATATGATCCAACTGGTGATCGGTCAATGAATGCACAACACACAGAAAAAGGGACTGGAAAATGGGGAAAGGATGGCCTTACCGATAGGGAAATGGGGAATGGTCACCACCTGAATTTAACCTGAACCTGTCCCTGCACTGCCCTAACGCCCTAAGTGGGTCCTTCCCCCCACCGCCGCCAGGAACCTCATCCCTCACTGTTACCTAACTCTAACCTGACTAGTGCACTGGCCGGCAAGGGACGCTAGCCTCACCACTGCAGATAATACACACAGGGGACAGTGACAAACACAAAAAGACAAGGAGAAAACACAGTACATGGATCATGACATCTGAGCTGTCCATTAAACAGGCAATGTTGAGCTTTTACCCCCTTGATGCAATCTTTATTCATGTGGAAATCAGATATATATATTTATCCCTGTTTAATAAATCGAATTGGTCTTCAGGGGTTTTATAGTAGAATCATGGCCATCACCATCTTCTTGGAAAACCAGCATAGGGGTTGGCTGTCCACGCTCTTGGTAACCATCTGTTTAACACAAGGAAATATACAACAGGAAACCACAGACATGAAAATAAGGATTACCATAATAATTGTACCAATCTGTGTCAACGATTTCTGCCATCCTGTCTATTATGTTGAGCTGGTGGTTAGGAGCACTAGAAATTACCAGATGAGCAAACTAGCAATACAGGACGAGCTCTGGGAAGTGGGAGCTCTGCTGACCGCAAGCCCTAATCCGCTCACAACAACTAGAAATAGCCGTGGAGCGTTCCTGACTCGGCCTAGACGCCTCTTCACAGCCTAAGAGCTAACTACCCCTAAAGATAGAAAATACAGCCTACCTTGCCTCAGAGAAATTTCCCAAAGAAATAGGCAGCCCCCACATATATTGACTGTGAGTTAAGATGGAAGTCACAAACAGGAATGAAATAGGTTTCAGCATAGGAGGCCAGACTGAACTAAACAGACTGAGGATAGAAAAGGTATCTTTGCGGTCAGCATAAAAACTAACAAAAAACCACGCAGAGTGTGCAAAAGACACCACCGCACCGACTCACGGCGCGGTGGTGCCACTCTGCATCCCAGAGCTTCCAGCTAACAAGATAAAATCATAATAGCAAGCTGGACAAAAACACAGTGGTAACAAATGAGCTAGCAGGGACTTAGCTTTTGCTGAAGTAGACAGGTCATGTGAAAGATCCAAGAGAACTGAACCAGTACTAGAACATTGACAGCTGGCATCAAGTAACGATCTGAGTGGAGTTAAATAGAGCAGCCAGCCAAGACCTGAACGAGATCAGCTGGAGAAGGAATCTCAGAACCAGCAGCTCCACTCACAGCCACCAGAGGGAGTCCATGAACAGAACTTGCCGAAGTACCACTCACAACCACAGGAGGGAGCCAGAGAACAGAATTCACAACAGTACCCCCCCCCCCTTGAGGAGGGGTCACCGAACCCTCACCAGAGCCTCCAGGCCGCTCCGGACGAGCCAAATGAAAGGCACGAACTAGATCGGCAGCATGAATATCAGAGGCAACCACCCAGGAATTATCCTCCTGACCATAACCTTTCCACTTGACTAGGTACTGAAGTTTCCGTCTCGAAATACTAGAATCCAAAATCTTCACCACATACTCCAACTCCCCCTCAACCAACACCGGGGCAGGAGGATCAACGGAGGGAACCATAGGAGCCACATATCTCCGCAACAACGACCTATGGAACACATTATGGATGGCGAAAGAAGCTGGAAGGTCCAAACGAAATGACACAGGATTAATCATTTCAGAAATCTTATAAGGACCAATGAAACGAGGCTTAAACTTAGGAGACGAAACCTTCATAGGAACAAAACGAGACGACAACCAAACCAAATCCCCAACACGAAGTCGGGGACCAACACAGCGACGGCGGTTAGCGAAACGTTGAGCCTTCTCCTGGGACAATGTCAAATTGTCCACTACATGAGTCCAAATTTGCTGCAACCTGTCCACCACAGAATCCACACCAGGACAGTCCGAAGGCTCAACCTGCCCTGAAGAAAAACGAGGGTGGAAACCAGAATTACAGAAAAACGGCGAAACCAAAGTGGCCGAGCTGGCCCGATTATTAAGGGCGAACTCAGCCAAAGGCAAGAAGGACACCCAATCATCCTGATCAGCAGAAACAAAGCATCTCAGATAGGTTTCCAAAGTCTGATTGGTTCGTTCGGTTTGGCCATTTGTCTGAGGATGGAAAGCTGAAGAAAAAGACAAATCAATGCCCATCTTAGCACAGAAGGACCGCCAAAATCTTGAAACAAACTGGGAACCTCTGTCCGACACGATGTTCTCCGGAATGCCATGTAAACGAACCACATGCTGGAAAAACAATGGAACCAAATCAGAGGAGTAAGGCAATTTAGGCAAAGGTACCAAATGGACCATCTTAGAGAAGCGATCACAAACCACCCAGATAACTGACATCCTCTGAGAGACAGGGAGATCTGAAATAAAATCCATGGAAATATGCGCCCTGGGCCTTTTCAGGACCGGCAAGGGCAAAAGCAACCCACTGGCACGAGAACAGCAGGGCTTAGCCCGAGCACAAGTCCCACAGGACTGCACAAAAGAACGCACATCTCGTGACAAGGAAGGCCACCAAAAGGATCTAGCCACCAAATCTCTGGTACCAAAGATTCCAGGATGACCAGCCAACACCGAACAATGAACCTCAGAGATAACTCTACTAGTCCATCTATCAGGGACAAACAGCTTCTCCGCTGGGCAACGGTCAGGTCTATCAGCCTGAAACTCCTGCAGCACCCGCCGCAAATCAGGGGAGATGGCAGACAAAATTACCCCCTCTTTGAGAATACCAGCCGGCTCAGGAACTCCCGGAGAATCAGGCACAAAACTCCTTGAAAGGGCATCAGCCTTCACATTCTTAGAACCCGGAAGGTACGAAACCACAAAATTGAAGCGGGAGAAAAACAGCGACCATCGAGCCTGTCTAGGATTCAACCGCTTGGCAGACTCGAGATAAGTCAGATTCTTGTGATCCGTCAAGACCACCACGCGATGTTTGGCTCCTTCAAGCCAATGTTGCCACTCCTCAAACGCCCAATTCATAGCCAACAACTCTCGATTACCCACATCGTAATTGCGCTCAGCAGGCGAAAACTTTCTAGAAAAGAAAGCACATGGTTTCATCACAGAGCCATCAGAACCTCTTTGAGACAAAACAGCCCCTGCTCCAATCTCAGAAGCATCCACCTCGACCTGAAACGGGAGCAAAACATCTGGCTGACACAACACAGGGGCAGAAGAAAAACGACGCTTCAGCTCCTGAAAAACCTCAACGGCCGCAGAGGACCAATTGACCACATCATCACCTTTCTTGGTCAAATCAGTCAATGGTTTAACAACACTAGAAAAATTAGCGATGAAGTGACGGTAAAAATTAGCAAAGCCCAGAAATTTTTGAAGGCTCTTCACAGAAGTAGGCTGAGTCCAATCATAAATGGCCTGAACTTTAACAGGGTCCATCTCGATAGTAGAAGGGGAAAAAATGAAGCCCAAAAATGAAACCTTCTGAACTCCAAAGAGACATTTAGACCCCTTCACAAAAAAGGAATGAGCACGAAGGACCTGGAACACCATTCTGACCTGCTTCACATGAGACTCCCAATCGTCCGAAAAGACCAAAATATCATCCAAATATACAATCATGAATCTATCCAGGTACTTTCGGAAGATGTCATGCATAAAGGACTGAAACACAGATGGAGCATTAGAAAGCCCGAATGGCATCACCAAGTACTCAAAATGGCCCTCGGGCGTATTAAATGCTGTTTTCCATTCGTCGCCCCGTTTAATACGCACAAGATTATACGCCCCTCGAAGATCTATTTTGGTGAACCATCTAGCTCCCTTAATCCGAGCAAACAAATCAGAGAGGAGCGGCAAAGGGTACTGAAATTTGACGGTGATTTTATTAAGAAGGCGGTAATCTATACAAGGTCTCAGAGAACCATCCTTCTTGGCCACAAAAAAGAACCCTGCTCCCAACGGTGACGACGACGGGCGAATATGTCCTTTCTCCAAGGACTCCTTTATATAACTCCGCATTGCAGCGTGTTCTGGCACAGAAAAATTGAACAGTCGGCCCTTCGGAAACTTACTACCAAGAATCAAATTAATAGCACAATCGCAATCCCTATGAGGAGGTAGGGCACTGGATTTGGGCTCATCAAATACATCCCGGTAATCTGACAAGAACTCAGGGACTTCAGAAGGATGGGAAGACGAAATAGACAACAATGGGACATCCCCATGTACCCCTTGACAACCCCAACTGGATACAGACATTGATTTCCAATCCAATACAGGATTATGGACCTGTAGCCATGGCAAACCCAAAACGACCACATCATGCAGATTATGCAACACCAAAAAGCGAATATCCTCCTGATGTGCAGGAGCCATGCACATGGTCAATTGAGTCCAGTACTGAGGCTTATTCTTGGCCAAAGGTGTAGCATCAATTCCTCTCAATGGAATAGGATACTGCAAGGGCTCCAAGAAAAAAACACAGCGCCTGGCAAACTCCAAGTCCATCAAATTCAGGGCAGCGCCTGAATCCACAAATGCCATAACAGAATAGGATGACAAAGAGCAAATCAGAGTAACGGACAAAATAAATTTTGGCTGTACCGTACCAATGAAGGCAGACCTGGCAAACGTTTAGTGCGCTTAGGACAATCAGCGATAGCATGAGTGGAGTCACCACAGTAAAAACACAGCCCATTCTGACGTCTGTATTCTTGCCGTTCAGCTCTGGTCAAGGTCCTATCACATTGCATAGGCTCATGGTGCACATTTTTGCGCTCACGTAAGCGTCGATCGATCTGAATGGCCAAGGACATAGACTCATTCAGACCAGCAGGCATGGGGAATCCCACCATAACATCCTTAAGGGCTTCAGAAAGACCCTTTCTGAAAATTGCCGCCAGGGCACACTCATTCCACTGAGTAAGCACAGACCACTTTCTGAACTTCTGACAATATATCTCCGCTTCATCCTGACCCTGACACAAAGCCAGCAAAATTTTCTCTGCCTCATCCACTGAATCTGGTTCATCATAAAGCAATCCAAGCGCCAGAAAAAACGCATCTACATTACGCAATGCAGGATCTCCTGGCGCAAGGGAAAATGCCCAGTCTTGAGGGTCGCCACGCAGCAAAGAAATAATGATTTTTACTTGCTAAATGGGGTCACCAGAGGAGCGGGGTTTCAAAGCAAAAAACAGTCTACAATTATTTTTGAAATTCAGGAACTTAGATCTATCCCCAGAAAACAAATCAGGAATTGGAATTCTGGGTTCTAACATCGGGTTCTGAGCTACATAATCTTGAATGCTTTGTACCCTTGCAGTGAGTTGATCCACACAAGAGGACAGACCTTGAATGTCCATATCTACACCTGTGTCCTGAACCACCCGGAGGTTAAAGGGAAAAGAAATACAAAACACACTGCAGAGAAAAAAAAAATGGTCTCAGAACTTCTCTTATCCCTCTATTGAGATGCATTAACACTTTGTGGGCCAGCTGTACTGTTATGTTGAGCTGGTGGTTAGGAGCACTAGAAATGACCAGATGAGCAAACTAGCAATACAGGACGAGCTCTGGGAAGTGGGAGCTCTGCTGACCGCAAGCCCTAATCCTATCACAACAACTAGAAATAGCCGTGGAGCGTTCCTGACTCGGCCTAGACGCCTCTTCACAGCCTAAGAGCTAACTACCCCTAAAGATAGAAAATACAGCCTACCTTGCCTCAGAGAAATTTCCCAAAGAAATAGGCAGCCCCCACATATATTGACTGTGAGTTAAGATGGAAGTCACAAACACAGGAATGAAATAGGTTTCAACATAGGAGGCAAGACTGAACTAAACAGACTGAGGATAGAAAAGGTATCTTTGCGGTCAGCATAAAAACTAACAAAAAACCACGCAGAGTGTGCAAAAGACACCACCGCACCGACTCACGGCGCGGTGGTGCCACTCTGCATCCCAGAGTTTCCAGCTAACAAGATAAAATCATAATAGCAAGCTGGACAAAAACACAGTGGTAACAAATGAGCTAGCAGGGACTTAGCTTTTGCTGAAGTAGACAGGTCATCTGAAAGATCCAAGAGAACTGAACCAGTACTAGAACATTGACAGCTGGCATCAAGTAACGATCTGAGTGGAGTTAAATAGAGCAGCCAGCCAAGACCTGAACAAGATCAGCTGGAGAAGGAATCTCAGAATCAGCAGCTCCACTCACAGCCACCAGAGGGAGTCCATGAACAGAACTCGCCGAAGTACCACTCACAACCACAGGAGGGAGCCCGAGAACAGAATTCACAACACCTGTCATCCATTCAAAGCAAGTATCCTAAAGATCACCAATTCCTGATTTATTCTTAAGTTCCTCAGATAGGGATTCAAGTTTTTTATAGCTAAGGTAACCTTTCCATTCAGACCTGTGTTGTCGGGGATAAAGTTACAAGAAGTTTGTCCAATCATTTTACATACCCCTTTAATGCATCCTTAGTATAATTTATGAATCTTTGTTGGTTATAATATATGTAGTTATTCCAATCTACGTTTTATTGAGTTACAATAGGGATTATAGACTCAAATCCTATTTAAACCTGGTCCCTTGGTTTAAACTCATCAGGGACCCCCCTTGGTACTCCTATAGCATCAATATACACGAGGGTCAAAGCTACGTTGGGGCTGTTTCTGATTAGTCAAAAGCGAATCTCCAGGGATAAGATGAAAAGGCATGATGGCTTTGGCCAAAGTACTCTGTCCCGTCCAATTACCCTCTAATTTAGACCTTATCTTCATATCCCCACATATCCAGAATATGTCCGCTACTGAGAAAACCTGCTGTGTTAACTTCTCGGGGGTTGCTGAGGAATAATTATGGCAAAAACCCTTACTAAAATTCCCCAAGAAACGGCCCTCTCCTTGTATTTGCATACAGGTGTAATTCCCAGGATAGATAGTAATACTTCGACCAAAATACAGAGTTTTATCCCACACAGGATATCTGTCCCTCCATCTCCCACATTGTGTATAATTAGTGGAGGTGTTGGTAAAGAGGTCAAGGACACACTCCTGCTCCAATTCAGGGATTAATAGGGGAACAGATCCCAAATGTGGCCTGGCTGCTGCATACACATAACAATTGGTTCTGTTTTGTTGTTGTGCAGTGTACCTCATCCACTCAACTCAGGCGTTAACATCTATATACCCAGTCTCTATAGAAAATGTATCCTCATAAGTGGGGTTCTGGATTGAAGTCATGCCCCTAAAAACACAAACATGTTGAAGAAGTGGAATCCATGGTATTCCAGCACCCAAAGTATACTCTCCTACATCATTAGGTGATGGATCCTCAATAGTGAGTATCAAAGGATGACACTTTGTCCTACATTGGTCACTAGAGTCAGATTTGAGTAAAGTCATCCGTGTAAGTAAGGACTTCCCTTTATTACTCTTTTGTTTGAAGGCAGGGGTCAGTTTATATCCCCACTCTTTATCACTTGTATCCCATCCTACAGATGTCCAAGAACCACAGTTTTTATTTCTTCTTTCCCAATTACCACAAATAAAGAATACAAATTGTTCTGTCTTTCGTGAGAGTCGTGACACTCCTGGCTCCCCACTCCCACTTCCCTGTATTATGTCACAGGCATCAAACCCATAAGTAGCCACCACTGTACTCGAGGAATTGTACCAGAAAGTAATAATTCCCTTTTCTTTAGTTACAGCTACCTGTTGCCCATTTCCTATACATAACAGCATTAGGTAGATGATGGCAAGGATATGTATTACTCGGGTGGTTAGCCCACTATTTTTTATAATGTTAGGCGTGGATCCATGTTGATCTCCCTTCGAGTTTCACTGAGGTAGGCGTTGTCAGGAGAACTTGGTACGGACCCTCGTATCTGGTCTCAAGAGGTGATTTTCTAGTGAACCTTTTAACCAGGACGAAGTCCCCGGGTTGCAAACTGTGGGTAGACTCGTCTTGGTCAGGATCTATTCGCTATAATCCATCTTGACCTTTCAGTGCCTTCTTGCTGATCCATTGGTCTATTTCCTCAGGCTCCATTTGGTCCTGATGTATCTTTAGTTTGGTCACGGGAGGTAGCTGTGGTTCTTCATTTTTCCGCATAGCTTTGTTTTTACTTCTTGTAACCACATACACCCCTACTTCCTCTTTCCCTGGTTCCCACAGGGATGCCGGTTTTGCCATCTGATCTGCAAAGTAGTTTCCTTTTGCTTCTGCAGAGCCAAACTTTCCATGAGCCTTGGTCTTAACGACTGCTACTGTCTTCGAGAGCATCAGAGCCTCCATTAACTGGCGAATTGCTTCGGCATTCTTCACAGGGGTCCCAACTGAGGTTTGGAACCCTCTAGTGGCCCACAGTCATCCAAAATCATGGGCAATTCCAAAAACATCTGGAGTCTGTGTAGATGTTAACCACCTTCCCCTCTGCAATCCTGCAGGCTTCAGTTGCAGCTTTGAGTTCGGCTTCCTGTGCTGACATTCAAGGTGGCAAGGATCCAGCTGAAATAAGTTCTTCTTGGGTCACTACAGCCCATCCGGTGTGAAATCGTCCAATATCATCAGCATATCTGGATCCATCTGTATACACCACAAGGTCGGCTCCTGGAAGCGGTGTTTCCGATACCCTAGGTAAATGTTGAGTCTCTGATAGCATGTGCTCCAGACAGTCATGATTGAAGGGACCTAGTTCATCTAGTAAAAGGTCATTTGGAGGGTTTGTGGTTTCTGGCCATGGGTGGTCGAGGTCCACTGAATCCCCCCTGGAAAGAGGAAGTAGGGTGGATGGATTCAGCTGATGCACGTCTGCACTTTCATTAGGATCTGGAATGGATGAGAATACAGGTTTATGCACCACATTAAGTCTTTTTCTGCAAGGCCTGGACATAGGCTGTATGTTGTGAAATTGGATTTTGGGCTCCCCCGGTGGCCACTGGTGGAATTGAACTGGTGTGCATCATCCCCTCTGTTCACCTGCTTCCATCAGGATGTGGGAGTCGCTATTTAACCTTGCTCCTCTGTCAATTCCATGCCGGTCAACATTGTAATCAGAAGCCTTTCTGTGCATGTTCCTGCTGCTAGACAACTCCCAGATAAGTTGGACTTTAGTCCTCGTTTGTTTTTGCATTTTGTTCCAGTTCACAGCTGTAGTTTCGTTTCTGTGTCTGGAAAGCTCTTGTGATCTGAAATTGCCACTCTGATGTTATGAGTTAATACTAGAGTCTTAAAGTAATTTCAGGATGGTATTTTGATAGGGTTTTCAGCTGACCATGAAAGTGCCCTTTCTGTCTTCCTGCTATCTAGTAAGCGGACCTCAATTTTGCTAAACCTATTTTCATACTACGTTTGTCATTTCATCTAAAATCACCGCCAATATATGTGGGGGCCTCTGTCTGCCTATCGGGGAAATTTCTCTAGAGGTGAGCCAGGACTATATTTTCCTCTGCCAGGATTAGTTAGTCCTCCGGCCGGCGCTGGGCGTCTAGGGATAAAAAACGTAGGCAACGCTACCCGGCTACTGTTAGTTGTGCGGCAGGTTTAGTTCATGGTCAGTTTAGTTTCCATCCTTCCAAGAGCTAGTACTTATGTTTGCTGGGCTATGTTCTCTTGCCATTGAGAACCATAACAGCTGTAGTACTTATAGGAAGTACAGACCAGTCTTTGGGGCACTACCAAGCAGGACTTCAGAAGGAGATAAGCCTGTCTTTCTATTTGGATTGCATCTGACTGAAGAGAGTGCAAGAGACAAACACTCTACCCAATTCTTTAATTCTTTTATGTGTCTGTCATGGCCTTCTGAATTTTTAAGTTTAAGTGTCATTTTAGCATTAATTAGCACATTTTACTGGATGGGCTTCCGGCCAACCAGAGACGAGATCTACACATACTAGGACATATTCACACACTCCTACCTTGGGTAGCTGTGTGTAGTCAGTCTGCAGTCTCTGAAACGGGTAGAGAGGCCTGAGTGTCGCTTTCTTAGGGATTTTTTATTTATTTATTTATTTTTTTTACAGTTTTACCTCGGTTGTGCTGTGCACAGATGAGGCATGACTGTACGAGTTTCGCCGCTACGTAACTGAAACCAGGAGCGATCCAGAAGGCATCTACCATGGACACATGTGACATTTTGAGGTGTGACTGGGGCCATTTATTGCTTGCGCCATAATTAGGAACAGGGACCTTGGTATATACAATTTATCCTTATTCTCCCATACTTCATTCGAGTTCAGCTCCCATTCTCCCCCGTGTTTCTTCTCTGTTTGGGCAGCTGGAAAAATTTCAGGACATCTAGGCTCAGTGTGGCTGGAATACGCTGACTCCCCGCCACCGTCCACTGCTCCCTAGGCCGCCTTGCTGCTACTTTAGCAGCCTCGTCCGCCCTTCTGTTGCCCTCTACCTCCACAGAGTCACCGTTTGTGTGTGCTTTCACCTTGATTATGCCAACCTGGACTGGTAACATCGATGCCTCCATTAATTGCTCCACCAGCTCTGCATTGTTAATGGGCTTACTGGCTGATGTAAGAAACGCTCTGCTTCTCCAGATATGGTCATAATCATGGGATATTTCCCATCCATAACTCAAATTTGTTTAAATATTATCGACTTTACCTGCAGCGGCTCTACACGCCTCAGTGAGTGCCTTCAACTCTGCCTCCTGCACCGACATGTGAGGAGCGAGTGGTTCAGCTCAGATTACCTCATGTGAGGATACTACTGCATATCCAATGTAGAATCGCCCATCCTGGTGGTATCTGGAGCCATCTACAAGAAAAAACTCAAAATCTGCATTAGGATAAGGTTTATCATGGACATGTGCAAAACCCACTGTTTCCTGACTCATCTATGCAGTCATGTTTGTGCGTCACATCAGAGTACTCTTCCTGGACCGCCGTGTGGGGGCAACGGTTCCACATTTATGGTTTCATGGACCAACAGCATATTCGGCGTAGAACTGGTCATCCACACAATACTGCAATCCATCCACAAAGAGCTCATAGACTGGGTAATCTAGTGGGACATCGGCACCATGACTGACCTGTGGGACATTATATGTACACAGTCATGGTCTTGTTATAGTTCAACTAGCAGGTCAGGCAGGTTCCACTACCACCCACTTCCCTCCTCTTCCCCCCAGAGGCAGTAGGATGGCTGAAATCAGTAGTGCGCCATGAATGCTGATATTATCAGACACAGTGAAACCTGAGATCTCAGCAGCACTGAGAGAAGGGGGAGAGAGGGAGGGGGCTATCCCAGCAGCACAGCTTCATGACCCAGACCTTTCCCCTAAGAGACTGAAGAGGGGTGAAGGAGGGGCTATCCCCCTGCGCAGCGTCTGTGTGCATACTTTACACATATAGGAAAGATATATATCAACCACTGAGGACTCTCAGTTCTAAATATTTTTCTACTTTACACATTCAATTTCTGTTCCCTTGTCTGGTCTATGTAAGAAGGGTTCTGGACCAGGTTTTTACATTATCGGGAGCTGGGAATATGACTTTAATACTCTAAGTGGGACATTATTAGTGGCTCTACAATCACAGACTTTAAACCTTTAACTTTGCCAGAGCCGAATATGATATTTTCTCCTGATTCAGTAGAATCCTGTTGGATATCATGAAGGATGACTTTCTGGAGGCTAATCTGTTCCTCTAAGTCTCACCAGCAACAGCAGAAAGCATTACTATTTTTTTTTTTATTCTCTGTAACAAATGACATGGGAAATATTCCAGGGTCTTTCATTCTACTCATTATGGCCAGCATTTCACTAGGATCCCAGGGATGCCATGCACCCTCCTGGGGCTCCACCATAACTGATCCCCTAGGCTGAGATGTAAGGTCTGGTGGCTAGAACCCAGATGAGCACTGCAAAAGAACAGAAGGGGGTTGAGGTGGGCTGCCCACCCTGGCTGAGTAATCGTCCTAGTGAGTCTCAGATGGAAGCAACAGACAGATATATTAACTGGAAAAACACACACAAAATTTCAGCTCACCCTTCTTGAATGATCTCCATAAGTTTTAATCAGTCCGAGCACGGAAAGGGCTTCTGCCAAAGCTCTCTGGGAACGATGAAAGTGAGAAAAGAATCCAGCTCAGGAAAATGTATAAAATCAAAAATTCTTTATTCCAAATTATTTTAAAAAGAGAGGAAACACTGCATGTCAAAAATCAGCAATATCCAAAAAATGGAAGGACAACCATGATACAGCTGAACGCGTTTCGAACACTGAGTGTTCTTAGTCCACAGCAAGTGATCCAAGTAAGCGCTTCGTATATAAAAGCATCCGTCACAGGTGAAATGAATGCAAGATATAATTGGAGAACCGCACCTAATGCAATACAGAAAATTATATATATAATACAAAGAGATTCAAAGAAAAAAATAATTAAGTAACATACAATCACAATAGCAGAACAAAATGAAAAAGAAAGAAAAAAATATATATAAAAAAAAATAAAAAAATTGTATAAATATAATATAAATATGACATATCTGAAATAAGAAATAAATTAATAATGCAACATAATTTCTTTTTTAAGGTTTAAACCTGCAGGAGTACGTGTGTCAAGTAAATAAATCCAGAATGCTTCTTTGTCTCGCAGTTTTTTTTCCTATCTCCTCCTCGTATATCCCTATGGACTTGTTCAATGGCATATACTCTTAAATGTGTAGTTTGTCTATTATGTGTATTAATAAAATGTTTTGAAACATTAGAAATGTGACGTAAAGTAGGCTGAACAATGTCATTGAGATGCTCCCGAAATCTTTCTTTTAATTTTCTAATAGTGGAACCAACATACAACAAATTGCAGTGTATGCATTCAATAATATAGACCACATGATCAGAGTTGCAATTCATAAAATTCCTCATGGAAAAAATCCTTGAGTCATTAGAACCACAAAATGTTAATGTTTTTTTCACATATGTACATGTTTTACAAGGATATGTGCCGCATTTAAAAAAACCTTTTGTAACCAATTTGAAGAATTTGCATGTTTTTTAGAATGCACAAAATTCGGAGAAAGAATATTATCCAAAGTTGGAGCACGTCTCAATACAATGCGGACCCCGTTTTGAAGAATTGTGTCCATAATATGATCATCACGTAAAATATTAAGATTTTTTGACACGATATTTGAGATAGACTTAAAATGTGTGCTGTACGTAAGCACTAATACTGGTTTATCCAAAGCATTGCAATCTGGATTTTGTGATGTATAATTTGAGTGAGGGGACTGAATAAGATCTAGTCTAGACCTATTGTGCGCTATATCAAAAGCCCGGTCCAGAGACCAATTTGGATAGTTTCTGTTTCTCAAACGTTTTTTAATGACATGTTTTTCCTGTTCTAATGCTAAATCATTGCTGCAGTTCCTTCTGGCTCTAATAGCCTCTCCCACTGGTATTGCATGAATTGTGTGGGATGGGTGGAAACTCTGAGCATGTAGGATAGTATTCCCAGCACCTGGTTTGCGGTATGTGCGACTTTGGACAATTTGATGTGGTAATCCCGTAAGAACTAAATCTAAAAAAGATATAGAATTATAATCAGAAAAAAAAGTGAAAAGATTAAAGGGATTATTATTCATGTAAGATGAGAATTGTATAATAGATTCCTGATCTCCGTTCCATACCAGTAGTAAATCATCAATATATCTGGAAAATAATTGAATATGTTTAGAAAAAGGATTATCTGCACAAAAAATATATTGTTCCTCCCACCATGACATGACTAAGTTTGCTACAGAAGGTGAGAATTTGGCCCCCATGGAAACTCCACTTTTTAAAAAAAAAATTTGTTTTCAAACATAAAATAATTATGTGACAACAAAAAAGATAGAACTGAAATAATAAAAGACTGTAAATCATTAGAACAGGAACTGTAATTTTTGAGATGATGGTGTACTGCATGTAATGCAATCTGGTGTGGAATGAACGTATAAAGCGCAATGACATCACATGTAAGCCAACACCAGTTAGGATTCCATTTCACATTTTTAAGCATATTAAAGGGAACCTGTCACCACGTTTTTGGAAGATGGGATAAAAATAGCGTTAAATAGGGGCAGAGATGGGCATGACATTAGTGTGTTTGTTATGCGTTTATTACCCACCTAAGTTGCCGAAATACGTTTGCAAAGTCTCCGTTTTCGCCTGTCAATCAGGCTGGTCTGGTCAAAAGGGCGTCTTGTCTTCCCCCAGATTTTGCGTAGTTTTCCGTTGGTGGCGTAGTGGTGTGCGCATGCCCAAAGTCCCGAATCCTCTGCCAGGGGATTTAAAAGAGCGCGCTGTTCGTTTTCATTGGTGATCGGTGGGCGCGGCCATCTTCCTTTGGCCGCGCGTGCGCAGAAGCGGCGCTCTGCTGGCCGTGGCTTCAGGAAAATGGCCGCGGGATGCCGCGCGTGCGCAGATGGATATCGCGGCGGCCATTTTCCTGAAGCCGCGGCCAGCAGAGCGCCGCTTCTGCACACGCGCGGCCAAAGGAAGATGGCCGCGCCCACCGATCACCAATGAAAACGAACAGCGCGCTCTTTTAAATCCCCTGGCAGAGGATTCGGGACTTTGGGCATGCGCACACCACTACGCCACCAACGGAAAACTACGCAAAATCTGGGGGAAGACAACGCCCTTTTGACCAGACCAGCCTGATTGACAGGCGAAAACGGAGACTTTGCAAACGTATTTCGGCAACTTAGGTGGGTAATAAACGCATAACAAACACACTAATGTAATGCCCACCTCTGCCCCTATTTAACGCTATTTTTATCCCATCTTCCAAAAACGTGGTGACAGGTTCCCTTTAAGTACATCTCTAGAATCTTTGAGATGACCTGGAACCCTCTGTACTAAAGGTTGCAGGATACTGTCCAGCCATTCCCCCAAATGTTCACTATAAGACCCTATACCTGAAATTATAGGACGCATGGGCGGTGGTGTGACGTGTTTGTGTGTTTTAGGCAGACCGTATAAAAACGGAATCCTCGGATTATCAACATATACATATTCAGCCTGTTTCTTGGTAAAGAAATTTTGATTTAAACCAATGTCAATAATCTCCTTACAGAGTTTGAGATATTCTGAAGTTGGATCAGATTTCAGCTGAATATAAGTGTTTTGGTCTGATAACATATCAAACATAGCTTTCATGTAATCACATTTGTTAAGCACTACCACCGATCCCCCTTTATCTGACATTTTGATAATGATATCAGGGTTGCTACGGATATTTTCCAAAGATTCCCACTCACATTTATTCAGATTAAATTTAGAGGCATATGTGTCTGATTTCAATACTAAATTGCATATGTCCCTTTCCACATTTTCCTGGAATCTATCCATAGCTTGTGTTCTAGTCTGAACAGGATAAAACGTGGGATTTTTTGTCCTGAATGAGGGAACCGAATTTTCATCTTGCTGAGTTTCTTTCTGAGTATCTAATTCCATAAGACATAGTAGCCCATTTTGTTCAGCAAAATCCATGCCAAAAAACTCATTGATGTTATAGGGCACAGATGAGTCTGAAGTTTCCTCTTCTGAAAAAAAATGTCTTTTAACTATCAAGTCTCTTACAAATTTGTTAATGTCTTTAAGTGTAGAAAAAATATCCAAATTGGTGTTGGTGGGAGCAAAATTCAGACCTCGTGACAATAGTTTTAAATCCGAGCTAGAAAAGACACAAGAAGACAAATTAATGACATCTAGCGGGGTGTTTTGTTGTGACTCCTCAGACGATTCTGGAATATAGTTGGCACATCTATGATGTTTTCTGCCGCTCCTCCTGGTGCGTTTTTTGATGCGTTTTTTGAATAACCAGTGTAACTTTGTTTTGGAATAAAGAATTTTTGATTTTATACATTTTCCTGAGCTGGATTCTTTTCTCACTTTCATCGTTCCCAGAGAGCTTTGGCAGAAGCCCTTTCCGTCCTCGGACTGATTAAAACTTAAGGAGATCATTCAAGAAGGGTGAGCTGAAATTTTGTGTGTGTTTTTCCAGTATTTCTGCCTTTTTTCGTGCTCCCCTGCATCTGCTTATTTATTGATGGACTGTCATACTTGAGAAACACTGCCTCTGTCATAATCTCACAAACTTTGGAATTTTCATATGTATTTTTTGGTCGGATCACCTTTTTTCTTTGTTTTTATTTAAATATTTTTATATTTTCTAATCAGTGCAATACTGTGGTGGTTTGCCTTCCCACACCCATGGAGTCTATTATTGACCCTTCAAGAAAAGAACGAGCAGCGCAGGTCTTTCAGTCCTTACATAAAAATGTTGACACTTCTCCTGACATACTTGATATCATGCAATCATGCATTCGATAGAAAAACTGTCTCTGAATGAGACTCGCATTTGGTGGGATCAAACAACTCTCACAAACTATCTAGACTTGGCGTCACGAACAGGATCTACTTAAGCCTGAAGAATCAGGTCATGTGTGCCTTGGAACTGTGATTTATTGTGCTTGGACTGTGACTTATTGCAAAGACTGTGCATTGGTATTGCCGCCAAGAGTTCCCGCCACAATTCGCCATCGCTGCGCACGGAGGGAGGAGCCTTAGCTTCGCGGGCGGAACCGGTCAAAAAGAAGCGCGGAACGAGAAAGCGCGGTAAGGTGCCAACCCCGGAAGAGGAACTCCGACCTCCAGCAGGTTAGTGGGAGGAAGGGACAGCCATGTCTGAGTCAGGGGAAGCGGAGGCGGCGGTCGCAGCCGTGAACGCAGAGGCAGCTCCGGTCCCCGTAGCGGACGTAGCCGCGGCCCTAATACCACCACTGTTGGCCACGGAGCCCGCTGCCCCCATCAGCCAGTCGGACACTGTCGCTACCACAAAGGCCATAATGCCCTTCTCTATGCCGTACCTGCCCGGACCGGCCTGGCTCCCGCGATACTCCGGAGAGTCGCACACATTAAATGATTTTAAAGAGGGAATCTGCAGCCTGCTCGAGTTCTATCCCCTGACGGAGCCTCAGAAGGTTCATATGATAATCGGCCAACTCTTCGGGGCGGCTCTGAGAGAAGTGAAGTCCTGGCCCGCTGCAGATAAGGGAACTGCACAGTAGGTTTTTGCAAAGCTTAAAGCCACCTTCGATACCCGCACTGCTACAGAAATTAAACTGACTTTCTATGGATGCAAACAGAGACCGCAGGATAGCTTACGGGACTATGCCCTTAATCTCCAGGAGGCGCTGCGGGCTATTAAGCAGAGTGATCCCGACAGCATGCAGGATGAGGATAAACTCCTGAAGGAGCGGTTCATTGAGGGGCTCCTGTGCAGTCACCAACGGGGCCAATTGCACTTCCTGGCCATGCAAAATCCAGACTTGACTTTTGCGCAATTCAAGGATAAAGCTATCCAGGCATTGCAGGAGCGACAGCCCAGCCGTGCAGCACCTCCCAGGCGTCCCGCTCTCACGTACCACCAGGAGGTGGCGTCGGATGCCCCAGTCGCCGCCGAGGCCGATGCCCAGAGCCTAGAGGACGACTCCCCTGCAGGACTCCGCCTCCAGATGCAGGAGCTGACCAAGAGCGTTGCTGCCCTGGCCCGGACGGTGCAGTCCCTACAGGAGGCCCCCAAGGAGAAGATCCAGCTGGCCTCCAGACCAGAGGATGTCCCTTGGATGCGACAGAGGAGGACTCCGCCGACCAGAGGCCGGGACGACGATCGCTTTCATCGGGACGGACGACCCATCTGCCGCCGCTGTCATCAGGTGGGCCACCTTGCAAGGTACTGTCCTTTAAACGAGCAACCCCTGGGGCAAAGGGCCAACCCCCAGGAGTAGGACGGTCAGGCCCGCAGCATTGGAGAGCCAAATACAGTGGAGGGCGACCAGTTCTTCCTGTAGTGGTTGATGGTATCCCCATGAACGCTTTGCTGGACACCGGTTCTCAGGTGACGACTATGCCTTAAGTGCTTTATAAGCGGTATTGGGAGGACACCGATATTACTCGTGGCCCCGATGACGATTTCACCATAATAGCCAGTAATGGTCAGCCATTGCCTCAAGTGGGGTATAAAGAGGTCACCATCAAGGTGGGGCGGGTGGAATTGAAAGCCCAAGGGATTGTGATTGTTGATATTGATCGACGAGAATGTAATCCCATGATGACTATCGGTACTAATGTTATAGAAAATTGTCTTGCAGAAGTTATTGTTTTGTTGCAACAGGTAGCAGAAACCGCTGGCCACAGTGAACAACGCGCCCTGCAAAAAGAAATCAGAGCTCTGATGCAGAGACAGCAGGTAGAGCTGACTGGTGGTGAGATTGGTCGTGTCACTGTGAGTGATTCAAACCCCATCGCGATACCCCCCAGGAGTGAGATGTTAATATGGTGTCGGGCAGCCATAGGCCTCAGGGGTAAGGACTACCAGGCCTTGGTAGAACCCGTATATTCAGACAATAGGCCTACTATCCTGACAGCCCGGGGGGTGGTCGACGTCCGCCAGGGGAGGGTGCCCGTACGTGTCCTCAATTGTGGGGAGGAAGAGGTCCACCTCACCAAGTATGCCACTGTTATGGAAATATTAGGGTTGGATAAATATATCCCTGTGTGTGCTGTGGCCGCTCCCAATTAGACTGAGTATTTTGAGCGCTCATCAAGAATGGACTGTACACAACTGTGACAGAACAACATTCCATCAATACTGATACTTTATTGTACATACATAGTTTTATATTTTCACATAGAAAGGAGTGGTTAGGGGTTGTCAGGGGTGGTTAGTTAATTACCATATTGTCTAGCTCCTCTGTCATTGGTTATCTAAACATATATGGAATATTGTGATTAATGCTCATATGACTGCTGATCAAGCAACTAAACTCGAGTTCTCTGTCTAGGACAAAGTGGAGACACCTGACCAGCAGTCACCAAACATCTGACTCTCTTCTGCTTTTAGGGGTGGAAAACCCCATATGATCTGTCTGGGTTATATCAGGCTTATCAGCCATTTTAAACCATTGATTATAATGTATATATTAGATGTGAGCATATAAGTATATATTTGATTATAGAGGAGTATACATGCAAGTGAGATCTACATGATATATATATTTCTATCACAAGCCCCCCTTAGATATCACTTGCCCTAATCCTAGCCTCCTGTCCCAAAGCGCTGCAACTCTTTTGTGCTGTTGGCGAACTGACACAAGCCTAACGCCTGTGCCCCACTCCATACAGACTTTTCGCAAATGGGCGGTCAGGAGATCTGTCCCTAACGGGGGTTCGTTGCAATCAGTCTCTTAGTCAATAGCATGTGTAGTGAGCGATGTGCAGTCTTTATCAGGTAGGTCATCTCTTCGGTCAGGCAGGGCATCCATGACATCATTCTGGCTTGGGTGTCATCTTCTGGTAGGGGAGCTTTCTTGCCATGCGATGAGTGGATCCAAGCGAGTCTTCCCTCCAGTTTCACAGAGTTTGGTGTCATCAGCAGCACTTGAGCAGGACCATCAAATCTGGGATCGAGTGGTGTTCTCCTTACAAGCTTTTTCACCAACACCCAGTCTCCTGGCTTCTAGGAGTGCATACCGGACACTGAATCTGGATCTGGCAATGAAGAAAAAACTCGAGAATGGATGTTAGCAAGTTTCTTGGTGATTTCAATTACATAAGCAGACAAAGTATCATATTACATAATCAGCTGCTAAGGGAAAGGATACCCCTAACCTGGGACTAGACACAAACAAAATTTCATATGGTAACAGCTTTCCTGGGCCTCTGGGAGTGTGCCTAACACTGAGTAGTGTGATTGGGAGTGTGTAGGCCTAAGTCTGATCCTACTGCTGACTAGATCTCTCATGTGAGGTTTGCTGTGAATGCAGGTCCCTGGTCACTCTCTATCACTTCTGGGACCCCATAGCTGCATATCTCGTCTCTGAGAGTAGCTTCTTTGCAGTAGTCTTTGCTGACTGGTTCCTCACTGGGAAAGCTTCTGGCCATCCTGAGAACACGTCCGCGACCACAAGGGCATATTCGAATCCTCCACTTGGCGGCATCTGGATGTGGTCTATCTGGATCCTCTGGAAGGGGGTACAGTGGTCTGGCAAGTTGATGTGTGGGAACTTTCTTCATTCTTCCAGGGTTGCATTTGCCACAGGTCAGACAGCTGTTTATGAACTTGGCTGTTAGGGTGGAGATTTCTGGAGCGAACCAGTAAGCACCAATCGGATCATTCATCTGTGTCTTTAATCTGTGTGTGGGCCCATGTGCCCACTGGACCACCATAGGGTACATGCTTCGGGGTAAACAGGGTTTGTAGTCCATTTAGTATACCCTTCCTTCTTCATGTGTTGCTCACTTCTGCACCCAGCATTCCTTCTTGTCCTTTGGGGCTTGCTCTTGCAACTTTTTTGAGCAGATCCCAGGATGTCATCTTGTCAGGTTTCCTGTCTTCAGCCGTCCTGTAGTAGCCGTCCGGCTCTACGACCTCTTCCACTTGTCCATATTGTCTTCCCTTGACTGTTTCTTTGGCTGCCATATCCGCCATGTTGTTGCCTCGTGCCCCTACTGTGTTCAGTTTTCCATGCGCTTTGACTTTTAGCATTGTCACCACTTTTGGAAGTTGAAGTGTGTTCAGCAGGTCCTTAATGGCTCCATTGATGCTTCACGGTTGTTCCGCTTGCTGTGAGGAAGTCCCTTGCAGCCCAGATGGGTCCGAAGTCATGTGCTATGCCATGCAAGTACCTTGAATCGGTAAACATTTTCTCAGTCTTGTCTTCTGCCATCTGGTAGGCCTTCATCAGCGCTATCAGTTCTGCTTCCTGGGCTGACAGACTGGGCGGCAGACTTCTGGACCACAGGATCTCTTGATTGCTGGTCGCTGCACCTCCCGTGTGGAATCTTCCTTCATCATCTGCAAATCTGGAGCCATCCACATAGAGGATCAACTCTAGGTTGGTCAGTGGCTCTTCTGCCACCTTGGGTAGTCCTGCTGTTTCCTGTTGCATGATGCTGAAGCAATCATGGTCATCCGTCCGGAGCAAATTCAGATCCCTGCAGAAGGTATCATGCCGATTTTGATCAGACTTTTTATCTGAGGATCCGTATCTGTATCCCCCCTTGGGAGTGGGAGTAGAGTGGGCGGATTGAGGACTGTGCATCTGGAGATGGTGACATTGTTGGGCAGGAGTAGAGAGCACTGGAGGCGAAGATGCCTGGCGGTGGAGAGATGTTTTAGCTGGGTTTGGTTGAGGATTGCTGAGATGTCATGCAGAGCCAGGATTTCCAATGGTTTTTCCACTGATGTCAGTAGTCCTGTCCAGGAGGGCGTGTGCTGCAACTGCTGCTCTCATGCGGGAGGAAGAGGCTCCCCTTGCAACTGGATCCAGGCAAGCTGAAAAGTAGTCCGAAAGTCTCTGTTTTCCCCCCTGAAGCTGTGTCAGGACTCCAGTAGCAAGGCCTTCTCTTCTCATCAAGTAGAGACGGAATGGCTTCTTGTAGTCAGATAGGCCTAGTGCTGGCGCTGAGACTACAGAGCCTTTTAACTTCTTGAACGAACTGAAGGCCACATCTGTCTGGAGGAACGGGGTCACGCTGTTTTATTCACACAGAGGCTGCATTAGGACGGAAGCATCAGGGATCCAGGCTCTGCAATATGAAACTAGACCAAGGAAGGCCTGTAGCACCTTTGGAGTTGTCGGAGGGACCATCTTCTCCACTGTGGTCTTCCGGTCATCTGTCAGGTATTTCACCTGGTGAGCAATACAGTGTCTCTGGAACGTAACTTGCTTCAGACACCACTGGACTTTGTTCTTTGAGATCTTGCAGTGCTGCTCCGCCAGGTAGAGTAGGAGATACAAGGAATGGGCTTTAAACGTGTCAAAGTCAACTGCACAAAGGAGTAGATTGTCCATGTATTGTAGCAGGGTTACTTCTGCTTGTTCTGTGACTCAGTTGGTGAGAACTGTGGACATTGCTTTGGTGAACTGTGAAGGGCTGTTCTGGGCCCACTGTGGCATCACTGTCCATGTGTGGTGTCCCCCCTGGTGCATTAAGGCAAACAGGAACTGGTCTTCCGGATGAGGGGGAACACTGAAGAAAACCTTAGCCAGGTCGGTCACTGTGAACACTTTTGCTGTGGCAGGCACATTCGAGAGCAGAGTGTGCGGATTCGGCATAATTGCAGTTTCAAACACTGTGGTGTCATTCACAGCTCTCAGGTTATATACCATTCTGAACTTGGCTGGCTCTCCTTTTACAGTCTTTTTCTTGACGGGGAAAAGCGGGGTATTGCAAGGCGATTTGCGAGGAACAATGATTCCTATTTCCAGGTGGACCTTCAGTTGGTCAGAGGCAGCTTGACTCTAGGCCTGGCCTGGGCCTTACGAGGGTACGGGGTACATGGCTTGAGTGACACCCGTACTGGGGCAACTTGAGGTTTTTCTCACGTGCTGGGGTCCCTTAGACCATAGACTTTCTGGTACTACATCCAGTACCTCCTTGGGTAGGCCTCATCGATTGTTTAATGTTCTTGTAGCGCTGCCAGCATGACTCTTCTCGGGTCAGGGATGAAGAAAATGTCACTGTCCCATCTTCCTGGAACACTGTGGTTGCCTTCAGCTTCTGCAGTAGGTTCGCTCCCAGCAGGTTGAGTGGCAGGTCCTTTACACCACAAACTGGGACAGGATAGAGTGTCCTGGCTGAGTGCACACGCTCAGTGGCTTTGTAAGCTGAGAATGTCTGACTTGACCACCAATGCCCATGCGAGACACAGAGGATTCTGATAGGCAGGTGGGATCAGCGAGTTCCACAGGTGTCATCACACTTCTGGCTGCACCACGTTGGATCTGACAACGCCATCCACTTTAAGGGTAATTTGAGGTACTGGTCTTGCAGATGAAGTTTTACATGTCAGGAGCGTAGTGTCTTGCGGACCTGGCTTGCTTGCCTCTGTCCTATGGACGGGGTACTTCACTGCTTTCTGCACTTCCTCCTTGACCTGTTTTCTCTGGACCAACTCTTGGATTGCATGGGTCCAGTCTCTTCGGGGGCGTGGGTGCCCTGCACTGGTTCTGGAAATGGCCAAACTTGCTACAGATGTAACACTTGACACTTTTTCTGTCTTTGTAGGGTGGTTGCGCTTTCAGGTCAGTGGTCACCATGAGAGGGGCTGTCTTCTGCACCCCTGGTTGGGACTCAATCCCTTTGGCTACTGTGGACAACGGCATGATGGGTACTGTAGCGGCAGCGGGGTCCGGCCTGCTGATTGAAGCTGCGGTGGTAAGACGGGGCCTGCAGGTGCATTCGTGGCGAGGCCCGGGGTGCCATGAGACCGGCGGCTGCATCCAACCCAAGGTCTTGGGGCGTTACAGGGGCTGTGGCTGCATCTGCCATCACTTCTTCCTCCTGCTCCGACATAGCTTCTCCCCTTTGCTAACCTTATTGAGGTCGGTGTCTCCTCTCTGGAGTCTGCAGCGGTTCTTCTGGTGGTGTGTTGGTCGGCACTTTGCAGCGTCTTCACCTCTGGCTCCCCTTCGAGCGTTCTCAGCAGCACGGCACCCGTTTCCTTCTTCGCGCTCTTTGTGGTGCTATAATGGCGGCAGTTTTGGTGACAATCGGCAATAAACAGTCTCCTAGGCGCACATAAAACATTTTTTTTTTTTCTCTGGGTCAGTCCACTGCTATTGACCTGTTCCTAGGCCTAGCCACTATCAGTGGTTTCCTGATTGGCTGTCTCAGTCCATGCACAAAGGCCTGTGTATCTGGTCATGAATGGTAAAGCCCAAGTCTTGGGATACTTGCATTACTCTGCAATGAAACTTCTTTACAGACTCTGTCTTTTCTTGGCTCATGTCATGTAAGCTGAGGGCCTGTCCGGCCAGCCTGCCTTTGGCCCACTCTCTGAGTTGTTCAATTAGCTGTGGCCCTGACTTCCAAGCATGTACGTCTGATTCTGCTGGAAGTTTGAATTGTTCCTTCATGATTGGCCAGAGTGCATCACCTGCTTCTATTTTCATTCATGGCCCAAAGATCATTCCAGCTGGCTGCATATGTTTGCTGCTTCTGCTACTCTCTTCGGTAAAATGGCATGGGATGCATCCCTGGGTCTGGAAAATTGTCACCTGACTTGAAGTGCAGTGCACATAGTGTAATGGCGGTGCCTCTATCTGCCCCTGCATTCTTGGTGCCTGTGGGTTTCTTTTCTAGTACTAGACAGCATGTATGATGTTCCCTCTTCATCTTCATCAGAGGAATAGTTGTGATGGCTTGTACCGGGGTCATACACTGACTGATTTTGGACTTAGAAGTTGCTTTTTTTTTTTTTTTTTTTTTATGTGAGGATGTCTCCCCCCTTGCTGAAGCTATGATGGATTAGGATTATAGTTTCATGTTGGTGTGAATGTGGATGTAGGCAGCTCTGACCGGTGCTGAAGCTGTACATTATCAATACATAGTGATATCAAAGTTCATGTAAAACCTTAAGGGTTACAATATTGTTGACTGTGAAATGAGGTAACGGAGGATCTGTCAGTGAGCTCGTTCTGATATCACTCCTCCCCCCTCTGCACCCAGGGCTGAGCTGACTGCTGCCTGATATGTCTGGGGCTGCCCACTGTAGGGGGGGCTTTCACCTTCTTTCCCCGATATCACAACTGGCAATGGCTGGACTGTGCCAGGGACACCTTGTGCTGTAAGCACCATATTGTTTGAATTGGGCGTTGGCCCAGCCGGCAACATGGAGGAAAAAAAGAGGAAGAAGAAGGAGGAGGGGTTGAGGAGTGAGACAAAGGAATAGTAGGAGGGGAGAGAGAATGTGGAGAGAGAGAGAAGAAAGGTGTGGTGGGGGAGTGGATAAGGAGGGAGGAGAAGATGGAGGGTGGAGGGAGGAGAGAGGGAGGAGAAGAGAGGAGTGGAGAAAGAGGGGAAGAGAGAGAAGAGAAAAAATGTGGAGGAAGAGGAAAGGAGAGAGAGAGAGAGTGAGAGAGAGAGAGAGAGTGCGGAGAGAAAAGACTGACAGAGGAAAAAGAGGATAGATTAGAACAACAAGAATAATAGAGAGGAGCAATTATGCCTTCTCCCTGTAGGGAGAGACGGGGCGCACCACATACTGTGCAAAAATAACTACCTATACCATGGATTCTGCTAAAAGCAGACTGCGCAGATTCTCCCGTCTCATACCCACAAAAATCACTTCCTGGTTTGCTCACATAACTTTCTGTACCATCTAAACGATGTAAGCTCTGCTGCCACTTCATACCATGTATTAGTATTCAGCAATCTAACATCAGCTACTGTAACTTCCCTTATTTTCCTTTCTACGTCATGCCACTCTGCAGCTTGAAATCTGCCATTCTAATGAATTTCACGTACTTTATACCTTCCAAAAATCTTCACATACTTAACACCTTCGTATTCTGTCACTATCTACTGACTTTCCTGTTGCTCGGCCACTCTATTCCCCATGGCAAAAGCAAAAAATGAAAATGAAAAACACATAAAAATGAAAAAAAGAAAACAGTACTAAAAAAACTTCTAAAAATGAGTATATAAAACTCTAAGAAAAACCCAAAACGATAAGAAAAACCGTCAAAAACTTAGTTCACAACCAAAAACTCAAAACTTTGATACAAGAGTAAAAAAAAACTTTTTTCAAAAATAAATAAATAAAAAATAAAAAGGTAAAGAGATTGAAGATTGAGGAAAACTTAATTAAAAAAAACTTTAAAATGCCGCAAAAAGAAAAAGACCCTTTAAGAGAGTAAAAATCTCTGCGCTCAAATGCAGTCAGAGACATACTTCCTCTTTTTATATACCGTATGCTATTGCAATAATATCAAATGTCACTAAAATCACGTTTCTGAAAACACTTATGTCACATCAAAAATGATAGATACAATTTAAATTCTTCACAAAAAGCTACACATAGCCAGCATTGCAAAAGAAAAAGAAAAAAACAGATATGACAGTGTGATTTACAATGCATATCTCCGCTTCAGCTGAAAAAAGAGGAAGTTTAAGAGAACTATTTCTGCTTCTTAAAGCGGCAATAGTACATGACACAAACAGACACAGATAGACAATCCGAGAGATGCCCTTTTTTATTCTGTGACACATGCAGGTTGCGCTGGTAACAGACTACTGCCAATCGCACTGGCACGCATATGCCGGGTTCTACCACCCTCCGCTCCGGTCGTCCTGACTGGCCGCCGGCTACGGGAATCTGCAGTAGCCCCTCTAAGTTATCACTACCCGTGCCTGGAACATGGGACTACCTGTCCCGAGACCTCCTGCCTCTCCTATGCACGGGAATCCTGCAATAACTTATCGAGCGATTTGACCTCCTGCGGTCTGTTTCTCAGCAACCACAAACAAAAGTCACTTTTTCTTCCTCTCTCGGATTTTACACAAAACATATACACGGTACACAGCAGACACCTCCCAGGGTGGATTCGTGGCTACGGATTTTTTTACACTACCTGGGAATTTGTGACCACATCTGACTGGCAAGAGGCATAGACAAGGACTGGGCACAGGGGACTTTCAGGTAAGATGATACCATTTTCTTACCTTACTTATGGAGCTGCGCAGTCTCCTGCCCCTGTGCCAGGCCACGCTACAACTTCCGTATCTCCAGTCAGAAGGATCCCGTGCTTTCATCCGTGCCTCGCTGTTGGGCGCCATTCTGTTATGGAAATATTAGGGTTGGATAAATATATCCCTGTGTGTGCTGTGGCCGCTCCCAATTAGACTGAGTATTTTGAGCGCTCATCAAGAATGGACTGTACACAACTGTGACAGAACAACATTCCATCAATACTGATACTTTATTGTACATACATAGTTTTATATTTTCACATAGAAAGGAGTGGTTAGGGGTTGTCAGGGGTGGTTAGTTAATTACCATATTGTCTAGCTCCTCTGTCATTGGTTATCTAAACATATATGGAATATTGTGATTAATGCTCATATGACTGCTGATCAAGCAACTAAACTCGAGTTCTCTGTCTAGGACAAAGTGGAGACACCTGACCAGCAGTCACCAAACATCTGACTCTCTTCTGCTTTTAGGGGTGGAAAACCCCATATGATCTGTCTGGGTTATATCAGGCTTATCAGCCATTTTAAACCATTGATTATAATGTATATATTAGATGTGAGCATATAAGTATATATTTGATTATAGAGGAGTATACATGCAAGTGAGATCTACATGATATATATTTCTATCACACCACGCTCGCCAAACTGTTCGCTGTCAATAATAGTGTGATACAGACACCTGAACCCTTGGTCCCGTTAAACGTGGCAGAGGACAACGGTTCTGCAGGGCACTCGAAAGATTGGTGTCGGGAATTGCATGTGGGCACTGACTCTACCCCATCCCATCAGAAACAGGGGGCCTACAGCGTGGTTCACGAGTACGAGCAGGTATTCAGCAAACACCCCTTAGATTTTGGACAGGTGAAAGGGATCCAACATCACATCCCCACGGGAGATCACCGACCCATAAAAGAGAGATATCGCCCTGTACCCCCAGCTCATTACCAGTGTGCCAAGGACATGTTGCGAGAAATGAAGGAGGCTGGGGTGGTGAGAGACAGTTGTAGCCCCTGGGCAGCTCCATTAGTCCTTGTTAAAAAAAAGGATGGTACAATGAGGATGTGTGTTGATTACAGGCAGTTGAATCGCATTACACATAAGGACGCATACCCACTGCCCAGGATAGAGGAGTCTCTGGCTGCCTTAAAATCTGCTAACTACTTCTCTACCTTAGATCTCACCAGTGGGTACTGGCAGGTTCCCGTGGCGGAGGTGGACAAAGAGAAGACGGCCTTCACGACACCGATGGGTCTCTGCGAATTTAACTACATGCCCTTTGGATTGTGCAATGCCCCAGGGACGTTCCAGAGGATGATGGAGTGCTGCCTGGGGCACAAGAACTTTGAAACCGTACTGCTGTATTTGGATGATGTCATTGTCTTCTCTAAGACCTACGAAGACCATCTGAAGCACCTGGCTGAGGTGTTTGAAGCCCTGTCCAACTTTGGCTTAAAGGTGAAACCGTCCAAATGTCATCTGCTGAAACCTAAAGTGCAGTACCTGGGCCATGTGGTGAGTGCCAAAGGAGTGGCCCCAGACCCCGACAAGGTCACGGTGATCCAGGACTGGCCAAAGCCCGGCAACCTCCACGAAGTCCGGCAGTTCCTCGGGCTGGTAGGCTATTACCGGAGGTTCATTAAGGACTTCACCAAGAAGGCCGCGCCCTTGCAAGACCTGTTGGTGGGCCAATCGAAAAAGACCAAGGGGAAGAACATCCCATTTGATTGGAACGAGGGGCTGGAGGGATCCTTCACTTGCTTAAAGTCGGCACTGACGGGAGAAGAGGTACTGGCCTGTTATGATCCTTAGTGGCTGAAGATCACGAATAGACCAGCAAGTGAATAAACTAAGGACAAGCTCTAGGGAGATGGTAACTGGACTGATCGCAAATCTGAACCTATCCAACACAAATAGAGGTAGCCGGTGAACGTGCCTAAAAAATTCCTAGACGTCTCGAGCCAGCCTGAGGAACTAGCTACCCCTAAAGAGAAACAAAGACCTCGCTTGCCTCCAGAGAAATAATCCCCAAAGATATAGAAGCCCCCAACAAATATTAACGGTGAAGTAAGAAGAAGGCACATACGTAGGGATGAAATCAGATTCAGCAAAAGAGGCCCACTAGTAGTAGAAAGCAGAAAATAGAGCAGGGGTCTATGCGATCAATAAAAAACCCTTACAAAATATCCATCCTGAGATTTCAAGAACCCACGCACCAACTAATGGTGTGTGGGGAGAAACTCAGTCCACTAGAGCATCCAGCAAGCAAGGGAATCACATTTTAGCAAGCTGGACAAGAAAACATGATAAACACTGCTGATCAAAAAATGAGCAAACAAAACTTAGCTTGTCCTGGATGGACTGGGAGCAAGGTAGTCAGAAGGAATCTGAGTAGCACTGATTACATCGACAGCCGGCAACAAGTGAAAGCAAAACAGAGCTATATAGGAACCTCCCAGAGGATAACGAACCAGCTGATAGCCAGAGACCAGCAGGAAAACAAACAAAGCCACCGGGGGGAGCCCAAAGCAAAAGTCACACCATACCACCGGTGACCACAAGAGGGAGCCTGAAAACAGAGTTCACAACAGTACCCCCCCCTTAAGGAGGGGTCACCGAACCCTCATGAAAACCCCCAGGGCGATCAGGATGAGCCACATGGAAGGCACGAACCAAATCGGCCGCATGAACATCAGAGGCGACAACCCAAGAATTATCCTCCTGACCATAGCCCTTCCACTTGACCAAATACTGGAGCCTCCGTCTAGAAACATGAGAATCCAAGATCTTCTCCACCACGTATTCCAATTCTCCCTCAACCAGCACCGGGGCAGGAGGCTCAACCGGAGGGACCACAGGTACCACATACCTCCGCAACAACGAGCGATGGAACACATCGGGGACCCACACAGTGACGGCGGTTGGCAAAGAGCTGAGCCTTCTCTTGTGACAACTTCAAATTGTCCACCACATGATTCCAAATCTGATGCAACCTATCCACCACAACATCCACTCCAGGACAGTCAGAAGGCTCCACCTGACCCAAGGAAAAACGAGGATGAAACCCCGAATTGCAAAAAAAAGGAGAAACCAAAGTAGCAGAACTAGCCCGATTATTAAGGGCAAACTCGGCCAACGGCAAAAAAAGTAACCCAGTCGTCCTGGTCAGCAGAAACAAAACATCTTAAATAAGTCTCCAAGGTCTGATTAGTTCGCTCGGTTTGGCCATTCGTCTGAAGATGGAAGGCCGACGAAAAAGACAATTCAATGCCCAACTTAGCACAAAAGGTCCGCCAAAATCTAGACACAAACTGGGATCCTCTGTCAGAAACAATGTTCTCAGGAATCCCGTGCAAACGAACCACATTTTGAAAAAACAGTGGAACCAACTCGGAGGAGGAAGGCAACTTAGGCAAGGGCACCAAATGGACCATCTTAGAAAAACGATCACACACCACCCAGATGACAGACATTCTCTGAGAGACAGGGAGATCTGAAATAAAATCCATGGAAATATGCGTCCAAGGCATCTTCGGGACAGGCAAAGGTAACAGCAAACCACTGGCACGAGAACAGCAAGGCTTCGCCCGAGCACAAATTCCACAAGACTGCACAAAGGAACGCACATCCTGCGACAAGGAAGGCCACTAAAAAGACCTGGCCACCAAGTCTCTGGTACCAAATATTCCAGGATGGCCCGCCAACACCGAAGAATGAACCTCGGAGATGACTCTGTTGGTCCATCTATCCGGGACAAACAGTCTCTCCAGTGGACAGCGGTCAGGTCTATCCGCCTGAAACTCTTGCAGCACACGTCGCAAATCTGGGGAGATGGCAGACAAAATCACACCTTCTCTAAGGATACCAGCCGGCTCTGAATCTCCAGGAGAGTCAGGCACAAAACTCCTAGAAAGAGCATCAGCCTTCACATTCTTCGAACCCGGCAGGTAAGAGACCATGAAATCAAAACGAGAGAAAAACAACGACCAACGAGCCTGTCTGGGATTCAGCCGCTTGGCCGACTCGAGATAAATCAAATTCTTGTGATCAGTCAAGACCACCACACGATGTTTAGCTCCCTCGAGCCAATGTCACCACTCCTCAAATGCCCACTTCATAGCCAACAGCTCCCGATTACCGACATCATAATTCTGCTCGGCAGGCGAAAACTTTCTTGAAAAGAAAGCACATGGCTTCATCACAGAGCCATCGGGGCTTCTCTGCGACAAAACAGCCCCCGCTCCAATCTCGGAAGCATCAACCTCCACCTGGAAGGGAAGTGAGACATCTGGCTGACACAAGACCGGAGCCAAAGAAAACCGACGCTTCAGCTCCCGAAAGGCCTCCACAGCCGCAGAAGACCAATTAGTCACATCAGAACCCTTCTTGGTCAAATCCGTCAAAGGCTTAACAATGCCAGAAAAATTAGCTATGAAGCGACGGTAAAAATTAGCAAAACCCAAGAACTTCTGAAGACTCTTAACAGATGTAGGCTGCGTCCAGTCATGAATAGCCTGAACCTTGACTGGGTCCATCTCAATAGTAGAAGGAGAAAAAATGAAACCCAAAAAAGAAATCTTCTGGACTCCAAAAAGACATTTTGAGCCCTTCACAAATAAAGCATTGTCACGCAGGACCTGAAAGACCATCCTGACCTGCTTAACATGAGACTCCCAATCATCCGAAAAAAACAGAATATCATCCAGATACACAATCATAAACTTATCCAGATATTCACGGAAGATGTCATGCATAAAGGACTGAAAGACTGAAGGAGCATTAGAAAGTCCAAAAGGCATCACCAAGTACTCAAAATGGCCTTCAGGCGTATTAAATGCAGTTTTCCATTCATCACCCTGTTTTATACGCACAAGGTTATACGCACCACGAAGATCTATCTTGGTGAACCAACTAGACCCCCTAATGCGAGCAAACAAATCAGTTAACAATGGCAAAGGATACTGAAATTTGACTGTGATTTTATTCAAAAGGCGATAATCAATACAGGGTCTCAGGGAACCATCCTTTTTAGCCACAAAAAAGAATCCTGCACCAAGAGGGGATAAGGACGGGCGAATATGTCCCTTCTCTAAAGACTCCTTTATATAACTCCGCATGGCAGCATGCTCCGGCACAGATAAATTGAAAAGTCGTCCCTTAGGAAACTTACTACCAGGAATCAAATTTATAGCACAATCACAGTCCCTATGAGGAGGTAGAGAATTGAGTTTGGGCTCCTCAAATACATCCTGGTAGTCTGACAAAAACGTAGGGACTTCAGAAGAAGTGGATGAAGCAATTGACACCACAGGAGCGTCACCATGAATTCCCTGACAACCCCAACTTGACACCGACATAGCTTTCCAATCCAGGACTGGATTATGAGTCTGCAACCATGGCAGACCCAACACGACGACATCATGCAAATTATGCAGTACAAGAAAGCGAATCACCTCCTGATGAACAGGAGTCATGCACATAGTCACTTGTGTCCAGTACTGAGGTCTATTCGTAGCCAATGGTGTAGAATCAATTCCCCTTAGTGGAATAGGGAATTTTAAAGGCTCCAAATCAAAACCACAGCGCCTGGCAAATGACCAATCCATCAGACTCAGGGCGGCACCTGAATCTACAAAAGCATTAACCGGGTAAGATGACAGGGCACAAATCAGGGTAACAGACAAAATGAACTTAGGCTGTAAAGTACCAATGGTGACAGATTTATCAACCTTTTTTTGCGCTTAGAGCATGCTGAGATAACATGAGCTGAGTCACCACAGTAAAAGCACAACCCATTTTGCCGTCTATAATTTTGCCGTTCACTTCTGGTCAGAATTCTGTCACATTGCATAGATTCAGGTGTCTGTTCAGAAGACACCGCCAAATGGTGCACAGGTTTGCGCTCCCGCAAACGCCGATCAATCTGAATGGCCAGAGTCATTGACTCATTCAGACCTGCAGGCGTAGGGAACCCCACCATGACATTCTTAATGGCTTCAGAAAGACCTTCTCTGAAATTTGCAGCCAGGGCACACTCATTCCACTGAGTAAGCACCGACCATTTCCGAAATTTCTGGCAGTACACCTCTGCTTCATCTTGCCCCTGCGAGAGGGCCAATAACGTTTTTTCAGCCTGGTTCTCAAGATTAGGTTCCTCATAGAGCAATCCAAGGGCTAGAAAAAACGCATCTACACTAAGCAATGCAGGATCCCCTGGCGCCAATGCGAAGGCCCAATCTTGAGGGTCACCGCGCAAAAAGGAAATGATAATCTTAACTTGCTGAACGGCATCACCAGAGGAACGAGGTTTCAAAGAAAGAAACAACTTACAATTGTTCCTAAAATTCAGGAACCTAGATCTATCTCCAGAAAACAACTCCGGAATAGGTATTCTAGGCTCTGACATAGGACTGTGAACAACAAAATCCTGAATACTTTGAACCCTAGCAGCAAGATGATCCAGACTGGAAGCCAAGCTCTGGACATCCATGTCAGCAGCTGAACTCAGAGCCACACCAAGATTAAGAGGAGGAGAGAAGCTAGCCACAGCAGCTAGACACACAGCAAAAAAAAAAAAAAAAAATATCTCAAGGCTTCTTTTCTCCTGCTTCTGCCATGCATTTAACACTTTATGGGCCGGCTGTACTGTTATGATCCTTAGTGGCTGAAGATCACGAATAGACCAGCAAGTGAATAAACTAAGGACAAGCTCTAGGGAGATGGTAACTGGACTGATCGCAAATCTGAACCTATCCAACACAAATAGAGGTAGCCGGTGAACGTGCCTAAAAAATTCCTAGACGTCTCGAGCCAGCCTGAGGAACTAGCTACCCCTAAAGAGAAACAAAGACCTCGCTTGCCTCCAGAGAAATAATCCCCAAAGATATAGAAGCCCCCAACAAATATTAACGGTGAAGTAAGAAGAAGGCACATACGTAGGGATGAAATCAGATTCAGCAAAAGAGGCCCACTAGTAGTAGAAAGCAGAAAATAGAGCAGGGGTCTATGCGATCAATAAAAAACCCTTACAAAATATCCATCCTGAGATTTCAAGAACCCACGCACCAACTAATGGTGTGTGGGGAGAAACTCAGTCCACTAGAGCATCCAGCAAGCGAGGGAATCACATTTTAGCAAGCTGGACAAGAAAACATGATAAACACTGCTGATCAAAAAATGAGCAAACAAAACTTAGCTTGTCCTGGATGGACTGAGCAAGGTAGTCAGAAGGAATCTGAGTAGCACTGATTACATCGACAGCCGGCAACAAGTGAAAGCAAAACAGAGCTATATAGGAACCTCCCAGAGGATAATGAACCAGCTGATAGCCAGAGACCAGCAGGATAACAAACAAAGCCACCAGGGGGAGCCCAAAGCAAAAGTCACACCATACCACCAGTGACCACAAGAGGGAGCCTGAAAACAGAGTTCACAACACTGGCCTACCCCGAATACGACCAACCGTTTGTGCTGTACACGGATGCCAGCAATGTAGGATTGGGGGCCGTGCTGTCCCAGGTCCAGAAAGGCCAGGAGAGGGTAATCGCTTATGCCAGCAGGAAGCTTTGTCCCACGGAAAGGAACCCTGACAACTACAGTTCCTTTAAGCTGGAATTCCTTGCCATCGTCTGGGCAGTGACAGAGAGGTTCAAACACTACCTGGCCTCGGCGAAATTCACCATCTTCACGGATAACAATCCGCTAACGCATCTGGATACTGCCAAACTCGGAGCCTTGGAACAGCGGTGGATGGCCCAACTGTCCAACTACGACTTCACCATCAAGTACCGGGCAGGACGCAAGAATGCAAATGCCGATGCCCTGTCCCGAATGCCCAATTTGCCAGAAACGGGAGAAGACCCGGAGGCACTTGAAGAGGTGGAGCTGCCTGCATTCCATCGCCCCAAAGCCACTCAGAACTCCCATCATGTGAAGAACAGGCACAAGAACCAACCGGATGCCATGCTCCCCTGCCCCACCACGGATGGGCGGAGACCCAGGATGGTGACCCCGCGGTCCGTCGGGTGAAAGAGCTCTTGATGCGGGCAGGGTTGCATCCCGGCCCAGATGATCCACAGGAGACCCAACAGCTGTGGAAGGGGAGAAGTAAACTGTTTATCCATGATGGCAAGCTGTGCCTGAGAAGCATCGACCCACGTACTCACGAATTGGTATGGCAGATAGTAGTGCCAAGGCGAGATGCGCCCATGGTTCTGGGAGCCTACCACGATGGAGCCGGACACTTCGGATGGAAGAAGCTGGAGAGGCTACTCCGAGGGAGGTTCTATTGGATTGGCATGAAGAGAGCCATTGAGAAGTGGTGTCGAGAGTGCGGTCCATGTAGCCTACGCAGGAGGGACCGTGGCAGCCAACGGGCTCCCTTGCAGCCTATCATCACCAAGCGGCCGCTCGAACTGGTCGCGCTGGATCATGTGAAGCTGACACCTAGCCGGTCAGGCTATGTCTACGCTCTTACCATCGTGGATCACTACTCCAGATTTTTGGTGGTTGTGCCTGTCAAGGACCTAATGGCCAGGACAGCCGCCAAGGCTTTCCAGCAGTACTTTTGTAGGCCTCATGGCTACCCGGAGAAGGTACTGACCGATCAGGGACCAGCATTCGAAGCAGAAGTGTTCCAAGAGTTCTGCCAATTGTACGGGTGTAAGAAGATCAGAACCACACCGTACCATCCCCAAACCAATGGGATGTGCGAAAAGATGAACCAGGTGGTGATCGACTTACTAAAGATCTTGCCCGTAGAGGAACGGAGCCTGTGGCCAACGAAGTTGCCTGACTTGGTGGACATATATAATCACATCCCAGTAAATTCCACCAACTGCACTCCAGCGTACCTGATGCGAGGAAGGTCTAGCAAGTTACCCGTTGATCTGGACATGGGGGTCCTAACCCCCGAAGATACCTCGCCGGATGCCGATTGGGATACCGAGAGACGGCAAAGGTACCGCAAGGTACAGGAGTGCGTGGAAAGAAGCCTTGCTCAGGCCAGGCAAAAACAGGAAAGGGACTACAACCAGCATGCCCCTGCAATTCCCTTGCCACCTGGTGAGCACGTACTCAAACGAAAGAGGAGGCTACACAAACTCGACGACCAATGGGAAGCGGAACCGTATACTGTCCTGCCATCCGATTTCGACAACACGAAGGTTTGCCTCATCAGCAAGGATGGAGGGGAAACCTCGACGGTGATATCCAGGGACCACCTTAAAGCCTGCCCTGATAAGCTGAGAGCAAGCAAAATGGATCCAGGAACCTCCCCACCTGTAGAAAAGGAGGAGATGATCCACACTGTCCTTGGTGATTTTCCCCAGTCCTGGACTCAGATAAATCAGGCCATCGTGGTACCTGTTCTAACGTTCCACCAGTCGAACCCACCAGAACCAATGGTGGTACCAGATCATTCGGCCCCGCAACCTCAACAAGCCCTACCTGAAGATGCCGTGCCGATCGTTGAACTAGCAAATCCTCCCTCTGCTATCGGCGAACCTGCCGTACCCACTGTTGGTAGCAGCAGCCCTGAGAGCTCCAGCCTGCCAGTGCTACCCAGACTCACTAGAAATGTAGCTAGAAGGCAGTGCACTACACCAGCGGTAGCAAGCATAGTGGGCCCTGTTAGGCCAGCAACAACCCCTACGCTGCGAAGGTCGACACGCAGCACCAAGAATCAAACTCCCCTCCGCTACAAAACTTGGAGGTATTAGTGAGGGCTGCTATTTAGTTGAAAATGTTTGTGTGCATATCTTTTGTTACAGGTTTTAAAATGGACAACGGAGTAATGGACAGTGATTGCTCCAAAAACTTCTAGAAGGGGACCCCTTTGTTTACCCGGGGTCCCCGCTGTTTCAACCACTGAACTGAGAGTCTTAAACTGTGCATGACCTAACCTTTGCAACGTTCAAGAATCCTCACCTCCCATAAAGGGAAGCACTGTTATGTTTAATTGTTTATGATATTTCAGAATTTTGTGTGTTTTCTGTTAACATGTATTGTTGTTCTGATTTCCCCAGTCCGGGAGTACTGGATTTAACCGGGGGGGACTGCAGCGCCCCAGAGTCCTGGTCGTTGCAGTAACGTCGCTCTGCCGCTAAGGGGGGCGATGTTGCGTCTGATTGCACTAAAGGAGTTCACCTGACCAGGTAACACTCACACTACACTTCACACCAGAGGGAGTGGTTCTATCTAGTAGGCCACTCCTCACACTTTGGTAAAACTGGGGGTTGGACAGGAAGAAAGTGAGAAGTAACTGGGAAGAGCTAGAGAGAGGACCTGTCAGGGATGGGATCCTGGCAGACTCCTAAGAGAACAACGCAACAAGTGAGCAACGGGAATACAGCAAAGAGGCAATAGGACCAGAAGGAGTCGTGCTGAAAGATCGAGGCAACATCCTTCTGAGGCGCAAACAGTCGGTGGCCGGAACGCCGAGAAAGTAAGAGACTTTAAGCATTACTTCAAACCACGGCAGGACAGCCAATTATCGGTTGGCTGTCTCACATAAACACCTAAGCAGACAACGGAGGCAGCTGTGGGAGAGGGGCGACTCTAGAGTCCCGGAAGAACTCCAGGCCTACCCCGTCATACGGGTGCGTCCTGCCATATCATCTGGGGGACGGAGAGAGAACGAACATCGGAGGCAGACAGAATCTGTTGTGAGGACTATCCCGGGGTGCTCAGCAGGGAAGGACTACAACACATAGGCGCTAGCAGGTAGACGCTGATTCTCACCTGTCAAGGGAACTTCTAATGTGCCTTCGGACCGGCCGGTCTCAGACAGCCCGGTTAACAGTGCTCTGGATTGGCTAACTTGAAGCCTTCAGTAAAGAGGTAAAGAGACTGCAACCTGGTGTCCTCGTTATTTACTGCGACCTGCACCACATCATAACATCATCACCATACCTCCACCTTTATTGCACGCCCCTCAGCAGGGTCACGGACCGGGTCTAGCCACCGTGACAACCCCAGGACAGAGACTCAGAGGCCCGGTACCGGGTACCCCTCGGCCCTGCGGCAGTGGGGGCGCTACACTGGCCCTTTAGGAGTCTGCACGATCTGGACCAATGTCATCTCACGACACCTCACCAGCTCCTGCTGGAGCTACCACAGCTCATGTTGCAGTTAAAAACCACCAGCACCTCCGGGTGCTGATCACAAGCTGCTGCAGAACCTCTTGCTGCAAATGCAGCTCCTCTCAGCAAGGCTCTGCACAGCTCCGCACCGCAGACTTTGTGGACCTGCAGATCCACAGCAAATTTCTTAACCCCGCCGAGTTACAGCAATCATGTACACATGTGCTTCCTGGACTGTTGCCAACAGTCTAGCACCATATATGAGATAGCGCTACCTGAGTGGGTTGGGGAACACTCGCTTGGCAGTGGGATTAAAGCACTCAGGCATGTTTTCTCACAAAAACAGTCTATCCGGTTTATTAAACATAAACCGCACCACGAACAGTTCATTATTATTAGTGATGATGAGTGAATATACTCGTTACTCGAGATTTCCCGAGCATGCTCGGGTGTCCTCCAAGTATTTTTTAGTGCTCGGAAATTTAGTCTTTATTGCTGCAGCTGAATGATTTACATCTGTTAGCCAGCATAAGTACATGTGGGGGTTGCCTGGTTGCTAGGGAATCCCCACATGTAATCAAGCTGGCTAACAGATGTAAATCATTCAGCTGCGGGAAGAAAACTAAATCTCCAAGCACTAAAAAATACTCAGAGGACACTCGAGTGTGCTCGGGAAATCTCGAGTAACGAGTATATTCACTCATCACTAATTATTATATCAACGGAACATCATAAGCACTGACAGTCTGTTCCAATGGCAGATGCTTCTCTGCCCGTAACCCCCTTTATCTGGAGTTACCTTACAGGAGCTCCTGCTACACACTCTGACTCCTGTCAGTCCTGGTTCCTAGGGAAGCTGCCGAACTGGGATCACCGTCCTTGTGACCAGGGAACTTCAGATAGTCAAGACCTGCAGATCTAACTGTAGCTTCCCCAACACAGTAGCCATCACAGGCTCTGCAGATACTGCGTCTCCGTGTGCTATTCAGGATGTCCAGTCCCAGGCACTTCTAACACACAGGCCATCAGTCTATGGGCTCACCATGTGCTTCCAGGAATCCAGTCCACTCCAGGACATTCTAACACAAGCCATTCACAGGACCTCACACTCTGACCATCGGCCTTTCCGTGCGCTATTCAGGAAGTCCAGTCCCAGGCACTTCCAACACACAGGCCTTCAGTCCATAGCCTCACCAGGTGCTTCGAGGAATCCAGTCCACTCTAAGACATTCCAACACACAGGCTATCCAGGACTTCACACTCTGACATTTCAGGTCCATACACTCTGAACATGTGACCCAAACCCTGCTCGCATTATGTACCTTTAAGCACCCCCATAGGTGGGAGGTGTGGGTGTGGTTAGCCAGTCCTACCCAGCTCTCCAACTAAGCCTGCAAGCCTCCCTTTTAAATATACAAATACTTGTGGGACTACAGGTCCCAGAACAACAATACTACAGGTTTACAGCGCATACTCCCTCTGCGACACATACCGGCCATTTGCAATCATGTCGGACACTTTCATTATAACCATTACAGATACGCCTCTATGCATATCCTGAGGAGCACATACAGCACCCCCTGGCTGTAACATGGGTCACTGCATCACAATATATATGTATTGGTTAAGGTAGGTTCACTTAGGCTGGTTTCACATTTGCGTTTGTTGCCGAAGCGTTTGTACCGCATATGAACGCATGCGTCGTGTATTCCTATATTTAACATTAAAAACACATGAGGTTTTTTTTGTTCGCGTTTTGCTGCGTTTGACGACGCATGCGTCGTCTCGTCGTTTGCGGCTTGGCGCGAAAATGCAACATGTAGTAATTTCTAGAGGCGTCTATTTGCGCAAGGATTGCGACAAAAAAAACGCATTGCTGTCTATGTAAACGCATGCGTTTTTAAGCACATGCGTTTGGTTGCGTTTTTGAACGCATGCGTTTCAATTGAGAAAAACATGTCTACACACTGATAAGCCACCCCCCACCATCAAGGTGATAAAGGGAGGGTGTGGACAGTTGCAGGTCACTTCTCACCAGACTCTGAAGCAGACGGGACACAGACAGGCTACATCTTGGAGGAAAACAAGACCCTGAACAATGTGAGTATATCCTAGCCAATGCCTTCATTTTCTATTTTCTGTGTCTACATGTCCTAATTTCTGCCATTTCTATCTTTCTACATGCATCAGAATGTCTTCTTCGGATTCTTCATCTGGTGAGGAGTTTTGGCCAGGACAGTTGGAAGTGGAGCATGTCAGTGAGGTGAGTACTTGCCTCATCAGATTGGTAAGTATTCACTGTCACATCGACACATGTGACAATTTGTTTTTTTCTTTTTTTTAGAGCTCTTCTACTGCGGCAGAGACAGGGCAGGAGCAGCGGAGTCAAGGTCCGGTGGCAAGACGGCAATGGGTACTGTTATGATCCCAGTGGCTTAGGATCACAAATCTAACCAACTAAGTCAGAGATAATAGGACAAGCTCTGGGGATGTGGTAACTGGACTGACCGCAAACCTGATTCTAACCAAACACACTAAAGGTAGCCGTGGAACGTTTCCTGAAATCCTAGACGTCTCTTCACGGCCTGAGAAACTGACTACCCCTAAAGAGAAAGTAAAGACCTCACTTGCCTCAGAGAAATACTCCAAAGATATAGAAGCCCCCCACAAATAATAACGGTGAGTTAAGAGGAAAAGACAAACGCAGAGATGAAACAGGTTAAGCAAATGAGGCCCGCTAATGCTAGATAGCAGAAAATAGCAAGGGATCTGTGCGGTCAGTAAAAAACCCTATGCAAAAATATCCACGCAGAGAATGCGAGAACCCCCACACCAACTAACGATGTGGGGGGAGCAACTCAGCACCCCAGAGCACCAGCAAGCAGGGAAATCACATATTAGCAAGCTGGACCAAACACATCATATACTAGGACACATCTTGAACACAGATGAGCAAAAATAAGCAAACAAAACTTAGCTTCTCTTGGAGAGACTGATAACGGATGTAGACAGGAGCAATCAGAATAGCACTGAATACAACGACAGCCGGCAACCACTGAGAGTCCAGGTGAACTAAATAGGAACCAGCTAACAGATAACGAGACAGCTGATCCAACCTCAGACCTGCAGTATGACAAAAGAGCCACCAGAGGGAGCCCAAAGACAACACTCACACAGTACCACTTGTGACCACAAGAGGGAGCCCAAAAACAGAGTTCACAACAGTACCCCCCCCTTGAGGAGGGGTCACCGAACCCTCATCAAAACCCCCAGGGCGATCAGGATGAGCCACATGGAAGGCATGAACCAAATCGGCCGCATGAACATCAGAGGCGACAACCCAGGAATTATCCTCCTGACCATAGCCCTTCCACTTAACCAAATACTGAAGCCTCCGTCTCGAAATCCGAGAATCCAAGATCTTCTCCACCACGTACTCCAATTCGCCCTCAACCAGCACCGGGGCAGGGGGCTCAACAGAAGGAACCACAGGCACCACATACCTCCGCAACAAAGACCTATGGAACACGTTATGAATGGCAAACGACGCTGGGAGGTCCAAACGAAATGACACCGGGTTAAGGATTTCCAAAATCTTATAAGGACCAATGAAGCGAGGCTTGAATTTAGGAGAGGAAACCTTCATAGGAACATACCGAGAAGACAGCCATACCAAATCCCCAACACGAAGTCGGGGACCCACACCGCGACGGCGGTTGGCAAAGCGCTGAGCCTTCTCCTGTGACAACTTCAAATTGTCCACCACATGGTTCCAAATTTGCTGCAACCTATCCACCACAGAATCCACCCCAGGACAGTCAGAAGGCTCAACCTGACCCGAGGAAAAACGAGGATGAAAACCAGAATTGCAGAAAAAAGGCGAAACCAAAGTAGCAGAACTAGCCCGATTATTAAGGGCAAACTCGGCCAATGGCAAAAAAGTCACCCAATCATCCTGATCAGCAGAAACAAAACATCTTAAATAAGTCTCCAAGGTCTGATTAGTTCGCTCGGTTTGGCCATTTGTCTGAGGATGGAAGGCCGACGAAAAAGACAAATCAATGCCCATCTTAGCACAAAAGATCCGCCAAAATCTGGACACAAACTGGGATCCTCTGTCAGACACAATATTTTCAGGGATGCCGTGCAAGCGGACCACATTCTGAAAAAATAGAGGAACCAAATCGGAGGAGGAAGGCAACTTAGGCAAGGGCACCAAATGGACCATTTTGGAAAAACGATCACACACCACCCAGATGACAGACATTCTCTGAGAGACTGGAAGATCCGAAATAAAATCCATGGAAATGTGCGTCCAAGGCCTCTTCGGGACAGGCAAAGGCAAAAGCAAGCCGCTGGCACGAGAACAGCAAGGCTTAGCCCGAGCACAAATCCCACAGGACTGCACAAAGGAACGCACATCCCGCGACAAGGAAGGCCACCAGAAGGACCTAGCCACCAAATCCCTGGTACCAAAAATCCCAAGATGGCCTGCCAACACCAAAGAATGAACCTCGGAAATAACTCTGCTGGTCCATCTATCTGGGACAAACAGTCTCTCTGGTGGGCAACGGTCAGGTCTATCCGCCTGAAATTTCTGCAGCACTCGTCGCAAATCTGGGGAAATGGTAGACAATATCACTCCCTCTCTGAGGATACCAGCCGGCTCTGAAACTCCCGGAGAGTCAGGCACAAAACTCCTAGAAAGAGCATCAGCCTTCACGTTCTTCGAACCAGGCAGGTACGAGACCACGAAATCGAAACGGGAAAAAAACAACGACCAACGAGCCTGTCTAGGATTCAGCCGCTTGACAGACTCGAGATAAATCAGATTTTTGTGATCAGTCAAGACCACCATACGATGCTTAGCTCCCTCGAGCCAATGTCGCCACTCCTCAAAAGCCCACTTCATAGCCAACAACTCCCGATTACCAACATCATAATTCCGCTCGGCAGGCGAAAACTTTCTTGAAAAGAAAGCACAAGGCTTCATCACAGAGCAATCAGAGCTTCTCTGCGACAAAACAGCCCCTGCCCCAATCTCAGAAGCATCAACCTCGACCTGAAAAGGAAGAGAGACATCAGGCTGACACAAAACTGGAGCCAAAGAAAACCGGCGCTTCAGCTCCCAAAAGGCTTCCACGGCTGCAGGAGACCAATTAGTCACATCAGAACCCTTCTTGGTCAAATCCGTCAAGGGTTTAACCACGCCAGAAAAATTAGCAATGAAGCGACGGTAAAAATTAGCAAAACCCAAGAACTTCTGAAGACTCTTAACAGATGTAGGCTGAGTCCAGTCATGAATAGCCTGGACCTTGACTGGGTCCATCTCAATAGTAGAAGGAGAAAAAATAAAACCCAAAAAGGAAACCTTCTGTACTCCGAAGAGACATTTTGAGCCCTTCACAAATAAGGCATTAGCACGCAGGACCTGAAATACCATCCTGACCTGCTTCACATGGGACTCCCAGTCCTCAGAAAAGACCAAAATGTCATCCAGATACACAATCACAAATTTATCCAGATATTCTCGGAAGATGTCATGTATGAAGGACTGGAACACAGAAGGAGCATTAGAGAGTCCAAAAGGCATCACCAAGTACTCAAAATGGCCTTCGGGCGTATTAAATGCTGTTTTCCATTCATCCCCCTGCTTAATACGCACAAGGTTATACGCACCACGAAGATCTATCTTGGTGAACCAACTGGACCCCTTAATCCGAGCAAACAGATCAGATAATAATGGCAAAGGATACTGAAATTTGACTGTGATTTTATTTAGAAGACGATAATCTATGCAAGGTCTCAGAGAACCATCCTTCTTGGCCACAAAAAAGAATCCTGCACCAAGAGGGGAGGAGGACGGGCGAATATGTCCCTTCTCTAAAGACTCCGCATTTATATAACTCCGCATTGCGGCATGTTCTGGTACAGACAAATTAAAAAGTCGTCCCTTAGGGAACTTACTACCAGGAATCAAATTTATAGCACAATCACAATCCCTGTGAGGAGGCAGGGCACCGGATCTGGGCTCATCAAATACATCCTGGTAGTCCGACAAAAACTCAGGGACCTCAGAAGGAATGGAAGAAGCAATTGACACCAAAGGAGCATCGCCATGAATTCCAACATTGACAACAACGGAACGTCACCATGTACCCCTTGACAACCCCAACTTGAAACAGACATAGCTTTCCAATCCAGAACTGGATTATTGGCCTGCAGCCATGGCAGACCCAAAACGACCACATCATGCAGATTATGCAGCACAAGAAAGCGAATCACCTCCTGATGTACATGAGTCATGCACATGGTCACTTGAGTCCAATACTGAGGCTTATTCTCAGCCAATGGTGTAGCATCAATACCCCTCAGTGGAATAGGGAATTCCAAAGGCTCCAGGACAAAACCACAGCGCCTGGCAAACGACAAATCCATCAGGTTCAGGGCAGCACCTGAATCCACAAAAGTCATAACCGAGTAGGATGACAAAGAACAAATTAAAGTAACAGACAAAATTAATTTAGGCTGTATAGTACCAACGGTGACAGATTTAGCAATTTTTTTAAACGCTTAGAGCATGCTGAGATAACATGAGCAGAATCACCACAGTAAAAGCACAACCCATTTTGACGTCTATGACTTTGCCGCTCAATTCTGGTCAGAATTCTGTCACATTGCATAGACTCAGGTTTCTGTTCAGAAAACACCGCCAGATGGTGCGCAGACTTGCGCTCCCGCAAACGCCGATCAATCTGAATGGCCAAAGCCATTGAGTCACTCAGATTTGCAGGCGTGGGGAACCCCACCATAACATTCTTAATGGCTTCAGAAAGACCTTCTCTGAAATTTGCAGCCAGGGCACACTCATTCTATTGAGTAAGCACCAACCATTTCCGAAATTTTTGACAATACACCTCAGCTTCATCCTGGCCCTGAGAGAGAGCCAGCAAGGCCTTTTCTGCCTGGTTCTCAAGATTAGGTTCCTCATAAAGCAATCCAAGCACCAGAAAAAACGCATCCACATTCAGCAATGCAGGATCTCCCGGCGCCAGGGAGAAAGCCCAATCTTGGGGGTCGCCACGTAACAGGGAGATAACAATTCTAACTTGCTGAGCGGAATCACCAGAGGAACGAGGTCTCAAAGAAAGAAATAATTTACAATTATTCTTAAAATTCAGAAACCTAGATCTATCTCCAGAAAACAACTCAGGAATAGGTACTTTTGGCTCAGACATAGGACTGTGAACAACAAAATCCTGAATGCTTTGCACCCTTGCAGCAAGATGATCCACACTAGAAGTCAGACTCTGAATATCCATGTCTGCAGCTGAACTCAAAGCCACCCAGAGATTAAGGGGATGAGAGAAGCTGGACAGACTGCAGCAAAGGGAGAGGAAAAAAAAAAAAAAATTGTACTCAGGACTTCTCTTATCCCACTTCTGCGATGCATTAAACACTTTTCAGGCCGGCTGTACTGTTATGATCCCAGTGGCTTAGGATCACAAATCTAACCAACTAAGTCAGAGATAATAGGACAAGCTCTGGGGATGTGGTAACTGGACTGACCGCAAACCTGATTCTAACCAAACACACTAAAGGTAGCCGTGGAACGTCTCCTGAAATCCTAGACGTCTCTTCACGGCCTGAGAAACTGACTACCCCTAAAGAGAAAGTAAAGACCTCACTTGCCTCAGAGAAATACCCCAAAGATATAGAAGCCCCCCACAAATAATAACGGTGAGTTAAGAGGAAAAGACAAATGCAGAGATGAAACAGGTTAAGCAAATGAGGCCCGCTAACGCTAGATAGCAGAAAATAGCAAGGGATCTGTGCGGTCAGTAAAAAACCCTATGCAAAAATATCCACGCAGAGAATGCGAGAACCCCCACACCAAGTAACGAGGTGGGGGGAGCAACTCAGCACCCCAGAGCACCAGCAAGCAGGGAAATCACATATTAGCAAGCTGGACCAAACACATCATATACTAGGACACATCTTGAACACAGATGAGCAAAAATAAGCAAACAAAACTTAGCTTCTCTTGGAGAGACTGATAACGGATGTAGACAGGAGCAATCAGAATAGCACTGAATACAACGACAGCCGTCAACCACTGAGAGTCCAGGTGAACTAAATAGGAACCAGCTAACAGATAACGAGACAGCTGATCCAACCTCAGACCTGCAGAATGACAAAAGAGCCACCAGAGGGAGCCCAAAGACAACACTCACACAGTACCACTTGTGACCACAAGAGGGAGCCCAAAAACAGAGTTCACAACAGGGTACGTATACAAGGCTGACTGTCCTCAGTGTAATATTCTTGAATCTTCCTTTCTTTCTACTCGTATTTCTTTACTTTTTTCTTCTGGAATCCTTTTGTATGTTGACTTTCCTAATCATGCCATTTCTCTGCATCTTTTTTCTTTCTTTTCCTTATGTTAATTGAGCAAACTTTAATGACTTTCTTTAATTTTTAGGTTTCACAACGGGAGGATGACCTAATCGAGAATGACCTCCTTATCACCCTGGTCCAGGAGCGAGTCCCGTTGTGGGACACCCGGGATCCACTGCACTCCAACAACATCACGATCCAGCGGTTATGGAATGAGGTGGCCCAAGCGATGTGGGATGGCTGGGACAACGCCCCGACACGGGTCCGAGCTGCATTTGGTAAGTATTGCACTGCAGTGTGAAGCAGCAGAGACCTTTGCCGTGCTCACTCGACTGTGTGTGATGAAAGAAACTCTCAGGAGTTTCTCTCATCACACACAGTTGTGTGAGCACGGCCAAAAGTCCTTTTTCTGACCACAATTTTTTTTTAACAGTATCCAAAGTCAAAACACGTTGGCGTTCGATGAAGGACCGCTTCAACAAGGACCTGCGTCAAGAGAGCTGTGTTCCCAGTGGTTCAGGAGCAAGGATCAGACACTACAAATAGCATCGAGTACTGTCATTTTTAAGACCGGTCCTTGCCCAGAGAACGTAAGTATTTATCACGTGCATTAGGTTGTATTGTATTGCCATAATCTGTATTTTTACATTCCACAGGATTTTGCGTCTGGTAAATTTTTGATAGGAATTTTCTTTTTCCTTTTTTCACAGCACATACAGCACTACTGTTGGCCCAGGTTCTGGAGCGGTCCTTCATCCGACAGCCACAGAACCGTCCCAGCCATCAAGCAGCGCAGCAGCAAGTGGGCCTTCCACACTAACTGGAGACCATGGAGCTGGTCCATCAGGTCTTCCCCTTTCGCAGTCCTCTTCTACTGCCCCCTTTTTTTTGGGCTCCTCCCGGCAGCGGCAGAGGGCTTCGGACAGGTCACTCATTCATGCCCGAGTTTTTGCACTTGAGCTCGGTTTTATACGAAGCAATCAAGGCTTTGGGTGACCAAATTGATGTTTCACATAACCTCTTGAATGCACGTATCCAGGAGGTCAGCATAAGCCTTGATCAAGTGAAAGCCGACCTCCAGAGGCCAGCACATCATTTTTTTAATCAAATTGAGCAGGGCATGTCGGAACACTTTACTCCTGATCTCCAGCTGAGTGTCATGCAGGCCTGCAATACTGCTTACGTGCAGGCTATGCAGCAGAGTCGGTATTTCCATCAGACAGTGGGGGCATATCCACCTGTGCCTTCACTGTCACGATTGTCCTCAATGCCGACCTCTGCTGCATCCCAATGCATGGCCACCTCAATTCCTTCTATGGCCGGACACCACTACAGCACCAACACCATGCCGAGTGCAGTTGGACATCCCACCGCCACCACCATGACATCCGCTGCTCCTGCTTGGACCTCCTCCACTGACACCACGATGCAGCAGGACCCTGGCATGGCCTTCCGTACCGCCACCACCATGATGCAGCAGGACCCTGGCATGCCCTTCCATACCGCCACCCACACAATGCAGCAGGACCCTGGCATGGCCTTCCGTACCGCCACCTCCACGATGCAGCAGGACCCTGGCATGACCTTCCGTACCGCCACCTCCATGATGCAGCAGGACCCTGGCATGGCCTTCCGTACCGCCACCTCCACGATGCAGCAGGACCCTGGCATAGCCTTCCGTACATCCACCTCCACGATGCAGCAGGACCCTGGCATGGCCTTCCGTACCGCCACCTCCACGATGCAGCAGGACCCTGGCATAGCCTTCCTCTCTACAAGCGCTATGGACTCTGGCATGGCTGCATGCTCTACGAGCACTATGGACTCTGGCATGGCTGCATGCTCTACGAGCGCTATGGACTCTGGCATGGCTGCACGATCTACGAGCACTATGGACTCTGACACAGTGCAGCCGGACCCTGACAGGTCACCTGCCACCACGCCATGCCATATGAGCCCACCAAGACCTCCCCCAACCAGGCAAACCAAAAAAAAACAACAGAAAAAAAAAACAGAGGACTCTTAGCATTCCTCCCCTTCACCTCCCAATGTGTCTGTAATGTCAGGTTTGTCTCACCCTTCCAGTGCGTCTCAAGCCTCTCATGTGTCAAACCCCATCCCCGAACTTCCAGACCCTTCTAGTTTCATTGCCCCTTCTCCTGCCACCTCTGCGTCCACGGTTAGCCAGGCCTCAGTTCTTCACACCCCCCGTTTACATCACTCTACCCCAAGCCGGCGCAGTAAAAAAAATTTTTTTGAGTTGTTAACAAAATAAAAAAAGTTTGATTTGCCACAATTATGTTTGGTTTATTGTGTCTTCTGCCGCCGGCAACACACACCGTGCGCCAATAAACTTCGCCACACACTTACTTTTTGGGCCACATCATATCTCCACTAGTTAAAAATAAAAAGACTGCAGCTTTGTGTGTCTTTAGTATACAGATATGAGGTGGCCCAAAAAATATTACATGTATCTCCATAATCTCTTTTTGTCTGTGCCTAGTGTGGCAGTCTGAAGAGAAAATGGTGGCAATACAGTGCAGACCTCTACTGAACAGGTCAGGTGTCAAAAAACTCATTAGTTATGACACCTGACCTGTTGAGTAGAGAACTGCCTTGTATGACCACCATTTTCTCTTCTTTATACATAATCTATTACACACAAATCGAGGGGACAATGGTGGTCACACACTACATATCTATGCTCACCTGCACAGGTGTCAGAAATAGTGAATTCATGAGCCTGTATATGTTTATCATGAATTCATTATTTCTGACACCTGACTTGATGAGTATAGATAGTGTGACAGTGATTGTCTCTTCAGTTTGTGTCCAATGGAAACAGGAGAAGAGAATCATGACGCAATGACGTCAACAAGCTTACCAATAAAGCAACATGGCTGCCATTACTAGCAGTATGTGGCCAGTGTTTTATATCAGTATTTGTAAGCCAAAACAAGGAGTGGAACAATTAGAGGTAAATTATATTAACATAATAACTAGCACCTATGCTTTGATCACCCACTCCTGGTTTTGGATTACAAAACCTGATATTAAATACAGATCAAATACTGCCAGTTTTAGGACAGCCTTGGTTTGGAGAGGAAAAAGATAGGAGACTTGGTCAACACAACCAAAAGTAAAGTTTATTAATGAGAAATATTATTATCATTGTAGAAAATTACTGGTACAGGTGTAATTACAACAGGACATTTACACCACATTGTCCTGCCATGACACACGTCCAATATCTGAATAAAAAAAAAGCAGCAAATTGGTCCCGCATGTGACCAACGGCTGCAGTTGACCGCAGCGGGTGATGCTAAAAATCGGGCAGTGGGTGTGCAACTGGTTCATCCAGTTCAATGTTGGGTTGCTCCTTAACCATTATATAATTGTGCAGAACCACACAGGCTTTGACCACCTCGTCGACTGTTTCCACTTTTAGATTTATGGCTGATGCAAGAATGCGCCATTAAGCGACCAGAATGCCAAAGGTACACTCTACTGTTCTTCGGGCTCTGGTCAGTCTGTAGTTAAAGATCCTTCTAGTGTGGTTCAAGTCCCGACTGGAATAGGGCTTCAGTAGGTTTTCATACATCTGAAAGGCCTCATCCCCAGCCATAACAAATGGCATCGGTGGACCTTGAGTGTTGGGGAGAGGTTGTGGCGGTGGAAAATTGAAATTTTTGCCATACACAGCGGCCCATATCCGAGTTCTTGAAAGTCTGGATATCGTTGCCACGGCCAAAAGCTCCAATGTCCACGGGGATGAAGCGACAGTTCGCATCGGCTATTGCCATGAGTACAACAGAAAAATATTTTTTGTAATTGACGTACTCCGATCCTGTTCTGGCTGGTTTGATAATGCGAATGTGCTTTCCATCCACCGCTCCTAAACAGTTGGGGAAATCACACACACTCCAGAATTTTTCCGCAATTTCAAGCCACATGTCGACGCTGGGTAGGGGTATAAACTCATCCCGGAGTACATTATACAAAGCCCGGCAGGTGTCCGCAACTATTCCGGACAGGGTGGATATTCCAAGCCGGTATTGGAAGTGGAGGGATGATAAACTCTCTCCGGTGGCCAGAAATCTGGAAGAAAAACAAACACAAAAAACATTACAATCTATTCTTTTTATGGTGTGGTTACGCTAAAGAAAGAAAGGAAAATACCCCAAAAATACATGTCAGAAAACACTAAATTTGGACTGTCATTGGTTTAGATTTTGAACGTACCTTAATGTAACCAGCAGACGTTCCTCGGGTGGAATCGCTCTACGGAGCTGGGTGTCCTGTCTCCGTATGGCTCCTTGGACACGAGCAAGCAAATCCCAGAACGAGTCTTGCGACATCCTGGTGTATTCCTGGAATTTCTCCGGGTTGGCATTAAGCTCGGCATAGAACGTGTGATAGGCTCTACGGCTCTCACGTAGTTCGATAATGGGGTGCCTCCAAAAACGCCTACGTTGTCTCCTTCTCCATCTTTCGCGGTTTCTGTCTTGCTCCCAAGCAAAAGTACAGGCAAGAAACAGCTTGAAGCTGAAATCCAGGTTGAAATAAAAGCTCTCCATGCGAAGATCCATCATGACACAGGATACAGTAGCAAACTGTTAAAATGTCAGTAGCCCTAGGGTCTATATATAGAGATCCCATAATACACGCCCTCTGTAGTCCCATTGGCGGTGTCTGGTTATCTTGATTTTTCTCTTGTGAAATTTCTCATCATGCGCACCAAAAACGCAAACGCAGGAAAAAACGCATGTAAACGCGTACAAACGCGGCATTTTTTTAACCGCATGCGACAACGCATGCATCTAAAAAACGCCGCGTTTGTACACATTTATATGCGTTTTTTCCACCACTTGCGGATGCGTTTTAAACGCTGCGGATTTAAACGCAAATGTGAAACTAGCCTTAGCTGCCCCTCGAGGTAGACACAGGTTACACATTTGGCTAATGTCTCTGGGTGTTTTTTTTCGTCATAAACCAAAAACCCAAACTGGTAACAAAAAAAACAACCTTGCTGGCTCAAATGAAAGTGAAAAGTTCATATAATGTCCTGTCCAGTACTTCTGGGACAACACATATGGTAGCTCTCGCAGGAGCTTCCGTCTGGAGGTTTCCTTTCCTCCACACAACACAGACAGAAAAAAAAACACTGGCTGGACATTTAACATCCCAGCCACACCCTTGAGGTGGAGATATGGTGAGTATGAGTGGGCGTCCTGCCTGTCTCTTACATACTGACATGAAAGCCATGCCATAGGAACAACTGGATTACTCTCCACCTATCATGCTGGAGGAAAACATCACATAGGATAATAACCTTTGTGACCCATATCTCCCCTCATATATGATCCCAGTGATCCTGTCACATAGTATATATATATATATATATATATATATATATATATATATATATATATATATATACTGTATATACATATACATCAGTTGTCTTGTGCAGAAGTCTGGTGGATACACAGCTGATAGTCCTACTGAATAGACTGTTAGAATTTGAATTATGGCAAGAAAAAAGCAGCTAAGGCTAAGTTCACATTTGCGTTGTTGGGCGCAGCGTCGTTGACGGATACCGACGCATGCGTCATGCGCCCCTATCTTTAACATGGGGGGCACATGGACATGCGCCGGTATGCGTTGTCAAGCGTTTTGTGATGCATGCGTCATTTGGGCGCAACAGTCAGGGCACAGCCGACGCTACAAGATGCAGTTTTTTCTGCAGCAAATTTCATGTTAACGTCGAACGCATGCGTCACAAAACGATGCGTTGTGTATGCGTTATGCGTTGCATCGATGACGCTGGGCCCAACAACGCAAATGTGAACGTTACCTAAGTAAAGAAAAACGAGTGGCCATCATTACTTTAAGAAATGAAGGTCAGTCAGTCCGAAAAATTGGGAAAACTTTGAAAGTGTCCCCAAGTGCAGTTGCAAAAACCATCAAGCGCTACGAAGAAACTGGCTCACATGAGGCCCGCCCCAGGAAAGGAAAACCAAGAGTCACCTCTGCTTCTGAGGATAAGTTTATCTGAGTCACCAGCCTCAGAAATCGCAGGTTAACAGCAGCTCAGATTAGAGACCAGGTCAATGCCACACAGAGCTCTAGCAGCAGACACATCTCTACAACAACTGTTAAGAAGAGACTTTGTGCAGCAGGCCTTCATGATAAAATAGCTGCTAGGAAACCATTGCTAAGGATAGGAAACAAGCACAAGAGACTTGCTTGGGCTAAAGAACACAAGGAATGGACATTAGACCAGTGGAAATCTGTGCTTTGGTCTGATGTGTCCAAATTTGAGATCTTTGGTTCCAACCGTCTTTGTGCGACGAAGAAAAGGTGAACGGATGGACTCTACATGCCTGGTTCCCACCGTGAAGCATGGAGGAGGAGGTGTGATGGTGTGGGGGTGCTTTGCTGGTGACACTGTTGGGGATTTATTCAAAATTGAAGGCATACTGAACCAGCAAGGCTACCACAGCATCTTGCAGCGGCATGCTATTCCATCCGGTTTGCGTTTAGTTGGACCATCATTTATTTTTCAATAGGACAATGACCCCAAACACACCTCCAGGCTGTGTAAGGGCTATTTGACCAAGGAGGAGAGTGATGGGGTGCTACGCCAGATGACCTGGCCTCCACAGTTACCAGACCTGAACCCAATCGAGATGGTTTTGGGTGAGCTGGAACACAGAGTGAAGGCAAAAGGGCCAACAAGTGCTAAGCATCTCTGGGAACTCATTCAAGATTGTTGGAAGACCATTTCTTGTGACTACCTCTTGAAGCTCATCAAGAGAATGCCAAGAGTGTGCAAAGCAGTCATCAAAGCTAAAGGAGGCTACTTTGAAGAACCTAAAATATAAGACATATTTTCAGTTGTTTCACACTTTTTTTAGGTATATAATTCCACATGTGTTAAATCATAGTTTTGATGCCTTCAGTGTGAATTTAGAATTTTCATAGTCGTGAAAATACAGAAAAATCTTTAAATAAGAAGGTGTGTCCAAACTTTTGGTCTGTACTGTATATTTTACAGTGGGTGAAATAAGTATTTGATCCTTTGCTGATTTTGTATTTTTGTCCACTGACAAAGACATGAACATTATATAATTTTAACTAAGAAATACTTGGCACTCTGGAGATATTTGTTGCAAATTATAGAAATAGATTTTATTTGGTGCATCCAGTTCAACATGTATAAACGTTTTCGGTCTATACAAACAAGACCTTCATCAGATACAGTTGTGCGTGCTGGAGACCATAGGGAGTGTGTATCAGCTCCGGGCAGCCCCGGGAGCGTTTTCCTCTCCACAGCACGGCGTCCTTGGGGCCGGTGATTTTCAGCGCTTTCGCCCCTGCGAGTACTTCGCTTCTCTATAGCGCGTTATATATACATCGCCATAGGCATCAAGGCGCCTTGCGCTCCCGTACCCCAGCTGATGTTTAACTTAGTGTGTTGGCTGATACACACTCCCTATGGTCTCCAGCACGCACAACTGTATCTGATGAAGGTCTTGTTTGTATAGACCGAAAACGTTTATACATGTTGAACTGGATGCACCAAATAAAATCTATTTCTATAATTTGCACCAAATATCTCCAGAGTGCCAAGTATTTCTTAGTTACACTTTACGGGTTGGATTCCTAACTTGTGCACCTCCAAGAAGCCCTGAGTGCCGTGATTACCATTTCTATTGTATAATTTTAAGGGTAGGTTAATTTTAACATTGAGAGATAGAATAACAAAAATAACATCCAGAAAATCACATTTTATATATTATATAAATGTATTTGCATATTGCAGTGAGAAATAAGTATTTGATCCCTCTGGCAAACAAGACTCAATACTTGGTGGCAAAACCCTCGTTGGCAAGCACAGCAGTCAGACTGTTTTTATTTTGTAGTTGATGAGGTTTGCACACATGTCAGGAGGAATTTTGGTCCACTCCTCTTTGCTGACTGAGTCTTTGGACAGGAGTCTTTTATAAAAGTGACTATGTGAGACAGCTGTCTTTAATGCAGGTAACGAGTTGATTAGGAGCGTCTAACTGGTCTGTTGGGCCAGAACTCTTAATGGTTGGTAGGGGATCAAATACTTATTTCTCACTGCAAAATGCAAATAAATTTATATAATTTATACAATGTGATTTTCTGGATTTTATTTTTTTATATTCTATCTCTCAATGTTAAAATTAACCTACCCTTAAAATTATATACTGTTCATGTCTTTGTCAGTGGGCAAATATACAAAATCAGCAAGGGATCAAATACTTATTTCCCCCACTGTATATTGACATGTAAAAGTTTTGACACCCCTGGCCTAAAGTTAAAGGTGGCACATTTCCTTTGTATTTTAGGCAAAAAATACATACATTTTCAGTTTTTACATTTTAAAAATTACAAAAAGGAAAATGGACCGAGGTAATAGTTTGGGACCCCTGTACGGTTAGTTCCTAGCAGCAGCCCCATTTGAAAGTATCACAGCTTGTAAATGCATTTTGTAGCGAGCCAAGAGTCTTTTAACCCTTTACAACTGCCGATATGCATTAAAATGGAGGCTGCTAAGAGGTCTTATTCTCTCATTGTTGTTTTTAACACAGCGATCGGGAATAAGGTTTTAGCACCCCCATAGTCAGAAAATCTCTGGGCTTCCCTTCGGTACCCGAGACCCTGGAGAACATGATCAGAGCTGGATTTTCCAATCCCTGATCACATGATCGCCGTTATTCAATGAATAATGGCGATCGAGGAAAAAAAGTCCACCCGCTGTTACAGTGATTTCTCTCTTCTGACATGACATACATTAACAAGAGAAATTATACCCCAGTGAACACCCCTGATGTCCTCGCCGGACTTTATCGATCCGTTCCCAGGCCCTTCAGGTCATCTTCCTGGAAAAAAATGGGGGGTGCATACAAAGTGTGTCAGTCGAGATCTGCCGGCCAGTAGGGAATTTTTCCTATTGGTACATTTTGATCACTGTGATAGACCATATCACAGTGATAAAGGAAAAAATAGTAAATCAAATCCCCCTTTGGCATCCCCTCAGTTAGATAAAAATTACAACATTTAAAAAAATAAAATTCCATTCTTTGCAGTTAGGGTTAGGCTATGTACACACGTTCAGGATTTTTAGCGTTTTTTTGGGCTGTTTTTAGCCAAAAAAACTCTAAAAAAAATGCTTACATAAGCATCCCATCATTTTTAATGCATTCTGCATTTTGTGTGCACATGCTGCATTTTTTTCCCACGGCGGAATCACATTTCGGAAAAAAACGCAGCATGTTCATTCTTTTTGTGTGTGGTTGGTACCCTAAGTGGAGGAGAGGAGACTCTCCTCCAGGCCCTGGGAACCATATACCTCTTAAAAAAAAATAATTAAAATAAAAAATCGTGATATTCTCACCCTCCGGCGTCCCCCGCAGGCCTCCTTCTCCTCGTGATGCTCCCGTTCCCAGTAATGCCTTGCAACAATGACCTGTGATGACGTAGCAGTCTCGCATGATGCTACGTCATCTGGGGTCATTGCCACGAGGCATTACTGGGAACGGGAGCTACCGGGAGCATCACGAGGAGCAGGAAGGCTGTGGGGGACGCCGGAAGGTGAGAATATCACGATTTTTAATTTTTTAAAATTATTTTTAACATTATATCTTTTTACTATTGATGCTGCATAGGCAGCATCAATAGTAAAAAGTTGGTCACACTTGTCAAACACTATGTTTGACAAGTGTGACCAACCTGTCAATCAGTTTTCCAAGCGATGCTACAGATCGCTTGGAAAATGCTAGTGTTTACCGGGAATATGCATGCCAATTCTGCTTGCGTATTTCCTGCGGCAGGGAGTTGCAGAATTGCCGCAGTAATTTCCGCAGCAATTCTGAAACGTGTGCACATAGCCTTAGGGCTGTGTTAGGGTTGGGTTTGGGTTGGGGTTGGGGTGAGGGTTGTGTTAGGGTTGAAGTTAGAAATGTTTTGTTTTTTTTTTAAGTGAAAAAAATGACGGCTAGTGTTAATAATAATAATAATAATAATAATAAAAATAATCTTTATTTATATAGCGCAAACATATTCCGCAGCACTTTACAGTTTAACAGTTCATACACAAGTCATAAGTAACAACATTTCAGATAATACAATAATTAAAGCAAAATAAGACGACCCTGCTCTTCAGAGCTTACAATCTAAAAAATTACTGTAACAATAATCTAATAAGGTCAATGAATCAAGAAAGCTAACAAATTAACCCTATACCATTTAAAGATTAATCTGATAAAATTTAACTTTTAATAAATTCCTCTACAAAATGTAACCATCAAACATCATACAAGCAACCGTGCTATCTGTGTTCACCCTGCACCAGTTTGCCTGCATCCAATGCCTACCTGTCAGCGGAGGTTGGCACCCTGAAACAAATAAACGAGTGATGGCGCCCCCGCTCCTCGGCGGCTATCCCTAAATCTCCTAGATAGCCCTGTGCTGGTGAATCATGCAACCACTTACTGTGCATATATAGGGAGAGGAGCAGACAGCGAATTCAGGATAAGGATTAATAATAAAGGTAGACGGCAATAATAAAAAATGTGCAAAAATGGTGAACAATATCACACTGTTAAAGTGACATATGTAAAAGAATTGACAAGTACCTCTCTATACTGTTCCCTGCTGATTGAACTCCTGCCTAACAGCGGAGGTAGGCACCCTACTTGTCAGCAGATGTGGCTCCCCCCGCTCAGCGATGGCTGTCCCTAGGAATCCCTCTTGATAATTCAGCCAATCCACAGGACAGTTCTATAATAAAAACATAGGCAAGTAACATATGATATTAGACCCAGAACAGATAAAAGTTCATAGGCACATAACGTAGATATATCATCATGATAGCAGTAAGCATTAGAAGTACTTATGGTTTTAGATGCTTATCAGGAACCTCTACGCGTTTCACCATAGCGGATTATCAGGAGGCTGGATGTACAGTATAGACCAAAAGTTTGGATGGGTATGTGCACACGTCCGGATTTCTTGCTGAAATTTCCTGAAGAAAACCGGAAATTTTCTGCAAGTAATCCGCATTTTTTTTTTTGCGTTTTTTTTTTGTTTTTTTCGCGTTTTTTTAGCATTCTGCAAGCGTAGTTAGCTTGCAGAATGCTAAAGTTTTCCAAGCGATCTGTAGCATCGCTTGGAAAACTGACTGACAGGTTGGTCACACTTGTCAAACATAGCGTTTGACAAGTGTGACCATCTTTTTACTATAGATGCAGCTTATGCAGCATCTATAGTAAAAGATAGAATGTTTAAAAATAATAAAAAAAATAAAAAAAATGGTTATACTCACCTGCAGGCGTCCGTTCCTATAGATGCCGCTGTGGTTCAGGACCTTCCATGACGTCGCGGTCACGTGAGCGGTCACATGACCGGTCTCGACCAATCACAAGACCGTGACATCATCGCAGGTCTTTCACCGCACACCAGCTATAGAAACCGAAGCGGCAGCATGCAGCGGAGAGGCGGGAAGACATCGAAGGTGAGTATAGGACTATTTTTTATTTTAATTCTTTTTTTTGGACCAATTATATGGTGCCCAGTCCGTGGAGGAGAGTCTCCTCTCCTCCACCCTGGGTACCAACCGCACATAATCTGCTTACTTCCCGCATGGTGTGCACAGCCCCATGCGGGAAGTAAGCAGATCAATGCATTTCCAGGTGTGCGGAATCCCCTGCAATTCCGCATTTTAATGAACATGTTGCTTTTTTTTCCGCGATGCGATTTTTTCGCGGGAAAAAAAGGCTACATTTGCACAAAAAATGCGGAATACACTGAAAATAATGGGAGGCATATGTTAGCGTTTTTTTGCGTTTTTATAGCGAAAAAACGCGAAAAATACTGAATGTGTACACATGGCCTTAGAAGTACTTATGGTTTTAGATGCTTATCAGGAACCTCTACGCGTTTCACCATAGCGGATTATCAGGAGGCTGGATGTACAGTATAGACCAAAAGTTTGGACACACCTTCTAATTTAAAGATTTTTCTGTATTTTCATGACTATGAAAATTGTACATTCACACTGAAGGCATCAAAACTATGAATTAACACATGTGGAATTATATACTTTACAAAAAAGTGTGAAACAACTGAAAATATGTCTTATATTCTAGGTTATTCAAAGTAGCCACCTGTTGCTTTGATGACTGCTTTGCACACTCTTGGTATTCTCTTGATGAGCTTCAAGAGGTAGTCACCGGAAATGGTTTTCACTTCACAGGTGTGCCCTGTCAGATTTAATAAGTGGGATTTCATGCCTTATAAATGGTGTTGGGACCATCAGTTGTGTTGTGCAGAAGTCTGGTGGATACACAGCTGATAGTCCTGCTGAATAGACTGTTAAAATTTGTATTATGGCAAGAAAAAATCAGCTAAGTAAAGAAAAACGAGTCCCCAGTTTTTACATCCACGGGCGACTGCATTAGCAGCGCTCCTGGTTCTAAATGTATTTAACCCCTTGAGATGGATTTACAGCGTGGGACTTGACTGTACAGCAGACAGGTATGGGATATTGTTGCTTTTTCATTTTGGAATTTTTTACAGGATAACGAGGGTCTTCAGTTGGGTTGAGCGTACAATCCAATATATAAAGCTGAATGTGTGTGTGTATGTGCGTATGTGTGTGTGTATGTCCGGGATTGGCATCTGCACCGTCGCAGCTACAGCCACAAAATTTTGCACAGTCACACGTCTGGACCCTGAGAGCGTTATAGGCTATGTTGTGAGGCGAAATTTTAACCCCGCGCGTTCCAATTCACCAAACAATTTTGCCCCTATCTACATAATCGGGAAAAAGTGAAAGGAAAAGTGTTGGAGGCAAATTGACAGCTTCCAGATGTGAACAAGGGGGTCTTAAAGAGTGAGAGCGATGGTGCCAAAGAGTATATACCGTACAGTTGCTAAGGTGGGGCCCCGACAAGGGATACTCACCACACACTGGGATATGAACACACACACAAAATGCGCCACACACTACCACGTGCTTGAACACATATATCACCCTCAGCACACATTTCACCACACATACACCAACCTCGCCACATAAAATTCGAAACACAAAAGTCGCCGCGCAAAACTCGCCACATGCAAAACTTGGCTCACGCAAAACTCGCCACACGTGCAAAACTCACCTCATGGAAAACTCGCCACACGCAAAACTTGCACACGCGGAAAAATTGCCACATGCACAAAAGTTGCAACACATTCAAAAGTTGCCTCACACAAAACTTGCACATACTCAAAACTTTATGTGTGGTGCACACATAAAACTCGCCATGCGCAAAACTTGCTGCACACAACTTGCTACACTAACCTGTCACATGCAACTCGACACACAAAAAGTTGCTACACGCATGTCCCCACACAAAACTCATCTCACAAAAGTCGCTACATGCATGTCGCCACACGCAACTCAACACACACAACTTGACACCTGAAACTCGCCCTAAAACACAAACAAGTCTGGTATTATCCTTCAAAAATAAAAATCTGATGAATAAGCAGACAAACTACAAGAGCAACAAATGTACCATATAGGAAATACGGCAGCTGTCAGTCACATGACCTGTCTATTATGTGTATGTGTGAACTAATATATACTGCCAGGGGGGAGGGCTTCCTGTTGGCTGGGGATTTATCAGGCTGCCAATTTAGCTTACAAATACTGAGGTAAAAATACTGAGCAAATAACGTGTGAACGAGGTCTAATACAGGAGGAGATGACTCATAGATATATACTATATACAGGAAGAGATGACACACAGGTACATACTATGTACAGGGGAGATGACACACACATATATACTATATACATGAGGAGATGACACACAGGTATATACTGTATACAGGAGGAGCTGACACACAGGTATATACTATATACAGGGGAGATGACACACACATATACTATATACAGGGGAGATGACACACAGGTATATACTATATACAGGAGGAGATGACATACAGGTATATACTATGTACAGGAGGAGATGACACACACATGTATACTATATACAGGGGAGATGACATACAGGTATATACTATATACAGGAGGAGATGACACACAGGTATATACTAAATACAGGAGGAGATGACACACAGGTATATACTATATACAGGGGAGATGACACACACATATATACTATATACAGGGGAGATGACACACAGGTATATACTATATACAGGAGGAGATGACATACAGGTATATACTATATACAGGGGGAGATGACACACACATATATACTATACACATGAGGAGATGACACACAGGTATATACTGTATACAGGAGGAGCTGACACACAGGTATATACTATATACAGGGGAGATGACACACATATACTATATACAGGGGAGATTGTTGTGAATTTGGATTCTGGGCTCCCCCGGTGGCTACTGGTGGAATTGAACTTGTGTCATCATCTTCCCTGTTCACCTGTTCTCATCAGATCTGGGTGTCGCTATATAACCTGGCTTCTCTGTTAGTTGCTTGCCGGTCAACAATGTTATCAGAAGCCTCTCTGTGCTTGTTCCTGCTCCCAGACATCTCCTAGATAAGTTGGACCTTCGTCCATGTTTGTTTTTGTGTTTTGGTTCCAGTTCACAGCTGCAGTTTCGTTACTGTGTCTGGAAAGCTCTTGTTGATCAGGAATTGCCACTCTGGTATTATGAGTTAATGCCAGAGTCCTAAAGTAATTTCTGGATGGTGTTTTGTTAGGGTTTTCTACTGACCATGAAAGTGTGCTTTCTGTCTTCTGCTATCTAGAAAGCGGACCTCAAATTTGCTAAAATCTATTTTCCTGCTGCGTTTGTTATTTCTTCTAAAATCACCGCCAATATATGTGGGGGGCCTCTGTCTCCTTTTTGGGCATTTCTCTAGAGGTGAGTCAGGTCTTATATTTCCCTCTGCTAGCATTATTTAGTTCTCCGGCCGGCGCTGGGCATATAGGGATAAAAAGTAGGACATGCTACCTGGCTACTTCTAGTTGTGCGGTAGGTTTAGTTCATGGTCAGTACAGTTACCATCTTCCAAGAGCTTGTTCCTATATAGGCTTATGCTATGTTCTCTGGCCATGGAGATCATGACAGGAGATGACACAGGTATATACTATATAGAGGGGAGATGACACACACATATATACTATATACAGGGGAGATGACACACAGGTATATACTATATACAGGAAGAGATGACACACAGGTACATACTATGTACAGGGGAGATGACACACACATATATACTATATACATGAGGAGATGACACACAGGTATATACTGTATACAGGAGGAGCTGACACACAGGTATATACTATATACAGGGGAGATGACACACATATACTATATACAGGGGAGATGACACACAGGTATATACTATATACAGGAGGAGATGACATACAGGTATATACTATGTACAGGAGGAGATGACACACACATATATACTATATACAGGGGAGATGACATACAGGTATATACTATATACAGGAGGAGATGACACACAGGTATATACTAAATACAGGAGGAGATGACACACAGGTATATACTATATACAGGGGAGATGACACACACATATACTATATACAGGGGAGATGACACACAGGTATATACTATATACAGGAGGAGATGACATACAGGTATATACTATATACAGGGGGAGATGACACACACATATATACTATATACAGGAGGAGATGACATACAGGTATATACTATATACAGGAGGAGATGACACACAGGTATATACTATATACAGGAGGAGATGACATACAGGTACATACTACATACAGGGGAGATGACACACAGGTATATACTATATACAGGCGGAGATGACACACAGGTATATACTATATACATGAGGAGATGACACACAGGTATATACTATATACAGTAGGAGATGACACACAGGTACATACTATATACAGGAGGAGATGACATACAGGTACATACTATATACAGGGGAGATGACACACAGATATATACTATATACAGAAGGAGATGACACACAGGTATATACTATATACAGGAGGAGATGACACACAGGTATATACTATATAAAGGGGAGATGACACACGTATATACTATATACAGGAGGAGATGACACACATATATATACTATATACAGGAGCAGATGACACACAGGTATATACTATATGCAGGAGCAGATGACACACAGGTATATACTATATACAGGAGCAGATGACACACAGGTATATACGATATACAGGAGGAGATGACACACAGGTATATACTATATACAGGAGGAGATGACATACAGGTACATACTATATACAGGAGGAGATGACACACAGGTATATACTATATACAGGAGCAGATGACACACAGGTATATACTATATACAGGAGGAGATGACTTACAGGTATATACTATATACAGGAGGAGATGACACACGTATATACTATATACAGGAGGAAATGACATACAGGTATATACTATATACAAGAGGAGATGACACATAGGTATATAGAGGAGGAGATGACATACCGCAGGTATATACTATATACAGGGGAGATGACATACAGGTATATACTATATAGAGGAGATTCCATACAGGTATATACTATATATAGGAGGAGATGACATAAAGGTATATAGTATAGAAGAGATGACATACCGGTATATACTATATATACAGGAGGAGATGACACAGGTATATACAATATAGAGGAGGAGATGACATACAGCAGGTATATACTATTTACAGGGGAGATGACATACAGGTATATACTATATACAGGAGATGACATACAGGTGTATACTATATATAAGGGAGATGACAAACATGTATATACTGAGGGGAAAATGAGAGGTGTGGTGAAAATGAGGGGTGTGGGGTGAAAATGAAAAGGTGTGAGTGCAAAATGAGAGGAGTGAGGGAAAATAGTGGAGTGATCGGAAAATGACAGATGTGAGGTCGAAATGACAAGTGTTAGGGGGGAATGAGAGGAGTGAGGGGGAAATGATAGGAGTGAAGGGGAAAATAAGAGGAGTGAGGGGGAAAATGAGAGGTTTAAGGGAGAAAATGAGAGATGTGAGGGGGAAAATGAGAGGTGTGATGGGAAAATAAGAGCAAGTGAGGTGCTATAACTAACCACAGATATTTACTATGCCCAGGCAACACCGGGCTCTTCAGCTAGTAAAGATAATAAAACCTGTGTGCTTATAAAATACTTTATTCTTAATGTGTGTGTGTTTTTTTTAAACCCTTTCAGATTAGTGGCTTAATAATGGATAGGTGTCTTATTGACACCTCTCCATTATTAACCAGGCTTAATGTCACCTAACAATAGCAAGGTGACATTAACCCCTTATTAACCCACATGCCAATGCCACAGGGCATTGGGAAGAGAGAGGCTAAGTGCCAGAATAGGCATATTTTACAGATTGAAAAAGAAGAGATGGTTCCAGCTCCAGGAATAAAATGTAGAAACTTTATTAGTACATATTAAAACGCTGCTGAGAAATGACCGGCATGGTCGGTAGGGGAGAGTAACCAACACCCGACTGGACGCGTTTCGAGCAACAGACGTGCTCTTAGTCCTCAGTGTGTTGGTGGGAACACAGGTTGCAATAAAAACGTTCACAGCAGGTGAATACAATTAAAATAAGCATGTGATGTGACTAAATCATAAATAAACACAACAAAGTGAACAACTAAAACTGTAACAATTCAATTGACAAAAATAATTATAAGGAACATGCAAATTTAGAAGGAACTAAAGAGATCTAAAAAATACAGCAAGACTGATTAATAATGGAGCATAATTTCTCTCCTAAGGTTTAACCCTGAAGGGGCTCTGGTATTAAGCCTGAAGATCCAGAAAGCCTCTCTATTAGGGTTGAGCGAAACGGATCGGTCAATTTCATAAGTCGCCGACTTTTGGCAAAGTCGGGTTTCATGAAACCCGACCCGATCCCAGCGCGGGATCGGCCATACGGTACACGATCTTCGCGCCAAAGTCGCGTTTCATATGACGCTTAAAGCGCCATTTCTCAGCCAATGAAGGTGCACGCAGAGTGTGGGCAGCGTGATGACATAGGTCCTGGTCCCCACCATCTTAGAGAAGGGCATGGCAGTGATTGGCTTGCTTTCTTCGGCGTCACAGGGGTTATAAAGGGGTGTTCCCGCCGACTGCCATCTTACTGCTGCTGATCTGAGCATAGGGAGAGGTTGCTGCCGCTTCGTCAGAAGCAGGGATAGCGTTAGGCAGGGTACATTAACCCCCAAACCGCATGTGCTGTAGCGATTTCCACTGTCCAACACCACCTTTTGTTTGCAGGGACAGTGGAGGCAAGATTTCTGTGCAACAGCTCTGTAGCTTATAATGCTCCCTGATCGCTGCTGTGTGTACGCCGCTGTGCAAACCAACTGCTTTTTTAAAAGCAAAAATCCTGTTGCTCCTTCCTTTCTGCACAGCGATCTTGTTTGTTTGTCCTCATTTTTTGTGTGCAGCAGTCCTTTTTATTGCTGCCTGCCATACTTTTCAGAGATTATTGTAGGGAGATAGTAATTGTAGTACAGTCCCTTTTTTTTTTTTTTTAATATCTTCCAGCCACTTTCAGCCCCTGAAACTGTAGTGTAAAACAGTGGGCCTGTATTTTTCTGCACTGTCCCACACCTAAGAAGGGAGATTGATATTGCCAATCAGTGCATCTGTGCCAGTGCTGTCTGTGGTATCTGTCATTCATTTTGTGCCACAGAAACTATACTGTGATATAGTGGGCCTGATTTATTCACTTGTCTCCCATATAAAAAAAAAATTAAAATAAAGGGAGAATAATATTGCCAAATCTGTGCATCTGTGCCAGTGCTGTCTGTGGCATCTGCCATTCATTTTATGCCACAGGAAATATACAGTGATATAGTGGTCCTGATTTATTCACTTGTCTCCCATATGAAAAATTAAAATAAAGGGAGAATAATCTTGCCAAATCTATGCCAGTGATGTCTGTGGTATCTGTCATCCTTTTTGTGCCACAGAAACTATACTGTGATATAGTGGGCCTGATTAAATCACTTGTCTCCCATATAAAAAAAAATTAAAATAAAGGGAGAATAATCTTGCCAAATCTGTGCCAGTGCTGTCTGTGGTATCTGCCATTCATTTTGTGCCATAGGAAATATACAGTGATATAGTGGGCCTGATTTATTCACTTGTCTCCCATATAAAAAAAAAAAATTAAATAAAGGGAGAATAATCTTGCCAAATCTGTGCCAGTGCTGTCCGTAGTATCTGTCATCCATTTTGTGCCACAGAAACTATACTGTGATATAGTGGGCCTGATTAAATCACTTGTCTCCCCCCCAAAAAAATTAAAAAAAATAAAGGGAGAATAATATAGCCAAATCTGTGCATCTGTGCCAGTGCTGTCTGTGGTATCTGCCATTCATTTTGTGCCACAGGAAATATACAGTGATATAGTGGGCCTGATTTATTCACTTGTCTCCCATATAAAAAAATAAAAATAAAGGGAGAATAATATAGCCAAATCTGTGCATCTGTGCCAGTGCTGTCTGTGGTATCTGCCATTCATTTTGTGCCACAGGAAATATACAGTGATATAGTGGGCCTGATTTATTCACTTGTCTCCCATATAAAAAAAAAATAAAATAAAGGGAGAATAATATTGCCAAATCTGTGCATCTGTGCCAGTGCTGTCTGTGGTATCTGTCATCCATTTTGTGCCACCGAAACTATACTGTGATATAGTGGGCCTGATTAAATCACTTGTCTCCCAAAAAAAAAAAAAAATTAAATAAAGGGAGAATAATATGGCCAAATCTGTGCATCTGTGCCAGTGCTGTCTGTGGTATCTGCCATTCATTTTGTGCCACAGGAAATATACAGTGATATAGTGGGCCTGATTTATTCACTTGTCTCCCATATAAAAAATTAAAATAAAGGGAGAATAATCTTGCCAAATCTGTGCATCTGTGCCAGTGCTGTCTGTGGTATCTGTCATTCATTTTGTGCCACAGAAACTATACTGTGATATAGTGGGCCTGATTTATTCACTTGTCTCCCATATAAAAAAAAAATTAAAATAAAGGGAGAATAATATTGCCAAATCTGTGCATCTGTGACAGTGCTGTCTGTGGTATCAGCCATTCATTTTGTGCCACAGGAAATATACAGTGATATAGTGGGACTGATTTATTCACTTGTCTCCCATATAAAAAAAAATTAAAATAAAGGGAGAATAATCTTGCCAAATCTGTGCATCTGTGCCAGTGCTGTCTGTGGTATCTGCCATTCATTTTGTGCCACAGGAAATATACAGTGATATAGTGGGCCTGATTTATTCACTTGTCTCCCCTATAAAAAAAAAAATTAAAATAAAGGGAGAATAATCTTGCCAAATCTGTGCCAGTGCTGTCTGTGGTAACTGTCATCCATTTTGTGCCACAGAATCTATACTGTGATATAGTGGGACTGATTAAATCACTTGTCTCCCATATAAAAAAAATAAATAAAATAAAGGGAGAATAATATTGCCAAATCTGTGCATCTGTGCCAGTGCTGTCTGTGGTATCTGCCATTCATTTTGTGCCACAGGAAATATACAGTGATATAGTGGGCCTGATTTATTCACTTGTCTCCCATATAAAAAAAATAAATAAAATAAATGGAGAATAATCTTGCCAAATCTGTGCCAGTGCTGTCTGTGGTATCTGTCATCCATTTTGTGCCACCGAAACTATACTGTGATATAGTGGGCCTGATTAAATCACTTGTCTCCCAAAAAAAAAAAAATTAAATAAAGGGAGAATAATATGGCCAAATCTGTGCATCTGTGCCAGTGCTGTCTGTGGTATCTGCCATTCATTTTGTGCCACAGGAAATATACAGTGATATAGTGGGACTGATTTATTCACTTGTCTCCCATATAAAAAATTAAAATAAAGGGAGAATAATCTTGCCAAATCTGTGCATCTGTGCCAGTGCTGTCTGTGGTATCTGCCATTCATTTTGTGCCACAGGAAATATACTGCGATATAGTGGCCCTGATTAAATCCTGCATTCTCCCACACATAAAGAGGGAAATTTCTATTGACAGTGTGTGCATCTGCGTGCATCAGTCCAGTTCGTGGCATATCTGCCAGCCTCTTTCTGCCAATCAAACTGTGTAGTCTAATACAGTGGGCCTGATTTTTTCCTGCATTCTCCCACACATAAAAAAGGGAGCTTTAAATTCACAACAAGTTTACGTACACCTTCTACCTGCTTGTACAGGACCACATAACGGTTGTTAGTTTGGTTTAATTTTTCTAAGGATGAGGAAGTCTGGTGGAAGAGGTCGTGGCCGTGGGTGGTCATTACCAGCTGGTAATGATGGTAGTGGTGGTGGTCGTGGAGCATCAGGTGGTCGTGGGAATAGCAATATAGACCCTAAGTCTCGAGTTGTTGAGCCAGCGTCATCGTCTGGCTACACAAGGCCTCGAAGGCTCCCTTTTCTGGGAGTAGGAAAAGCGGTTTTAAAGCCGGAGCAGCAGGAACAAGTTTTGTCTTTCCTTGCTGCCTCTGCCTCTAGCTCTTTTGCCTCCTCCTCGGAAAGTGCAAAATGTCAAAGCAGCGTGTCATCAGTGGATGTTTCCGGTCAGGGATAAGTCGCTTCCTTGTGTTCTTCACCCAGAACAACAGAGAAGGATGCGTCAGGTGACACAACAGGTTACTCCATGGAGCTCTTTACACATACCGTTCCTTGGTTAGAAAGGGAAATTGTTAACAGGCCATGCCCATTACAAGATGAATCGGACATGGAGTGCACAGATGCACAGCCACAGCCAGATTATTATGCTGTTCCTTTGACTCAGATCAGAACATTGCCCTCGCAGTGTACTGATCCAGAATCTGACCCTGATGAGACTATTAAGGCCCGTCATGAACGCTATAGCACCGGCTTACACGGTGACCCAGAGGAAGGTGCCCAGGACATAGAAGAGGAGGTCATAGATGACACAGTTGTTGAGGAAGGTGCCCAGGACATAGAAGAGGAGGTCATAGATGACACAGTTGTTGACCCCGATTGGCAGCCATTGGGGGAACAGGGTCCAGGCGGCAGTAGCTCTGAAGCGGAGGAGGAGGAGGAGCCGCAGCAGGCATCAACATCGCAACAGGTTCCATCTGGCAGGCCCGTATCTGGTCAAAAACGTGTGGCAAAACCAAACCCAGTTGTAGGACAGCGTGGTCATCCGTTAAAAGTAGCTCAGTGTGCAATGCCTGAAAAGGTATCCGATAGTAGGAAGAGTGCAGTCTGGAATTTTTTTAACCAAGATGCAAATGATCAGCGCAAAGTCATCTGTAAGAAATGCTCAAGGACCTTCAGCAGAGGTCAGAATGTTAAAAATCTAAATACAAGTTGCATGCGTAGACATTTAACCACCATGCACTTGCAAGCCTGGACTAACTACCAAACGTCCCTTAACGTTGTATCACCCTCTCACAATGAAGCTAGTCAGCAACGCTACATCCCTTCCCTCACTGTAAGCCCACCGTTTACCACACCACCTGCAGTAAATGTGGCGGTTTCGTCACAAGGCCAAACCAGTCACGGAATCACCAGGTTCGTTGTAGGAAACACTGTATGTAGGGCAACAGCAAGAATACCATCACCAACCCTCTCTCAGTCTGCCATGTCCACCGGCAACCCCGCTAGTTCCACCCTATGCTGCTCTCCAGTCCAGCTCACCCTACATGAGACTCTCGTTAGGAAAAGTAAGTACTCATCCTCGCATCCGCGTACACAGGGTTTGAACGCCCACATCGCTAGACTAATCTCGTTAGATGCCCTACCGGTTAGTTGAAACCGAAGCTTTCAAAGCCCTGTACCACGCTACGAGCTACCCAGTCGACACTTCATTTCGAGAAAAGCCATCCCAGCCCTCCACCAGCATGTAAAAGACCGCATTGTCCATGCACTCAGGCAATCTGTGAGTAGAAAGGTGCACCTGACAACAAATGCATGGACCAGTTGGCATGGCCAGGGGCGTTATGTCTCCATCACGGCACACTGGGCTAATGTGGTGGATGCAGGGTCAACAGGGGACAGCAATATTGGGACAGTTCTGCCTAGCCCACGGTCTAGGAAACAGTTGGCTGTAGGCATTCGTCCCCCCTCCTCCTCCTCGTCCTCCAGCAGAAGCGAGAGCTCATCCACAGACCGCAGTCGCACGACCACTCCATCCGCAGCTGCCACTGTTGCACACGAGGTGTCCCATTATGGAACAGCTAGTGGCAAGCGTCAGCAGGCTGTATTGGCAATGAAGTGTTTGGGCGACAACAGACACACCGCGGAAGTTCTGTCCGAGTTCTTGCAGCAAGAAACTCAGTCATGGCTGGGCACTGTACATCTTGAGGCAGGCAAGGTAATGAGTGATAACGGAAGGAATATTATGGCTGCCATAGCCCTTTCACAACTGAAACACATTCCTTGCCTGGCTCACACCTTAAACCTGGTGGTGCAGTGCTTTCTGAAAAGTTATCCGGGGTTACCCGACCTGCTCCTGAAAGTGCACAGACTTTGCTTGCACATACGCCGTTCGCCCGTACACTCCAGCCGTATGCAGAACCATCAGCGGTCTTTGAAACTTCCCCAGCATCGCCTAATCATCGACGTTGCAACAAGGTGGAACTCCACACTGCACATGGTTCAGAGACTGTGCGAACAGAGGCGTGCTGTTATGTATTTGTGGGAGGATACACATACACGGGTAGGCAGTTGGATGGCAGACATGGAGTTGTCAGGTGTGCAGTGGTCGAAGCTACAAGACCTGTGTCAAGTCCTTCAGTGTTTTGAGGAATGCACACGGCTGGTTAGTGCAGACGACGCCATAATAAGCATGAGCATCCCCCTAATGCGTCTGCTGATGCAAAGTTTGACGCACATAAAGGAGCAGGCTTCTGCAGCCGAGGACGAGGGAAGCCTAGATGACAGTCAGCCATTGTCTGCTCAGGGAAGTCTACAGGATGAGGTGGCAGGCGAAGAGGAGGAGGATGAGGAGGATGATGGGGATGAGTATTTTTTGGATGAGGAAGCTTCTCAGGGGGCAATAGAAACTGCTGGCGTTGCAAAGCCGGGTTCAGTTTTTTTGAGGGAGACAAGTGACGTTGATTTGCCCGAAAGCGCACCTCAACCCAGCACATGCACTGATTTTACAACTGGAACATTGGCCCATATGGCGGATTATGCCTTGCGTATCCTCAAAAGGGACCCACGCATTATAAAAATGATGACCGATGACGATTCTAGTATAGATGGTTAGCACTCGACCACGTAGAGAAAAGGTGCCAGTGAAAAGGAACCAAAGGTTCCGTAAAGTCCAAAATAGATATAGAATCACTGCACTCAATGGAAAAGTGTGCTTTCAAGTGAATAAATTTTATTTACGGTGGTGGGTGAAGCAACAGTTTGACGTTTCGGCCGGACCTCGGCCTTTATCACATAGTCGCTGGAAAAAATAAAATAATATATACAATAAGAATATTTCATATACAAATATACAGAATATTTACAAAATGTAAGAGAGCCAGCATATCCAGGTTTATGTGGGCGTAAATATGTAGATGCATTTAGGCTGGCGACATCAAAGAACAAAAGATCGTGGGTATCAGTGGTACAGAAGTTGGCATAGAACATAAATTCCAAGGATGATTAAAATTCAATATAGATTCAATAGATAAGGAGCATACCCTTTATGGTCACCGAAAGATTATTGGCACCGTTTTTTGGAATATCTCAAATTGATCATGTATATCCTAAAGATAAAAGGATAAGGGGAAGAGTTGTTTAAGAAGATAATCTAGAGATCATTGGCAAAGTGTAGCGTTAGGAACAGAAACATTAATATAATCTGAAATGGTGCATCTCTCAACGATGTGATGTGACGTGACCGAGGGTAAGAAATGAAGGAAGGAAAAAAGGAAAGGGAAAAAAGAAAAAATATATACCAATTAAATGGACGGTCCAGGAGAAGTTTGCGGCAAGCCACGGGAGCGCTGTCCTGACTGTGACCACTGAGCTATAGTGGGTAAAAGTGGTCAGGGTGAGGATATAGCATATGTTGGCGCTAGGGTCCTAGTGAGTGGTAAATGTACAAAGCAGTACTTACAAAGATTGGTGGCGCAGTAGTCCTGCAGGCGCAACGGCGTGCTAGTGCAGTATATGCGTACTGCGAGGAACAGGAGCAGCAAGCCAGGGGAGCGTTGTCCTGCCTGTGGCAGCTGTGCTATGGTAGGTAGAATGGTCAGGGTGAGCATATGGCATGTAATATCGCTTGAGTTCCAGTGAGCGGTAACACGGTACTTACTGGGATTGGTGGCGCAGTGGTCCTGCGGAACAAAGGCGCGGTGGTGCAGCGTGTGTATACTGCACCGGAGGAGGAGCCCTTTTCAAGTCGCGCCGTCCGGTCATGTGACCGGAAGTGAGTGTGGAGCCACTGCGCCTGCGCAAGACCATAGTATGGTGTCTACGGACACCTGCGCCTGTGTGTATTGTGTAGAGCCGCTCCTTGTCATGATGTACAATGTCATGGCAGTTTGCGGTCAGGGAGGGGGAATAACTCGCGGTATAGCGCACGCGCCAGCTGGACTGTACTAGCAGGGACTGTCTGCGCCTGCGTGGGTGACGGGGTCGCATCAGTTCTAAATAAAAGAAAAAAAAGAAAAAAAGAAAAAGGAAAGAGGCACTGGTAGCTAGAAATGAGAGTCGAACCACCTTGTCCATAAAAAGACAATGTTGATAGTGTAACTGTGGTAACAATATACATCACATTCGGCGGTCCGTACAAATTGACTGTTGTTAGTGTATATAAGGTAACTATATATGGCACAATCGGTGGTCAGTACAATGGAAATGGTACCATGGACAATTGAATAAACAGAAATGCATAAATAAAAAAATATTAAAAAAAATTAAAAATGAAAAAATTAAGTAAGCAATTGCAATGATCGGCATTTGTAGGAGTCCAAACAAAATGGGAGGTAAAGAAAGCAAGTGAAAATGAGAAAAAAAGAAAGAAATAAAAGGGGAAAAAAAGGGGGGGGGGGAGGAGAAGGGGGGGGGCCAAAAGAAGAGGGATGCAGGTTGTTCTTACCGCCCCAGAAGAAGGATGAAGAAACTGAGACAAACGATTTTTCAAATGATTTTTCAATGAGTCTAGGGAAAGAGATATATCAGATTAGCCAATCTATTTCTCGATTTAATCCTCTGGGGTGTAGGGTATCTAAGGTGTAGATCCAATACGTTTCCCTTTGTTTTAATAAACGGATGTGGTTTCCACCTCTTTTTGGTCTTGGCACTTTTTCAATGATCTGGTACCTTAATTGGGATACATTATGTCTTGCTTCTTTAAAATGTGCTGGTAGAGGTAGCCATGTCTTACCACATCGGATGGTGGACTTATGTCCAGAGATACGGTTGCGTATGGCCTGAGTGGTCTCTCCCACATATAGCAATCCACATGGGCATTTTACGATGTATACCACAAAGTTTGTTTCGCATGTGAAGAAATCCTTGATAGGGTATGATTTACCTGTTCGGGGGTATACGACTTCACTGCCTTTAATGATGTTTGAACAACTCATACAGTTTAGGCACGGAAAAGTGCCAGTTCTGCGGAGTCCTGTGAGGGTACGTGTTGATGTTTTGTTGTTGTGTCCTATGTCCGCTCTGACTACCCTATCTTTGATGTTTTGAGGTCTTCTGAGACACATTAAAGGTGGATTTCTGAATACGGTGATATTGGGATATGCTTTTGTAAGGAGAGGCCAGTGTTTTTGAATCAGATTGTGGACTTTGTTCATGGATGGGTGATGGTCATGAACAAAAGGTAACTTGGGTGGTTTCGTAGTGGGAGTATTGATTTCAGTCTCATCTAGGGCCCTGCGCCTGCAGGACTACTGCACCACCAATCTTTGTAAGTACTGCTTTGTACATTTACCACTCACTCGGACCCTAGCGCCAACATATGCTATATCCTCACCCTGACCACTTTTACCCACTATAGCTCAGTGGTCACAGTCAGGACAGCGCTCCCATGGCTTGCCGCAAACTTCTCCTGGACCGTCCATTTAATTGGTATATATTTTTTCTTTTTTCCCTTTCCTTTTTTCCTTCCTTCATTTCTTACCCTCGGTCACGTCACATCACATCGTTGAGAGATACACCATTTCAGATTATATTAATGTTTCTGTTCCTAACGCTACACTTTGCCAATGATGTCTAGATTATCTTCTTAAACAACTCTTCCCCTTATCCTTTTATCTTTAGGATATACATGATCAATTTGAGATATTCCAAAAAACGGTGCCAATAATCTTTCGGTGACCATAAAGGGTATGCTCCTTATCTATTGAATCTATATTGAATTTTAATCATCCTTGGAATTTATGTTCTATGCCAACTTCTGTACCACTGATACCCACGATCTTTTGTTCTTTGATGTCGCCAGCCTAAATGCATCTACATATTTACGCCCACATAAACCTGGATATGCTGGCTCTCTTACATTTTGTAAATATTCTGTATATTTGTATATGAAATATTCTTATTGTATATATTATTTTATTTTTTCCAGCGACTATGTGATAAAGGCCGAGGTCCGGCCGAAACGTCAAACTGTTGCTTCACCCACCACCGTAAATAAAATTTATTCACTTGAAAGCACACTTTTCCATTGAGTGCAGTGATTCTATATCTATTTTGGACTTTACGGAACCTTTGGTTCCTTTTCACTGGCACCTTTTCTCTACGTGGTCGAGTGCTAACCATCTATACTAGAATCAAGCTACTCTTGTAGACCGTTTGATTCAGGCATTCCCAGCACACAGCGCCGGTGATGGTTCTCACACGAGCTGCAGGGGGCAACAGGGCAGAGGTGTTAGAGGTGCACAAATCAGAAGTGGCATTGGACAGAGGGGTTTTCTGACCAGGTTGTGGAGTGATTTCGCAATGACCACAGACACGACAGGTACTGCAGCATCAGTTCAAAGTGACAGGAGACAACATTTGTCCAGTATGGTTACTAACTATTTTTTCTCCATTATCGATGTTCTCCCTCAACCGTCATTCCCCTTTGATTACTGGGCATCCAAAATAGACACCTGGCCTGAATTGGCAGAATATGCATTGCAGGAGCTTGCTTGCCCAGCAGCTAGTGTGCTATCAGAAAGAGTATTCAGTGCTGCTGGTTCAATACTGACCGAAAAAAGGACTCGTCTGGCGACCCAAAATGTTGATGATCTAACCTTCATTAAAATGAACCACTCATGGATTTCTAACTATTTTGCCCCACCTTTCCCGGCTGACACCTAGCTTTCCTGAAAAAAGGTCTTGCTTTTGGGACTGGTGTTACTGACTGTTCCAATCTCTTAATTTGCAGCTGCTGTTCGTACAGCATATGTGGTGTTTACACCTCCCTAAATGGCCTAACTCCCCCCACGGGGCCGTGGTCTCGTCACTTGGTGCAAGCACCCATCAGAGTGCCGTTTGTCTGAAGAGGTGGGTGTGCCCACTTTTGGCCGACGGCACTGCCACTGGGTCCCTCATAGTACAATGAAGTGTCTCTGGCGGTGGTGGCGCGCACCCAACGTCAGACACACCGTTGTAACATGAGGGCCCCTGGGCCTGTACCGCCGGCCATGAGAGAGTGCCCCCCCCAGCTCAAACAGTGCTCTACCACTTGCACAATTATCTCTCGCTGCTCCACCACTGTTTAGTCTATGCGCTGAAATCCTTCAATGCCTGGCACTGACAATAACAATGTGTTGACATGTATGATGCTATTTAAAATAGGCAGGGGCCCTGTCCTGTATTAACACCAGTAAATACATTGCGCCAAATTACAATGTCTGAAAGTCAGCATAGGAGCCCACCCCTGTACCTAAGTATGCCACCCTTTTTTTTTTATTTTGTTGCGACACATTAACATCTATTCAGTTTTTTGGAGTACTTACTGTCTGCGGTCCCTCCTTCCAATTGTCCTCCACCGAGCACACCAATGCTGCTTGTGTACCCCTGCCACATAATGGAAGCTGCATATAGCCAATTTTGTTATTTTTGGCCTACTAAGTCTGTCTGCAGTCCTTCCTTCCAATTGTCCTCCGCTGAGCACACCAATGCCGCCTGTGTACCCCTGCCACATAATGGAAGCTGCATATAGCCAATTTTGTTATTTTAGGCCTACTAAGTCTGTCTGCGGTCCCTCCTTCCAATTGTCCTCTGCTGAGCACACCAATGCTGCCTGTGTACCCCTGCCACATAATGGAAGCTGCATAGAGCCTATTTTGTTATTTTAGGCCTACTAAGTCTGTCTGCGGTCCCTCCTTCCAATTGTCCTCCGCTGAGCACACCAATGCTGCCTGTGTACCCCGCCACATAATGGAAGCTGCATAGAGCCTATTTTGTTATTTTAGGCCTACTAAGTCTGTCTGCGGTCCCTCCTTCCAATTGTCCTCCGCTGAGCACACCAATGTGTTATGGTTCTCAATGGCAAGAGAACATAGCCCAGCAAACATAAGAACTAGCTCTTGGAAGGATGGAAACTAAACTGACCATGAACTAAACCTGCCGCACAACTAACAGTAGCCGGGTAGCGTTGCCTGCGTTTTATCCCTAGACGCCCAGCGCCGGCCGGAGGACTAACTAATCCTGGCAGAGGAAAATATAGTCCTGGCTCACCTCTAGAGAAATTTCCCCGAAAGGCAGACAGAGGCCCCCACATATATTGGCGGTGATTTTAGATGAAAATGACAAACGTAGTATGAAAATAGGTTTAGCAAAATTGAGGTCCGCTTACTAGATAGCAGGAAGACAGAAAGGGCACTTTCATGGTCAGCTGAAAACCCTATCAAAACACCATCCTGAAATTACTTTAAGACTCTAGTATTAACTCATAACATCAGAGTGGCAATTTCAGATCACAAGAGCTTTCCAGACACAGAAACGAAACTACAGCTGTGAACTGGAACAAAATGCAAAAACAAACGAGGACTAAAGTCCAACTTAGCTGGGAGTTGTCTAGCAGCAGGAACATGCACAGAAAGGCTTCTGATTACAATGTTGACCGGCATGGAAGTGACAGAGGAGCAAGGCTAAATAGCGACTCCCACATCCTGATGGAAACAGGTGAACAGAGGGGATGATGCACACCAGTTCAATTCCACCAGTGGCCACCGGGGGAGCCCAAAATCCAATTTCACAACAGTACCCCCCCCTCAAGGAGGGGGCACCGAACCCTCACCAGAACCACCAGGGCGATCAGGATGAGCCCTATGAAAGGCACGGACCAGATCGGAGGCATGAACATCAGAGGCAGTCACCCAAGAATTATCCTCCTGACCGTATCCCTTCCATTTGACCAGATACTGGAGTTTCCGTCTGGAAACACGGGAGTCCAAGATTTTTTCCACAACGTACTCCAACTCGCCCTCAACCAACACCGGAGCAGGAGGCTCAACGGAAGGCACAACCGGTACCTCATACCTGCGCAATAATGACCGATGAAAAACATTATGAATAGAAAAAGATGCAGAGAGGTCCAAACGGAAGGACACAGGGTTAAGAATCTCCAATATCTTGTACGGGCCGATGAACCGAGGCTTAAACTTAGGGGAAGAAACCCTCATAGGGACAAAACGAGAAGACAACCACACCAAGTCCCCAACACAAAGCCGAGGACCAACCCGACGCCGGCGGTTGGCAAAAAGCTGAGTCTTCTCCTGGGACAACTTCAAATTGTCCACTACCTGCCCCCAAATCTGATGCAACCTCTCCACCACAGCATCCACTCCAGGACAATCCGAAGATTCCACCTGACCAGAAGAAAATCGAGGATGAAACCCCGAATTACAGAAAAAGGGAGACACCAAGGTGGCAGAGCTGGCCCGATTATTGAGGGCAAACTCCGCTAAAGGCAAAAAAGCAACCCAATCATCCTGATCTGCAGACACAAAACACCTCAAATATGTCTCCAAGGTCTGATTCGTCCGCTCGGTCTGGCCATTAGTCTGAGGATGGAAAGCAGACGAGAAAGACAAATCTATGCCCATCCTAGCACAGAATGCTCGCCAAAATCTAGACACGAATTGGGTACCTCTGTCAGAAACGATATTCTCCGGAATACCATGCAAACGGACCACATTTTGAAAAAACAGAGGAACCAACTCGGAAGAAGAAGGCAACTTAGGCAGGGGAACCAAATGGACCATCTTAGAGAAACGGTCACACACCACCCAGATGACAGACATCTTCTGAGAAACAGGAAGATCCGAAATAAAATCCATCGAGATGTGCGTCCAGGGCCTCTTCGGGATAGGCAAGGGCAACAACAATCCACTAGCCCGAGAACAACAAGGCTTGGCCCGAGCACAAACGTCACAAGACTGCACGAAGCCTCGCACATCTCGAGACAGGGAAGGCCACCAAAAGGACCTTGCCACCAAATCCCTGGTACCAAAGATTCCAGGATGACCTGCCAACGCAGAAGAATGAACCTCAGAAATGACTTTACTGGTCCAATCATCAGGAACAAACAGTCTACCAGGTGGGCAACGATCAGGTCTATCCGCCTGAAACTCCTGCAAGGCCCGCCGCAGGTCTGGAGAAACGGCAGACAATATCACTCCATCCTTAAGGATACCTGTAGGTTCAGAATTACCAGGGGAGTCAGGCTCAAAACTCCTAGAAAGGGCATCCGCCTTAACATTCTTAGAACCCGGCAGGTAGGACACCACAAAATTAAACCGAGAGAAAAACAACGACCAGCGCGCCTGTCTAGGATTCAGGCGTCTGGCGGACTCAAGATAAATTAGATTTTTGTGGTCAGTCAATACCACCACCTGATGTCTAGCCCCCTCAAGCCAATGACGCCACTCCTCAAAAGCCCACTTCATGGCCAAAAGCTCCCGATTCCCAACATCATAATTCCGCTCGGCGGGCAAAAATTTACGCGAGAAAAAAGCACAAGGTCTCATCACGGAGCAATCGGAACTTCTCTGCGACAAAACCGCCCCAGCTCCGATTTCAGAAGCGTCGACCTCAACCTGAAAAGGAAGAGCAACATCAGGCTGACGCAACACAGGGGCGGAAGAAAAGCGGCGCTTAAGCTCCCGAAAGGCCTCCACAGCAGCAGGGGACCAATCAGCAACATCAGCACCCTTCTTGGTCAAATCAGTCAATGGTTTAACAACATCAGAAAAACCAGCAATAAATCGACGATAAAAGTTAGCAAAGCCCAAAAATTTCTGAAGACTCTTAAGAGAAGAGGGTTGCGTCCAATCACAAATAGCCTGAACCTTGACAGGATCCATCTCGATGGAAGAGGGGGAAAAAATATATCCCAAAAAGGAAATCTTTTGAACCCCAAAAACGCACTTAGAACCCTTCACACACAAGGAATTAGACCGCAAAACCTGAAAAACCCTCCTGACCTGCTGGACATGAGAGTCCCAGTCATCCGAAAAAATCAAAATATCATCCAGATACACAATCATAAATTTATCCAAATAATCACGGAAAATGTCATGCATAAAGGACTGAAAGACTGAAGGGGCATTTGAAAGACCAAAAGGCATCACCAAATACTCAAAGTGGCCCTCGGGCGTATTAAATGCGGTTTTCCACTCATCCCCCTGCTTAATTCGCACCAAATTATACGCCCCACGGAGATCTATCTTAGAGAACCACTTGGCCCCCTTTATGCGAGCAAACAAATCAGTCAGCAGTGGCAACGGATATTGATATTTAACCGTGATTTTATTCAAAAGCCGATAATCAATACACGGCTTCAAAGAGCCATCTTTCTTAGCCACAAAGAAAAAACCGGCTCCTAAGGGAGATGACGAAGGACGAATATGTCCCTTTTCCAAGGACTCCTTTATATATTCTCGCATAGCAGCATGTTCAGGCACAGACAGATTAAATAAACGACCCTTAGGGTATTTACTACCCGGAATCAAATCTATGGCACAATCGCACTCCCGGTGCGGAGGTAATGAACCAAGCTCAGGTTCTTCAAAAACGTCACGATATTCAGTCAAGAATTCAGGAATCTCAGAGGGAATAGATGATGAAATGGAAACCACAGGTACGTCCCCATGCGTCCCCTTACATCCCCAGCTTAACACAGACATAGCTTTCCAGTCAAGGACTGGGTTATGAGATTGCAGCCATGGCAATCCAAGCACCAACACATCATGTAGGTTATACAGCACAAGAAAGCGAATAATCTCCTGGTGATCCGGATTAATCCGCATAGTTACTTGTGTCCAGTATTGTGGTTTATTGCTAGCCAATGGGGTGGAGTCAATCCCCTTCAGGGGTATAGGAGTTTCAAGAGGCTCCAAATCATACCCACAGCGTTTGGCAAAGGACCAATCCATAAGACTCAAAGCGGCGCCAGAGTCGACATAGGCATCCGCGGTAATAGATGATAAAGAACAAATCAGGGTCACAGATAGAATAAACTTAGACTGTAAAGTGCCAATTGAAACAGACTTATCAAGCTTCTTAGTACGCTTAGAGCATGCTGATATAACATGAGTTGAATCACCGCAATAGAAGCACAACCCATTTTTTCGTCTAAAATTCTGCCGTTCACTTCTGGACAGAATTCTATCACATTGCATATTCTCTGGCGTCTTCTCAGTAGACACCGCCAAATGGTGCACAGGTTTACGCTCCCGCAGACGCCTATCGATCTGGATAGCCATTGTCATGGACTCATTCAGACCCGCAGGCACAGGGAACCCCACCATAACATCCTTAATGGCATCAGAGAGACCCTCTCTGAAATTCGCCGCCAGGGCGCACTCATTCCACTGAGTAAGCACAGCCCATTTACGGAATTTCTGGCAGTATATTTCAGCTTCGTCTTGCCCCTGAGATAGGGACATCAAGGCCTTTTCCGCCTGAAGCTCTAACTGAGGTTCCTCATAAAGCAACCCCAAGGCCAGAAAAAACGCATCCACATTGAGCAACGCAGGATCCCCTGGAGCCAATGCAAAAGCCCAATCCTGAGGGTCGCCCCGGAGCAAGGTAATCACAATCCTGACCTGCTGAGCATGATCTCCAGCAGAGCGAGATTTCAGGGACAAAAACAACTTGCAATTATTTTTGAAATTTTGAAAGCAAGATCTATTCCCCGAGAAAAATTCAGGCAAAGGAATTCTAGGTTCAGATATAGGAACCTGAACAACAAAATCTTGTAAATTTTGAACTTTCGTGGTGAGATTATTCAAACCTGCAGCTAAACTCTGAATATCCATTTTAAACAGGTGAACACAGAGCCATTCCAGGATTAGAAGGAGAGAGAGAGAGAGAGAAAGGCTGCAATATAGGCAGACTTGCAAGAGATTCAATTACAAGCACACACAGAACTGAAGGGAAAAAAAAAAAATCTTCAGCAGACTTCTCTTTTCTCTCCTTTCTCTGTCAATTAATTTAACCCTTTTTGGCCGGTCAAACTGTTATGGTTCTCAATGGCAAGAGAACATAGCCCAGCAAACATAAGAACTAGCTCTTGGAAGGATGGAAACTAAACTGACCATGAACTAAACCTGCCGCACAACTAACAGTAGCCGGGTAGCGTTGCCTGCGTTTTATCCCTAGACGCCCAGCGCCGGCCGGAGGACTAACTAATCCTGGCAGAGGAAAATATAGTCCTGGCTCACCTCTAGAGAAATTTCCCCGAAAGGCAGACAGAGGCCCCCACATATATTGGCGGTGATTTTAGATGAAAATGACAAACGTAGTATGAAAATAGGTTTAGCAAAATTGAGGTCCGCTTACTAGATAGCAGGAAGACAGAAAGGGCACTTTCATGGTCAGCTGAAAACCCTATCAAAACACCATCCTGAAATTACTTTAAGACTCTAGTATTAACTCATAACATCAGAGTGGCAATTTCAGATCACAAGAGCTTTCCAGACACAGAAACGAAACTACAGCTGTGAACTGGAACAAAATGCAAAAACAAACGAGGACTAAAGTCCAACTTAGCTGGGAGTTGTCTAGCAGCAGGAACATGCACAGAAAGGCTTCTGATTACAATGTTGACCGGCATGGAAGTGACAGAGGAGCAAGGCTAAATAGCGACTCCCACATCCTGATGGAAACAGGTGAACAGAGGGGATGATGCACACCAGTTCAATTCCACCAGTGGCCACCGGGGGAGCCCAAAATCCAATTTCACAACACCAATGCTGCCTTTGTACCCCGCCACATAATGGAAGCTGCATAGAGCCTATTTTGTTATTTTAGGCCTACTAAGTCTATCTGCAGTCCCTCCTTGCAATTGTCCTCCGCTGAGCACACCAATGCTGCCTGTGTACCCCTGCCACATAATGGAAGCTGCATATAGCCAATTTTGTTATTTTTGGCCTACTAAGTCTGTCTGCGTTCCCTCCTTCCAATTGTCCTCCGCTGAGCACACCAATGCTGCCTGTGTACCCCTGCCACATAATGGAAGCTGCATAGAGCCTATTTTGTTATTTTAAGCCTACTAAGTCTGTCTGCGGTACCTCCTTCCAATTGTCCTCCGCTGAGCACACCAATGCTGCCTGTGTACCCCTGCCACATAATGGAAGCTGCATATAGCCAATTTTGTTATTTTTGGCCTACTAAGTCTGTCTGTAGTCCCTCCTTCCATATGTCCTCCACTGAGCACACCAATGCTGCCTGTGTACCCCTGCCACATAATGGAAGCTGCATATAGCCAATTTTTGTTATTTTTGGCCTCCAAAGTCTGTCTCCGGTCCCTCCTTCCAATTGTCCTCCGTTGAGCACACCAATGCTGCCTGTGTACCCCTGCCACATTATGGAAGCTGCATAGAGCCTATTTTGTTATTTTAGGCCCACTAAGTCTGTCTGTGGTCCCTCCTTCCAAATGTCCTCCACTGAGCACACCAATGCTGCCTGTGTACCCCTGCCACATAATGGAAGCTGCATACAGCCAATTTTATTATTTTTGGCCTACAAAGTCTGTCTGCGGTCCCGCAGGGGCCTACTAACGGTGTCTGCCGCTCCAAGGTGTTCTCCATGTTTAATTGCCTGAGCTTCAATCTTCAGGCTCTCATTAAATAGTTGTCTTTAATATGTGTGGTTGGGGCCTACTAACGGTGTCTGCCGCTCCCTGGTGTTGTCCTCCACTGTACAAAGCTGAGCTTCAATCTTCAGGCTCTCATTAAGTAGTTGTTGTTAATATGTGTGGTTGGGGCCTACTAACGGTGTCTGCCGCTCCCTGGTGTTGTCCTCTACTGTACAAAGCTGAGCTTCAATCTTCAGGCTCTCATTAAGTAGTTGTTGTTAATATGTGTGGTTGGGGCCTACTAACGGTGTCTGCCGCTCCCTGGTGTTGTCCTCCACTGTACAAAGCTAAGCTTCAATCTTCAGGCTCTCTTTAAGTTGTTGTTGTTAATATTTGAGGTTGGGGCCTACTAACGGTGTCTGCCGCTCCCTGGTGTTGTCCTCCACTGTACAAAGCTGAGCTTCAATCTTCAGGCTCTCATTAGGTTGTTGTTGTTAATATTTGTGGTTGGGGCCTACTAACGGTGTCTGCCGCTCCAAGGTGTTCTCCATGTTTACTTGCCTGAGCTTCAATCTTCAGGCTCTCATTAAATAGTTGTCTTTAATATGTGTGGTTGGGGCCTACTAATGGTGTCTGCCGCTCCCTGGTGTTGTCCTCCACTGTACAAAGCTGAGCTTCAATCTTCAGGCTCTCATTAAGTAGTTGTTGTTAATATGTGTGGTTGGGGCCTACTAACGGTGTCTGCCGCTCCCTGGTGTTGTCCTCTACTGTACAAAGCCGAGCTTCAATTTTCAGGCTCTCATTAAGTAGTTGTTGTTAATATTTGTGGTTGGGGCCTACTAACGGTGTCTGCCGCTCCCTGGTGTTGTCCTCCACTGTGCAAAGCTAAGCTTCAATCATCAGGCTCTCTTTAAGTTGTTGTTGTTAATATTTGAGGTTGGGGCCTACTAACGGTGTCTGCCGCTCCCTGGTGTTGTCCTCCACTGTACAAAGCTGAGCTTCAATCTTCAGGCTCTCATTAGGTTGTTGTTGTTAATATGTGTGGTTGGGGCCTACTAACGGTGTCTGCCACTCCCTGGTGTTGTCCTCCACTGTACAAAGCTGAGCTTCAATCTTCAGGCTCTCATTAAGTAGTTGTTGTTAATATGTGTGGTTGGGGCCTACTAACGGTGTCTGCCGCTCCCTGGTGTTGTCCTCTACTGTACAAAGCTGAGCTTCAATCTTCAGGCTCTCATTAAGTAGTTGTTGTTAATATTAGTGGTTGGGGCCTACTAACGGTGTCTGCCGCTCCCTGGTGTTGTCCTCCACTGTACAAAGCTGAGCTTCAATCTTTAGGCTCTCATTAAGTTGTTGTTGTTAATATTTGTGGTTGGGGCCTACTAACGGTGTCTGCCGCTCCCTGGTGTTGTCCTCCACTGTACAAAGCTGAGCTTCAATCTTCAGGCTCTCATTAAGTTGTTGTTGTTAATATTTGTGGTTGGGGCCTACTAACGGTGTCTGCCGCTCCCTGGTGTTGTCCTCCACTGTACAAAGCTGAGCTTCAATCTTCAGGCTCTCATTAAGTTGTTGTTGTTAATATTTGTGGTTGGGGCCTACTAACGGTGTCTGCCGCTCCAATGTGTTCTCCATGTTTACTTGCCTGAGCTTCAGTCTTCAGGCTCTCATTAAGTAGTTGTTTTTAATATGTGTGGTTGGGGCCTACTAACGGTGTGTGCCACTCCCTGGTGTTCTCCTCCACTGTACAAAGCTGAGCTTCAATCTTCAGGCTCTCATTAAGTAGTTGTTGTTAATATGTGTGGTTGGGGCCTACTAACGGTGTCTGCCGCTCCCTGGTGTTGTCCTCTACTGTACAAAGCTGAGCTTTAATCTTCAGGCTCTCATTAAGTTGTTGTTGTTAATATGTGTGGTTGGGGCCTACTAACGGTGTCTGCCGCTCCCTGGTGTTGTCCTCCACTGTACAAAGCTGAGCTTGAATCTTCAGGCTCTCATTAAGTAGTTGTTGTTAATATGTGTGGTTGGGGCCTACTAACGGTGTCTTCCGCTCCAAGGTGTTCTCCAGGTTTACTTGCCTGATCTTCAATTTTCAGGCTCTCATTAAGTAATTGTTGTTAATATGTGTGGTTGGGTCCTACTAACGGTGTCTGCCGCTCCAAGGTTTTCTCCAGGTTTACTTGCCTGAGCTTCAATCTTCAGGCTCTCATTAAGTAGTTGTTGTTAATATGTGTGGTTGGGGCCTACTAACGGTGTCTGCCGCTCCCTGGTGTTGTCCTCCACTGTACAAAGCTGAGCTTGAATCTTCAGGCTCTCATTAAGTAGTTGTTGTTAATATGTGTGGTTGGGGCCTACTAACGGTGTCTGCCGCTCCAAGGTGTTCTCCAGGTTTACTTGCCTGATCTTCAATTTTCAGGCTCTCATTAAGTAATTGTTGTTAATATGTGTGGTTGGGGCCTACTAACGGTGTCTGCCGCTCCAAGGTGTTCTCCAGGTTTACTAGCCTGAGCTTCAATCTTCAGGTTCTCATTAAGTAGTTGTTGTTAATATGTGTGGTTGGGGCCTATTAACGGTGTCTGCCGCTCCCTGGTGTTGTCCTCCACTGTACAAAGCTGAGCTTGAATCTTCAGGCTCTCATTAAGTTGTTGTTGTTAATATTTGTGGTTGGGGCCTACTAACGGTGTCTGCAGCTCCCAGGTGTTGTCCTCCACTGTACAAAGCTGAGCTTCAATCTTCAGGCTCTCATTAAGTTGTTGTTGTTAATATTTGTGGTTGGGGCCTGCTAACGGTGTCTGCCGCTCCAAGGTGTTCTCCAGGTTTACTTGCCTGAGCTTCAGTCTTCAGGCTCTCATTAAGTAGTTGTTGTTAATATGTGTGGTTGGGGCCTACTAACGGTGTCTTCTGCTCCCTGGTGTTGTCCTCCACTGTACAAAGCTGAGCTTCAATCTTCAGGCTCTCATTAAGTTGTTGTTGTTAATATTTGTGGTTGGGGCCTGCTAACGGTGTCTGCCGCTCCAAGGTGTTCTCCATGTTTACTTGCCTGAGCTTCAATCTTCAGGCTCTCATTAAGTAGTTGTTGTTAATATGTGTGGTTGGGGCCTACTAACGTTGTCTGCCGCTCCCTGGTGTTGTACTCCACTATACAAAGCTGAGCTTGAATCTTCAGGCTCTCATTAAGTTGTTGTTGTTAATATTTGTGGTTGGGGCCTACTAACGGTGTCTGCCGCTCCCTGGTGTTGTCCTCCACTGTACAAAGCTGAGCTTGAATCTTCAGGCTCTCATTAAGTAGTTGTTGTTAATATATGTGGTTGGGGCCTACTAATGGTGTCTGCCGCTCCAAGGTGTTCTCCAGGTTTACTTGCCGAGCTTCAATCTTCAGGCTCTCATTAAGTTGTTGTTGTTAATATTTGTGCTTGGGGCCTGCTAACGGTGTCTGCCGCTCCAAGGTGTTCTCCAGGTTTACTTGCCTGAGCTTCAGTCTTCAGGCTCTCATTAAGTAGTTGTTGTTAATATGTGTGGTTGGGGCCTACTAACGGTGTCTGCCGCTCCCTGGTGTTGTCCTACACTGTACAAAGCTGAGATTGAATCTTCAGGCTCTCATTAAGTAGTTGTTGTTAATTTTTTTTTTTGGTTGGGGCCTACTAACGGTGTCTGCCGCTCCCTGGTGTTGTTCTCCACTGTACAAAGCTGAGCTTCAATCTTCAGGCTCTCATTAAGTTGTTGTTGCTAATATTTGTGGTTGGGGCCTACTAACGGTGTCTGCCGCTTCCTGGTGTTGTCCTCCACTGTACAAAGCTGAGCTTCAATCTTCAGGCTCTCATTAAGTTGTTGTTGTTAATATTTGTGTTTGGGGCCAACTAGCGGTGTCTGCCGCTCCTTGGTGTTGTCCTCCACTGTACAAAGCTGAGCTTCAATCTTCAGGCTCTCATTAAGTTGTTGTTGTTAATATTTGTGGTTGGGGCCTACTAACGGTGTCTGCCGCTCCCTGGTGTTGTCCTCCACTGTACAAAGCTGAGCTTCAATCTTCAGACTCTCATTAAGTTGTTGTTGTTAATATTTGTGGTTGGGGCCTACTAACGGTGTCTGCCGCTTTCTTGTGTTGTCCTCCACTGTAAAAAGCTGAGCTTCAATCTTCAGGCTCTCAGTAAGTAGTTGTTGTTAATATTTGTGGTTGGTGCCTACTAACGGTGTCTGCCGCTCCCTGGTGTTGTCCTCTACTGTACAAAGCTGAGCTTGAATCTTCAGGCTCTCATTAAGTAGTTGTTGTTAATATTTGTGGTTGGGGCCTACTAACGGTGTCTGCCGCTCCAAGGTGTTCTCCATGTTTACTTGCCTGAGCTTCAATCTTCAGGCTCTCATTAAGTAGTTGTTGTTAATATGTGTGGTTGGGGCCTACTAACGGTGTCTGCCGCTCCCTGGTGTTGTCCTCCACTGTACAAAGCTGAGCTTCAATCTTCATGCTCTCATTAAGTAGTTGTTGTTAATATGTGTGGTTGGGGCCTGCTAACGGTGTCTGCCGCTCCCTGGTGTTGTCCTCTACTGTACAAAGCTGAGCTTCAATCTTCAGGCTCTCATTAAGTAGTTGTTGTTAATATGTGTAGTTGGGGCCTACTAACGGTGTCTGCCGCTCCCTGGTGTTATCCTCCACTGTACAAAGCTGAGCTTGAATCTTCAGGCTCTCATTAAGTAGTTGTTGTTAATATTTGTGTTTGGGGCCGCCTAACGGTGTCTGCCGCTCCCTGGTGTTGTCCTCCACTCTACAAAGCTGAGATTCAATCTCCAGGCTCTCTTTAAGTTGTTGTTGTTAATATTTGTGGTTGGGGCCTACTAACGGTGTCTGCCGCTCCCTGGTGTTGTCCTCCACTGTACAAAGCTGAGCTTCAATCTTCAGGCTCTCATTAAGTTGTGGTTGTTAATATTTGTGGTTGGGGCCTACTAACGGTGTCTGCCGCTCCAAGGTGTTATCCAGGTTTACTTGCCTGAGCTTGAATCTTCAGGCTCTCATTAAGTTGTTGTTGTTAATATTTGTGGTTGGGTCCTGCTAATGGTGTCTGCCGCTCCAAGGTTTTCTCCAGGTTTACTTGCCTGAGCTTGAATCTTCAGGCTCTCATTAAGTAGTTGTTGTTAATATGTGTGGTTGGAGCCTACTAACGGTGTCTGCCTCTCCCTGGTGTTGTCCTCCACTGTACAAAGCCGAGCTTGAATCTTCAGGCTCTCATTAAGTAGTTGTTGTTAATATTTTTGGTTGGAGCCTACTAACGGTGTCTGCCGCTCCCTGTTGTTGTCCTCCACTGTACAAAGCTGAGCTTGAATCTTCAGGCTCTCATTAAGTTGTTGTTGTTAATATTTGTGGTTGGGGCCTACTAATGGTGTCTGCCGCTCCCTGGTGTTGTCCTCCACTGTACAAAGCTGAGCTTCAATCTTCAGGCTCTCATTAAGTAGTTGTTGTTAATATGTGTGGTTGGGGCCTACTAACGGTGTCTGCCGCTCCCTGTTGTTGTCCTCCACTGTACAAAGCTGAGCTTGAATCTTCAGGCTCTCATTAAGTAGTTGTTGTTAATATGTGTGGTTTGGGCCTACTAACGGTGTCTGCCGCTCCCTGGTGTTGTCCTCCACTGTACAAAGCTGAGCTTGAATCTTCAGGCTCTCATTAAGTAGTTGTTGTTAATATGTGTGATTGGGGCCTACTAACGGTGTCTGCTGCTCCCTGGTGTTGTCCTCCACTGTACAAAGCTGAGCTTGAATCTTCAGGCTCTCATTAAGTAGTTGTTGTTAATATGTGTGGTTGGGGCCTAGTAACTGTGTCTGCCGCTCCAAGGTGTTCTCCAGGTTTACTTCCCTGAGCTTCAATATTCAGGCTCTCATTAAGTAGTTGTTGTTAATATGTGTGGTTGCGGCCTACTAACGGTGTCTGCCGCTCCCTGGTGTTGTCCTCCACTGTACAAAGCTGAGCTTGAATCTTCAGGCTCTCATTAAGTAGTTGTTGTTAATATTTGTGTTTGGGGCCGCCTAACGGTGTCTGCCGCTCCCTGGTGTTGTCCTCCACTCTACAAAGCTGAGATTCAATCTCCAGGCTCTCTTTAAGTTGTTGTTGTTAATATTTGTGGTTGAGGCCTACTAACGGTGTCTGCCGCTCCCTGGTGTTGTCCTCCACTGTACAAAGCTGAGCTTCAATCTTCAGGCTCTCATTAAGTTGTGGTTGTTAATATTTGTGGTTGGGGCCTACTAACGGTGTCTGCCGCTCCAAGGTGTTATCCAGGTTTACTTGCCTGAGCTTGAATCTTCAGGCTCTCATTAAGTTGTTGTTGTTAATATTTGTGGTTGGGTCCTGCTAATGGTGTCTGCCGCTCCAAGGTTTTCTCCAGGTTTACTTGCCTGAGCTTGAATCTTCAGGCTCTCATTAAGTAGTTGTTGTTAATATGTGTGGTTGGAGCCTACTAACGGTGTCTGCCTCTCCCTGGTGTTGTCCTCCACTGTACAAAGCCGAGCTTGAATCTTCAGGCTCTCATTAAGTAGTTGTTGTTAATATTTTTGGTTGGAGCCTACTAACGGTGTCTGCCGCTCCCTGTTGTTGTCCTCCACTGTACAAAGCTGAGCTTGAATCTTCAGGCTCTCATTAAGTTGTTGTTGTTAATATTTGTGGTTGGGGCCTACTAATGGTGTCTGCCGCTCCCTGGTGTTGTCCTCCACTGTACAAAGCTGAGCTTCAATCTTCAGGTTCTCATTAAGTAGTTGTTGTTAATATGTGTGGTTGGGGCCTACTAACGGTGTCTGCCGCTCCCTGTTGTTGTCCTCCACTGTACAAAGCTGAGCTTGAATCTTCAGGCTCTCATTAAGTAGTTGTTGTTAATATGTGTGGTTTGGGCCTACTAACGGTGTCTGCCGCTCCCTGGTGTTGTCCTCCACTGTACAAAGCTGAGCTTGAATCTTCAGGCTCTCATTAAGTGGTTGTTGTTAATATGTGTGGTTGGGGCCTACTAACGGTGTCTGCTGCTCCCTGGTGTTGTCCTCCACTGTACAAAGCTGAGCTTGAATCTTCAGGCTCTCATTAAGTAGTTGTTGTTAATATGTGTGGTTGGGGCCTAGTAACTGTGTCTGCCGCTCCAAGGTGTTCTCCAGGTTTACTTCCCTGAGCTTCAATATTCAGGCTCTCATTAAGTAGTTGTTGTTAATATGTGTGGTTGCGGCCTACTAACGGTGTCTGCCGCTCCCTGGTGTTGTCCTCCACTGTACAAAGCTGAGCTTGAATCTTCAGGCTCTCATTAAGTAGTTGTTAATATTTTTGGTTGGGGCCTACTAACGGTGTCTGCCGCTCCCTGGTGTTGTCCTTCACTGTACAAAGCTGAGCTTCAATCTTCAGGCTCTCATTAAGTTGTTGTTGTTAATATTTGTGGTTGGGGCCTACTAACGGTGTCTGCCGCTCCCTGGTGTTGTCCTCCACTGTACAAAGCTGAGCTTCAGTCTTCAGGCTCTCATTAAGTAGTTGTTGTTAATATGTGTGGTTGGGGCCTACTAACGGTGTCTGCCGCTCCCTGGTGTTGTCCTCCACTGTACAAAGCTGAGCTTGAATCTTCAGGCTCTCATTAAGTAGTTGTTGTTAATATGTGTGGTTTGGGCCTACTAACGGTGTCTGCCGCTCCCTGGTGTTGTCCTCCACTGTACAAAGCTGAGCTTGAATCTTCAGGCTCTCATTAAGTAGTTGTTATTAATATGTGTTGTTGGGGCCTACTAACGATGTCTGCTGCTCCCTGGTGTTGTCCTCCACTGTACAAAGCTGAGCTTGAATCTTCAGGCTCTCATTAAGTAGTCGTTGTTAATATGTGTGGTTGGGGCCTAGTAACTGTGTCTGCCGCTCCAAGGTGTTCTCCAGGTTTACTTGCCTGAGCTTCAATATTCAGGCTCTCATTAAGTATTTGTTGTTAATATGTGTGGTTGGGGCCTACTAACGGTGTCTGCCGCTCCCTGGTGTTGTCCTCCACTGTACAAAGCTGAGCTTGAATCTTCAGGCTCTCATTAAGTAGTTGTTAATATTTTTAGTTGGGGCCTACTAACGGTGTCTGCCGCTCCCTGGTGTTGTCCTCCACTGTACAAAGCTGAGCTTCAATCTTCAGGCTCTCATTAAGTTTTTGTTGTTAATATTTGTGGTTGGGGCATACTAACGGTGTATGCCGCTCCCTGGTGTTGTCCTCCACTGTACAAAGCTGATCTTCAATCTTCAGGCTCTCATTAAGTAGTTGTTGTTAATATTTGTGTTTGGGGCCTACTAGCAGTGTCTGCCGCTCCTTGGTGTTGTCCTCCACTGTACAAAGCTGAGCTTTAATCTTCAGGCTCTCATTAAGTTGTTGTTGTTAATATTTGTGGTTGGGGCCTACTAACGGTGTCTGCCGCTCCCTGGTGTTGTCCTCCACTGTACAAAGCTGAGCTTCAATCTTCAGGCTCTCATTAAGTTGTTGTTGTTAATATTTGTGGTTGGGGCCTACTAACGGTGTCTGTCGCTCCCTGGTGTTGTCCTCCACTGAACAAAGCTGAGCTTCAATCTTCAGGCTCTCATTAAGTTGTTGTTGTTAATATTTGTGGTTGGGGCCTACTAACGGTGTCTGCTACTCCAAGGTGTTCTCCATGTTTACTTGCCTGAGCTTCAGTCTTCAGGCTCTCATTAAGTAGTTGTTGTTAATATGTGTGGTTGGGGCCTACTAACGGTGTCTGCCACTCCCTGGTGTTGTCCTCCACTGTACAAAGCTGAGCTTCAATCTTCAGGCTCTCATTAAGTAGTTGTTGTTAATATATGTGGTTGGGGCCTACTAACGGTGTCTGCCGCTCCCTGGTGTTGTCCTACACTGTACAAAGCTGAGATTGAATCTTCAGGCTCTCATTAAGTAGTTGTTGTTAATTTTTTTTTTTGGTTGGGGCCTACTAACGGTGTCTGCCGCTCCCTGGTGTTGTTCTCCACTGTACAAAGCTGAGCTTCAATCTTCAGGCTCTCATTAAGTTGTTGTTGCTAATATTTGTGGTTGGGGCCTACTAACGGTGTCTGCCGCTTCCTGGTGTTGCCCTCCACTGTACAAAGCTGAGCTTCAATCTTCAGGCTCTCATTAAGTTGTTGTTGTTAATATTTGTGTTTGGGGCCAACTAGCGGTGTCTGCCGCTCCTTGGTGTTGTCCTCCACTGTACAAAGCTGAGCTTCAATCTTCAGGCTCTCATTAAGTTGTTGTTGTTAATATTTGTGGTTGGGGCATACTAACGGTGTCTGCCGCTCCCTGGTGTTGTCCTCCACTGTACAAAGCTGAGCTTCAATCTTCAGGCTCTCATTAAGTTGTTGTTGTTAATATTTGTGGTTGGGGCCTACTAACGGTGTCTGCCGCTTTCTTGTGTTGTCCTCCACTGTAAAAAGCTGAGCTTCAATCTTCAGGCTCTCAGTAAGTAGTTGTTGTTAATATTTGTGGTTGGTGCCTACTAACGGTGTCTGCCGCTCCCTGGTGTTGTCCTCTACTGTACAAAGCTGAGCTTGAATCTTCAGGCTCTCATTAAGTAGTTGTTGTTAATATTTGTGGTTGGGGCCTACTAACGGTGTCTGCCGCTCCAAGGTGTTCTCCATGTTTACTTGCCTGAGCTTCAATCTTCAGGCTCTCTCATTAAGTAGTTGTTGTTAATATGTGTGGTTGGGGCCTACTAACGTTGTCTGCCGCTCCCTGGTGTTGTACTCCACTATACAAAGCTGAGCTTGAATCTTCAGGCTCTCATTAAGTTGTTGTTGTTAATATTTGTGGTTGGGGCCTACTAACTGTGTCTGCCGCTCCCTGGTGTTGTCCTCCACTGTACAAAGCTGAGCTTGAATCTTCAGGCTCTCATTAAGTAGTTGTTGTTAATATATGTGGTTGGGGCCTACTAATGGTGTCTGCCGCTCCAAGGTGTTCTCCAGGTTTACTTGCCGAGCTTCAATCTTCAGGCTCTCATTAAGTTGTTGTTGTTAATATTTGTGCTTGGGGCCTGCTAACGGTGTCTGCCGCTCCAAGGTGTTCTCCAGGTTTACTTGCCTGAGCTTCAGTCTTCAGGCTCTCATTAAGTAGTTGTTGTTAATATGTGTGGTTGGGGCCTACTAACGGTGTCTGCCGCTCCCTTGTGTTGTCCTACACTGTACAAAGCTGAGATTGAATCTTCAGGCTCTCATTAAGTAGTTGTTGTTAATTTTTTTTTTTGGTTGGGGCCTACTAACGGTGTCTGCCGCTCCCTGGTGTTGTTCTCCACTGTACAAAGCTGAGCTTCAATCTTCAGGCTCTCATTAAGTTGTTGTTGCTAATATTTGTGGTTGGGGCCTACTAACGGTGTCTGCCGCTTCCTGGTGTTGTCCTCCACTGTACAAAGCTGAGCTTCAATCTTCAGGCTCTCATTAAGTTGTTGTTGTTAATATTTGTGTTTGGGGCCAACTATCGGTGTCTGCCGCTCCTAGGTGTTGTCCTCCACTGTACAAAGCTGAGCTTCAATCTTCCGGCTCTCATTAAGTTGTTGTTGTTAATATTTGTGGTTGGGGCCTACTAACGGTGTCTGCCGCTCCCTGATGTTGTCCTCCACTGTACAAAGCTGAGCTTCAATCTTCAGACTCTCATTAAGTTGTTGTTGTTAATATTTGTGGTTGGGGCCTACTAACGGTGTCTGCCGCTTTCTTGTGTTGTCCTCCACTGTAAAAAGCTGAGCTTCAATCTTCAGGCTCTCAGTAAGTAGTTGTTGTTAATATTTGTGGTTGGTGCCTACTAACGGTGTCTGCCGCTCCCTGGTGTTGTCCTCTACTGTACAAAGCTGAGCTTGAATCTTCAGGCTCTCATTAAGTAGTTGTTGTTAATATTTGTGGTTGGGGCCTACTAACGGTGTCTGCCGCTCCAAGGTGTTCTCCATGTTTACTTGCCTGAGCTTCAATCTTCAGGCTCTCATTAAGTAGTTGTTGTTAATATGTGTGGTTGGGGCCTACTAACGGTGTCTGCCGCTCCCTGGTGTTGTCCTCCACTGTACAAAGCTGAGCTTCAATCTTCATGCTCTCATTAAGTAGTTGTTGTTAATATGTGTGGTTGGGGCCTGCTAACGGTGTCTGCCGCTCCCTGGTGTTGTCCTCTACTGTACAAAGCTGAGCTTCAATCTTCAGGCTCTCATTAAGTAGTTGTTGTTAATATGTGTAGTTGGGGCCTACTAACGGTGTCTGCCGCTCCCTGGTGTTATCCTCCACTGTACAAAGCTGAGCTTGAATCTTCAGGCTCTCATTAAGTAGTTGTTGTTAATATTTGTGTTTGGGGCCGCCTAACGGTGTCTGCCGCTCCCTGGTGTTGTCCTCCACTCTACAAAGCTGAGATTCAATCTCCAGGCTCTCTTTAAGTTGTTGTTGTTAATATTTGTGGTTGGGGCCTACTAACGGTGTCTGCCGCTCCCTGGTGTTGTCCTCCACTGTACAAAGCTGAGCTTCAATCTTCAGGCTCTCATTAAGTTGTGGTTGTTAATATTTGTGGTTGGGGCCTACTAACGGTGTCTGCCGCTCCAAGGTGTTATCCAGGTTTACTTGCCTGAGCTTGAATCTTCAGGCTCTCATTAAGTTGTTGTTGTTAATATTTGTGGTTGGGTCCTGCTAATGGTGTCTGCCGCTCCAAGGTTTTCTCCAGGTTTACTTGCCTGAGCTTGAATCTTCAGGCTCTCATTAAGTAGTTGTTGTTAATATGTGTGGTTGGAGCCTACTAACGGTGTCTGCCTCTCCCTGGTGTTGTCCTCCACTGTACAAAGCCGAGCTTGAATCTTCAGGCTCTCATTAAGTAGTTGTTGTTAATATTTTTGGTTGGAGCCTACTAACGGTGTCTGCCGCTCCCTGTTGTTGTCCTCCACTGTACAAAGCTGAGCTTGAATCTTCAGGCTCTCATTAAGTTGTTGTTGTTAATATTTGTGGTTGGGGCCTACTAATGGTGTCTGCCGCTCCCTGGTGTTGTCCTCCACTGTACAAAGCTGAGCTTCAATCTTCAGGCTCTCATTAAGTAGTTGTTGTTAATATGTGTGGTTGGGGCCTACTAACGGTGTCTGCCGCTCCCTGTTGTTGTCCTCCACTGTACAAAGCTGAGCTTGAGTCTTCAGGCTCTCATTAAGTAGTTGTTGTTAATATGTGTGGTTTGGGCCTACTAACGGTGTCTGCCGCTCCCTGGTGTTGTCCTCCACTGTACAAAGCTGAGCTTGAATCTTCAGGCTCTCATTAAGTAGTTGTTGTTAATATGTGTGATTGGGGCCTACTAACGGTGTCTGCTGCTCCCTGGTGTTGTCCTCCACTGTACAAAGCTGAGCTTGAATCTTCAGGCTCTCATTAAGTAGTTGTTGTTAATATGTGTGGTTGGGGCCTAGTAACTGTGTCTGCCGCTCCAAGGTGTTCTCCAGGTTTACTTCCCTGAGCTTCAATATTCAGGCTCTCATTAAGTAGTTGTTGTTAATATGTGTGGTTGCGGCCTACTAACGGTGTCTGCCGCTCCCTGGTGTTGTCCTCCACTGTACAAAGCTGAGCTTGAATCTTCAGGCTCTCATTAAGTAGTTGTTGTTAATATTTGTGTTTGGGGCCGCCTAACGGTGTCTGCCGCTCCCTGGTGTTGTCCTCCACTCTACAAAGCTGAGATTCAATCTCCAGGCTCTCTTTAAGTTGTTGTTGTTAATATTTGTGGTTGAGGCCTACTAACGGTGTCTGCCGCTCCCTGGTGTTGTCCTCCACTGTACAAAGCTGAGCTTCAATCTTCAGGCTCTCATTAAGTTGTGGTTGTTAATATTTGTGGTTGGGGCCTACTAACGGTGTCTGCCGCTCCAAGGTGTTATCCAGGTTTACTTGCCTGAGCTTGAATCTTCAGGCTCTCATTAAGTTGTTGTTGTTAATATTTGTGGTTGGGTCCTGCTAATGGTGTCTGCCGCTCCAAGGTTTTCTCCAGGTTTACTTGCCTGAGCTTGAATCTTCAGGCTCTCATTAAGTAGTTGTTGTTAATATGTGTGGTTGGAGCCTACTAACGGTGTCTGCCTCTCCCTGGTGTTGTCCTCCACTGTACAAAGCCGAGCTTGAATCTTCAGGCTCTCATTAAGTAGTTGTTGTTAATATTTTTGGTTGGAGCCTACTAACGGTGTCTGCCGCTCCCTGTTGTTGTCCTCCACTGTACAAAGCTGAGCTTGAATCTTCAGGCTCTCATTAAGTTGTTGTTGTTAATATTTGTGGTTGGGGCCTACTAATGGTGTCTGCCGCTCCCTGGTGTTGTCCTCCACTGTACAAAGCTGAGCTTCAATCTTCAGGTTCTCATTAAGTAGTTGTTGTTAATATGTGTGGTTGAGGCCTACTAACGGTGTCTGCCGCTCCCTGTTGTTGTCCTCCACTGTACAAAGCTGAGCTTGAATCTTCAGGCTCTCATTAAGTAGTTGTTGTTAATATGTGTGGTTTGGGCCTACTAACGGTGTCTGCCGCTCCCTGGTGTTGTCCTCCACTGTACAAAGCTGAGCTTGAATCTTCAGGCTCTCATTAAGTGGTTGTTGTTAATATGTGTGGTTGGGGCCTACTAACGGTGTCTGCTGCTCCCTGGTGTTGTCCTCCACTGTACAAAGCTGAGCTTGAATCTTCAGGCTCTCATTAAGTAGTTGTTGTTAATATGTGTGGTTGGGGCCTAGTAACTGTGTCTGCCGCTCCAAGGTGTTCTCCAGGTTTACTTCCCTGAGCTTCAATATTCAGGCTCTCATTAAGTAGTTGTTGTTAATATGTGTGGTTGCGGCCTACTAACGGTGTCTGCCGCTCCCTGGTGTTGTCCTCCACTGTACAAAGCTGAGCTTCAATCTTCAGGCTCTCATTAAGTTGTTGTTGTTAATATTTGTGGTTGGGGCCTACTAACGGTGTCTGCCGCTCCCTGGTGTTGTCCTCCACTGTACAAAGCTGAGCTTCAGTCTTCAGGCTCTCATTAAGTAGTTGTTGTTAATATGTGTGGTTGGGGCCTACTAACGGTGTCTGCCGCTCCCTGGTGTTGTCCTCCACTGTACAAAGCTGAGCTTGAATCTTCAGGCTCTCATTAAGTAGTTGTTGTTAATATGTGTGGTTTGGGCCTACTAACGGTGTCTGCCGCTCCCTGGTGTTGTCCTCCACTGTACAAAGCTGAGCTTGAATCTTCAGGCTCTCATTAAGTAGTTGTTATTAATATGTGTTGTTGGGGCCTACTAACGATGTCTGCTGCTCCCTGGTGTTGTCCTCCACTGTACAAAGCTGAGCTTGAATCTTCAGGCTCTCATTAAGTAGTCGTTGTTAATATGTGTGGTTGGGGCCTAGTAACTGTGTCTGCCGCTCCAAGGTGTTCTCCAGGTTTACTTGCCTGAGCTTCAATATTCAGGCTCTCATTAAGTATTTGTTGTTAATATGTGTGGTTGGGGCCTACTAACGGTGTCTGCCGCTCCCTGGTGTTGTCCTCCACTGTACAAAGCTGAGCTTGAATCTTCAGGCTCTCATTAAGTAGTTGTTAATATTTTTAGTTGGGGCCTACTAACGGTGTCTGCCGCTCCCTGGTGTTGTCCTCCACTGTACAAAGCTGAGCTTCAATCTTCAGGCTCTCATTAAGTTTTTGTTGTTAATATTTGTGGTTGGGGCATACTAACGGTGTATGCCGCTCCCTGGTGTTGTCCTCCACTGTACAAAGCTGATCTTCAATCTTCAGGCTCTCATTAAGTAGTTGTTGTTAATATTTGTGTTTGGGGCCTACTAGCAGTGTCTGCCGCTCCTTGGTGTTGTCCTCCACTGTACAAAGCTGAGCTTTAATCTTCAGGCTCTCATTAAGTTGTTGTTGTTAATATTTGTGGTTGGGGCCTACTAACGGTGTCTGCCGCTCCCTGGTGTTGTCCTCCACTGTACAAAGCTGAGCTTCAATCTTCAGGCTCTCATTAAGTTGTTGTTGTTAATATTTGTGGTTGGGGCCTACTAACGGTGTCTGTCGCTCCCTGGTGTTGTCCTCCACTGAACAAAGCTGAGCTTCAATCTTCAGGCTCTCATTAAGTTGTTGTTGTTAATATTTGTGGTTGGGGCCTACTAACGGTGTCTGCTACTCCAAGGTGTTCTCCATGTTTACTTGCCTGAGCTTCAGTCTTCAGGCTCTCATTAAGTAGTTGTTGTTAATATGTGTGGTTGGGGCCTACTAACGGTGTCTGCCACTCCCTGGTGTTGTCCTCCACTGTACAAAGCTGAGCTTCAATCTTCAGGCTCTCATTAAGTAGTTGTTGTTAATATATGTGGTTGGGGCCTACTAACGGTGTCTGCCGCTCCCTGGTGTTGTCCTCCACTGTACAAAGCTGAGCTTCAATCTTCAGGCTCTCATTAAGTTGTTGTTGTTAATATTTGTGGTTGGGGCCTACTAACGGTGTCTGCCGCTCCAAGGTGTTCTCCATGTTTACTTGCCTGAGCTTCAGTCTTCAGGCTCTCATTAAGTTGTTGTTGTTAATATTTGTGGTTGGGGCCTACTAACGGTGTGTGCCACTCCCTGGTGTTCTCCTCCACTGTACAAAGCTGAGCTTCAATCTTCAGGCTCTCATTAAGTAGTTGTTGTTAATATGTGTGGTTGGGGCCTACTAGCAGTGTCTGCCGCTCCTTGGTGTTGTCCTCCACTGTACAAAGCTGAGCTTTAATCTTCAGGCTCTCATTAAGTTGTTGTTGTTAATATTTGTGGTTGGGGCCTACTAACGGTGTCTGCCGCTCCAATGTGTTCTCCAGGTTTACTTGCCTGAGCTTCAATATTCAGGCTCTCATTAAGTTGTTGTTGTTAATATTTGTGGTTGGGGCCTACTAACGGTGTCTGCCGCTCCCTGGTGTTTTCCTCCACTGTACAAAGCTGAGCTTCAATCTTCAGGCTCTCATTAAGTTGTTGTTGTTAATATTTGTGGTTGGGGCCTACTAACGGTGTCTGACGCTCCCTGGTTTTGTCCTCCACTGTACAAAGCTGAGCTTCAATCTTCAGGCTCTCATTAAGTTGTTGTTGTTAATATTTGTGGTTGGGGCCTACTAACGGTGTCTGCCGCTCCAAGGTGTTCTCCATCTTTACTTGCCTGAGCTTCAGTCTTCAGGCTCTCATTAAGTAGTTGTTGTTAATATGTGTGGTTGGGGCCTACTAACGGTGTCTTCCACTCCCTGGTGTTGTCCTCCACTGTACAAAGCTGAGCTTCAATCTTCAGGCTCTCATTAAGTAGTTGTTGTTAATATGTGTGGTTGGGGCCTACTAACGGTGTCTGCCGCTCCCTGGTGTTGTCCTCTACTGTGCAAAGCTGAGCTTCAATCTTCAGGCTCTCATTAAGTAGTTGTTGTTAATATGTGTGGTTGGGGCCTACTAACGGTGTCTGCCGCTCCCTGGTGTTATCCTCCACTGTACAAAGCTGAGCTTGAATCTTCAGGCTCTCATTAAGTAGTTGTTGTTAATATGTGTGGTTGGGGCCTACTAACGGTGTCTGCCGCTCCCTGGTGTTATCCTCCACTGTACAAAGCTGAGCTTGAATCTTCAGGCTCTCATTAAGTAGTTGTTGTTAATATTTGTGGTTGGGGCCTACTAACGGTGTCTGCCGCTCCAAAGTGTTCTCATTGTTTACTTGCCTGAGCTTCAATCTTCAGGCTCTCATTAAGTAGTGTTGTTAATATGTGTGGTTGGGGCCTACTAACGGTGTCTGCCGCTCCTTGGTGTTGTCCTCTACTGTACAAAGCTGAGCTTCAATCTTCAGGCTCTCATTAAGTAATTTTTGTTAATATGTGTGGATGGGGCCTACTAAAGGTGTCTGCCGCTCCCTGGTGTTATCCTCCACTGTACAAATCTGACCTTGAATCTTCAGGCTCTCATTAAGTAGCTGTTGTTAATATTAGTGGTTGGGGCCTACTAACGGTGTCTGCCGCTCCCTGGTGTTGTCCTCCACTGTACAAAGCTGAGCTTCAATCTTCAGGCTCTCATTAAGTTGTTGTTGTTAATATTTGTGGTTGGGGCCTACTAACGGTGTCTGCCGCTCCCTGGTGTTGAACTCCACTGTACAAAGCTGAGCTTCAATCTTCAGGCTCTCATTAAGTTGTTGTTGTTAATATTTGTGGTTGGGGCCTACTAACGGTGTCTGTCGCTCCCTGGTTTTGTCCTCCACTGTACAAAGCTGAGCTTCAGTCTTCAGGCTCTCATTAAGTTGTTGTTGTTAATATTTGTGGTTGTGGCCTACTAACGGTGTCTGCCGCTCCAAGGTGTTCTCCAGGTTTACTTGCCTGAGCTTCAATATTTAGGCTCTCATTAAGTAGTTGTTGTTAATATGTGTGGTTGCGGCCTACTAACGGTGTCTGCCGCTCCCTGGTGTTGTCCTCCACTGTACAAAGCTGAGCTTCAATCTTCAGGCTCTCATTAAGTAGTTGTTGTTAATATTTGTGTTTGGGGCCTACTAGCGGTGTCTGCCGCTCCTTGGTGTTGTCCTCCACTGTACAATGCTGAGCTTGAATCTTCAGGCTCTCATTAAGTTGTTGTTGTTAATATTTGTGGTTGGGGCCTACTAACGGTGTCTGCCGCTCCCTGGTGTTGTCCTCCACTGTATATAGCTGAGCTTCAATCTTCAGGCTCTCATTAAGAAGTTGTTGTTAATATGTGTGGTTGGGGCCTACTAACGGTGTCTGCCGCTCCTTGGTGTTGTCCTCTACTGTACAAAGCTGAGCTTCAATCTTCAGGCTCTCATTAAGTAGTTGTTGTTAATATGTGTGGTTGGGGCCTACTAACGGTGTCTGCCGCTCCCTGGTGTTATCCTCCACTGTACAAAGCTGAGCTTGAATCTTCAGGGTCTCATTAAGTAGCTGTTGTTAATATTAGTGGTTGGGGCCTACTAATGGTGTCTGCCGCTCCCTGGTGTTGTCCTCCACTGTACAAAGCTGAGCTTCAATCTTCAGGCTCTCATTAAGTTGTTGTTGTTAATATTTGTGGTTGGGGCCTACTAACAGTGTCTGCCGCTCCCTGGTGTTTTCCTCCACTGTACAAAGCTGAGCTTCAATCTTCAGGCTCTCATTAAGTTGTTGTTGTTAATATTTGTGGTTGGGGCCTACTAACGGTGTCTGACGCTCCCTGGTTTTGTCCTCCACTGTACAAAGCTGAGCTTCAATCTTCAGGCTCTCATTAAGTTGTTGTTGTTAATATTTGTGTTTGGGGCCTACTAACGGTGTCTGCCGCTCCAAGGTGTTCTCCATGTTTACTTGCCTGAGCTTCAGTCTTCAGGCTCTCATTAAGTAGTTGTTGTTAATATGTGTGGTTGGGGCCTACTAACGGTGTCTGCCGCTCCCTGGTGTTGTCCTCTACTGTGCAAAGCTGAGCTTCAATCTTCAGGCTCTCATTAAGTAGTTGTTGTTAATATGTGTGGCTGGGGCCTACTAACGGTGTCTGCCGCTCCCTGGTGTTATCCTCCACTGTACAAAGCTGAGCTTGAATCTTCAGGCTCTCATTAAGTAGTTGTTGTTAATATGTGTGGTTGGGGCCTACTAACGGTGTCTGCTGCTCCCTGGTGTTATCCTCCACTGTACAAAGCTGAGCTTGAATCTTCAGGCTCTCATTAAGTAGTTGTTGTTAATATTTGTGGTTGGGGCCTACTATTGGTGTCTGCCGCTCCAAAGTGTTCTCATTGTTTACTTGCCTGAGCTTCAATCTTCAGGCTCTCATTAAGTAGTGTTGTTAATATGTGTGGTTGGGGCCTACTAACGGTGTCTGCCGCTCCTTGGTGTTGTCCTCTACTGTACAAAGCTGAGCTTCAATCTTCAGGCTCTCATTAAGTAATTTTTGTTAATATGTGTGGATGGGGCCTACTAAAGGTGTCTGCCGCTCCCTGGTGTTATCCTCCACTGTACAAAGCTGAGCTTGAATCTTCAGGCTCTCATTAAGTAGCTGTTGTTAATATTAGTGGTTGGGGCCTACTAACGGTGTCTGCCGCTCCCTGGTGTTGTCCTCCACTGTACAAAGCTGAGCTTCAATCTTCAGGCTCTCATTAAGTTGTTGTTAATATTTGTGGTTGGGGCCTACTAACGGTGTCTGCCGCTCCCTGGTGTTGAACTCCACTGTACACAGCTGAGCTTCAATCTTCAGGCTCTCATTAAGTTGTTGTTGTTAATATTAGTGGTTGGGGCCTACTAACGGTGTCTGTCGCTCCCTGGTTTTGTCCTCCACTGTACAAAGCTGAGCTTCAGTCTTCAGGCTCTCATTAAGTTGTTGTTAATATTTGTGGTTGGGGCCTACTAACGGTGTCTGCCGCTCCCTGGTGTTGAACTCCACTGTACACAGCTGAGCTTCAATCTTCAGGCTCTCATTAAGTTGTTGTTGTTAATATTTGTGGTTGGGGCCTACTAACGGTGTCTGCCGCTCCAAGGTGTTCTCCATGTTTACTTGCCTGAGCTTCAGTCTTCAGGCTCTCATTAAGTAGTTGTTGTTAATATGTGTGGTTGGGGCCTACTAACGGTGTCTTTCACTCCCTGGTGTTGTCCTCCACTGTACAAAGCTGAGCTTCAATCTTCAGGCTCTCATTAAGTAGTTGTTGTTAATATGTGTGGTTGGGGCCTATTAACGGTGTCTGCCGCTCCCTGGTGTTGTCCTCCACTGTACAAAGCTGAGCTTCAATCTTCAGGCTCTCATTAAGTAGTAGTTGTTAATATGTGTGGTTGGGGCCTACTAACGGTGTCTGCTGCTCCAAAGTGTTCTCCATGTTTACTTGCCTGAGCTTCAATCTTCAGGCTCTCATTAAGTTGTTGTTGTTAATATGTGTGGTTGGGGCCTACTAACAGTGTTTGACGCTCCCTGGTGTTGTCCTCCACTGTACAAAGCTGAGCTTCAATCTTCAGGCTCTCATTAAGTAGTAGTTGTTAATATGTGTGGTTGGGGCCTACTAACGGTGTCTGCCGCTCCCTGGTGTTGTCCTCCACTGTACAAAGCTGAGCTTGAATCTTCAGGCTCTCATTAAGTAGTTGTTGTTAATATGTGTGGTTGGGGCCTACTAACGGTGTCTGCCGCTCCAAGGTGTTCTCCAAGTTTACTTGCCTGAGCTTCAATATTCAGGCTCTCATTAAGTAGTTGTTGTTAATATGTGTGGTTGCGGCCTACTAACGGTGTCTGCCGCTCCCTGGTGTTGTCCTCCACTGTACAAAGCTGAGCTTCAATCTTCAGGCTCTCATTAAGTAGTTGTTGTTAATATTTGTGTTTGGGGCCTACTAGCGGTGTCTGCCGCTCCTTGGTGTTGTCCTCCACTGTACAATGCTGAGCTTGAATCTTCAGGCTCTCATTAAGTTGTTGTTGTTAATATTTGTGGTTGGGGCCTACTAACGGTGTCTGCCGCTCCCTGGTGTTGTCCTCCACTGTACATAGCTGAGCTTCAATCTTCAGGCTCTCATTAAGTAGTTGTTGTTAATATGTGTGGTTGGGGCCTACTAACGGTGTCTGCCACTCCTTGGTGTTGTCCTCTACTGTACAAAGCTGAGCTTCAATCTTCAGGCTCTCATTAAGTAGTTGTTGTTAATATGTGTGGTTGCGGCCTACTAACGGTGTCTGCCGCTCCCTGGTGTTGTCCTCCACTGTACAAAGCTGAGCTTCAATCTTCAGGCTCTCATTAAGTAGTTGTTGTTAATATTTGTGTTTGGGGCCTACTAACGGTGTCTGCCGCTCCCTGGTGTTATCCTCCACTGTACAAAGCTGAGCTTGAATCTTCAGGCTCTCATTAAGTAGTTGTTGTTAATATTTGTGGTTGGGGCCTACTAACGGTGTCTGCCGCTCCAAAGTGTTCTCCATGTTTACTTGCCTGAGCTTCAATCTTCAGGCTCTCATTAAGTTGTTGTTGTTAATATGTGTGGTTGGGTCCTACTAACAGTGTTTGACTCTCCCTGGTGTTTTCCTCCACTGTACAAAGCTGAGCTTCAATCTTCAGGCTCTCATTAAGTAGTTGTTGTTATTATGTGTGGTTGGGGCCTACTAACGGTGTCTGCCGCTCCCTGGTGTTGTCCTCCACTGTACAAAGCTGAGCTTGAATCTTCAGGCTCTCATTAAGTAGTTTTTGGTAATATGTGTGGTTGGGGCCTACTAACGGTGTCTGCCGCTCCAAGGTGTTCTCCAGGTTTACTTGCCTGTGCTTCAATATTCAGGCTCTCATTAAGTAGTTGTTGTTAATATGTGTGGTTGCGGCCTACTAACGGTGTCTGCCGCTCCCTGGTGTTGTCCTCCACTGTACAAAGCTGAGCTTCAATCTTCAGGCTCTCATTAAGTAGTTGTTGTTAATATTTGTGTTTGGGGCCTACTAGCGGTGTCTGCCGCTCCTTGGTGTTGTCCTCCACTGTACAATGCTGAGCTTGAATCTTCAGGCTCTCATTAAGTTGTTGTTGTTAATATTTGTGGTTGGGGCCCACTAACGGTGTCTGCCGCTCCCTGGTGTTGTCCTCCACTGTATATAGCTGAGCTTCAATCTTCAGGCTATCATTAAGAAGTTGTTGTTAATATGTGTGGTTGGGGCCTACTAACGGTGTCTGCCGCTCCTTGGTGTTGTCCTCTTCTGTACAAAGCTGAGCTTCAATCTTCAGGCTCTCATTAAGTAGTTGTTGTTAATATGTGTGGTTGGGGCCTACTAACGGTGTCTGCCGCTCCCTGGTGTTATCCTCCACTGTACAAAGCTGAGCTTGAATCTTCAGGCTCTCATTAAGTAGCTGTTGTTAATATTAGTGGTTGGGGCCTACTAACGGTGTCTGCCGCTCCCTGGTGTTGTCCTCCACTGTACAAAGCTGAGCTTCAATCTTCAGGCTCTCATTAAGTTGTTGTTGTTAATATTTGTGGTTGGGGCCTACTAACGGTGTCTGCCGCTCCCTGGTGTTGTCCTCCACTGTACAAAGCTGAGCTTCAATCTTCAGGCTCTCATTAAGTTGTTGTTGTTAATATTTGTGGTTGGGGCCTACTAACGGTGTCTGCCGCTCCCTGGTGTTGTCCTCCACTGTACAAAGCTGAGCTTCAATCTTCAGGCTCTCATTAAGTTGTTGTTGTTAATATTTGTGGTTGGGGCCTACTAACGGTGTCTGCCGCTCCAAGGTGTTCTCCATGTTTACTTGCCTGAGATTCAGTCTTCAGGCCCTCATTAAGTAGTTGTTGTTAATATGTGTGGTTGGGGCCTACTAACGGTGTCTTCCACTCCCTGGTGTTGTCCTCCACTGTACAAAGCTGAGCTTCAATCTTCAGGCTCTCATTAAGTAGTTGTTGTTAATATGTGTGGTTGGGGCCTACTAACGGTGTCTGCCACTCCCTGGTGTTGTCCTCTACTGTACAAAGCTGAGCTTCAATCTTCAGGCTCTCATTAAGTAGTTGTTGTTAATATGTGTGGTTGGGGCCTACTAACGGTGTCTGCCGCTCCCTGGTGTTATCCTCCACTGTACAAAGCTGAGCTTGAATCTTCAGGCTCTCATTAAGTAGTTGTTGTTAATATGTGTGGTTGGGGCCTACTAACGGTGTCTGCCGCTCCCTGGTGTTATCCTCCACTGTACAAAGCTGAGCTTGAATCTTCAGGCTCTCATTAAGTAGTTGTTGTTAATATTTGTGGTTGGGGCCTACTAACGGTGTCTGCCGCTCCAAAGTGTTCTCCATGTTTACTTGCCTGAGCTTCAATCTTCAGGCTCTCATTAAGTAGTGTTGTTAATATGTGTGGTTGGGGCCTACTAACGGTGTCTGCCGCTCCAAGGTGTTCTCCATGTTTACTTGCCTGAGCTTCAATCTTCAGGCTCTCATTAAGTTGTTGTTGTTAATATGTGTGGTTGGGTCCTACTAACAGTGTTTGACTCTCCCTGGTGTTTTCCTCCACTGTACAAAGCTGAGCTTCAATCTTCAGGCTCTCATTAAGTAGTTGTTGTTATTATGTGTGGTTGGGGCCTACTAACGGTGTCTGCCGCTCCCTGGTGTTGTCCTCCACTGTACAAAGCTGAGCTTGAATCTTCAGGCTCTCATTAAGTAGTTGTTGTTATTATGTGTGGTTGGGGCCTACTAACGGTGTCTGCCGCTCCAAGGTGTTCTCCAGGTTTACTTGCCTGAGCTTCAATATTCAGGCTCTCATTAAGTAGTTGTTGTTAATATGTGTGGTTGCAGCCTACTAACGGTGTCTGCCGCTCCCTGGTGTTGTCCTCCACTGTACAAAGCTGAGCTTCAATCTTCAGGCTCTCATTAAGTAGTTGTTGTTAATATTTGTGTTTGGGGCCTACTAGCGGTGTCTGCCGCTCCTTGGTGTTGTCCTCCACTGTACAATGCTGAGCTTGAATCTTCAGGCTCTCATTAAGTTGTTGTTGTTAATATTTGTGGTTGGGGCCTACTAACGGTGTCTGCCGCTCCCTGGTGTTGTCCTCCACTGTATATAGCTGAGCTTCAATCTTCAGGCTCTCATTAAGAAGTTGTTGTTAATATGTGTGGTTGGGGCCTACTAACGGTGTCTGCCACTCCCTGGTGTTGTCCTCCACTGTACAAAGCTGAGCTTCAATCTTCAGGCTCTCATTAAGTAGTTGTTGTTAATATGTGTGGTTGGGGCCTACTAACGGTGTCTGCCGCTCCCTGGTGTTGTCCTCTACTGTACAAAGCTGAGCTTCAATCTTCAGGCTCTCATTAAGTAGTTGTTGTTAATATTAGTGGTTGGGGCCTACTAACGGTGTCTGCCGCTCCCTGGTGTTGTCCTCCACTGTACAAAGCTGAGCTTCAATCTTTAGGCTCTCATTAAGTTGTTGTTGTTAATATTTGTGGTTGGGGCCTACTAACGGTGTCTGCCGCTCCCTGGTGTTGTCCTCCACTGTACAAAGCTGAGCTTCAATCTTCAGGCTCTCATTAAGTTGTTGTTGTTAATATTTGTGGTTGGGGCCTACTAACGGTGTCTGCCGCTCCCTGGTGTTGTCCTCCACTGTACAAAGCTGAGCTTCAATCTTCAGGCTCTCATTAAGTTGTTGTTGTTAATATTTGTGGTTGGGGCCTACTAACGGTGTCTGCCGCTCCAATGTGTTCTCCATGTTTACTTGCCTGAGCTTCAGTCTTCAGGCTCTCATTAAGTAGTTGTTTTTAATATGTGTGGTTGGGGCCTACTAACGGTGTGTGCCACTCCCTGGTGTTCTCCTCCACTGTACAAAGCTGAGCTTCAATCTTCAGGCTCTCATTAAGTAGTTGTTGTTAATATGTGTGGTTGGGGCCTACTAACGGTGTCTGCCGCTCCCTGGTGTTGTCCTCTACTGTACAAAGCTGAGCTTTAATCTTCAGGCTCTCATTAAGTTGTTGTTGTTAATATGTGTGGTTGGGGCCTACTAACGGTGTCTGCCGCTCCCTGGTGTTGTCCTCCACTGTACAAAGCTGAGCTTGAATCTTCAGGCTCTCATTAAGTAGTTGTTGTTAATATGTGTGGTTGGGGCCTACTAACGGTGTCTTCCGCTCCAAGGTGTTCTCCAGGTTTACTTGCCTGATCTTCAATTTTCAGGCTCTCATTAAGTAATTGTTGTTAATATGTGTGGTTGGGTCCTACTAACGGTGTCTGCCGCTCCAAGGTTTTCTCCAGGTTTACTTGCCTGAGCTTCAATCTTCAGGCTCTCATTAAGTAGTTGTTGTTAATATGTGTGGTTGGGGCCTACTAACGGTGTCTGCCGCTCCCTGGTGTTGTCCTCCACTGTACAAAGCTGAGCTTGAATCTTCAGGCTCTCATTAAGTAGTTGTTGTTAATATGTGTGGTTGGGGCCTACTAACGGTGTCTGCCGCTCCAAGGTGTTCTCCAGGTTTACTTGCCTGATCTTCAATTTTCAGGCTCTCATTAAGTAATTGTTGTTAATATGTGTGGTTGGGGCCTACTAACGGTGTCTGCCGCTCCAAGGTGTTCTCCAGGTTTACTAGCCTGAGCTTCAATCTTCAGGTTCTCATTAAGTAGTTGTTGTTAATATGTGTGGTTGGGGCCTATTAACGGTGTCTGCCGCTCCCTGGTGTTGTCCTCCACTGTACAAAGCTGAGCTTGAATCTTCAGGCTCTCATTAAGTTGTTGTTGTTAATATTTGTGGTTGGGGCCTACTAACGGTGTCTGCAGCTCCCAGGTGTTGTCCTCCACTGTACAAAGCTGAGCTTCAATCTTCAGGCTCTCATTAAGTTGTTGTTGTTAATATTTGTGGTTGGGGCCTGCTAACGGTGTCTGCCGCTCCAAGGTGTTCTCCAGGTTTACTTGCCTGAGCTTCAGTCTTCAGGCTCTCATTAAGTAGTTGTTGTTAATATGTGTGGTTGGGGCCTACTAACGGTGTCTTCTGCTCCCTGGTGTTGTCCTCCACTGTACAAAGCTGAGCTTCAATCTTCAGGCTCTCATTAAGTTGTTGTTGTTAATATTTGTGGTTGGGGCCTGCTAACGGTGTCTGCCGCTCCAAGGTGTTCTCCATGTTTACTTGCCTGAGCTTCAATCTTCAGGCTCTCATTAAGTAGTTGTTGTTAATATGTGTGGTTGGGGCCTACTAACGTTGTCTGCCGCTCCCTGGTGTTGTACTCCACTATACAAAGCTGAGCTTGAATCTTCAGGCTCTCATTAAGTTGTTGTTGTTAATATTTGTGGTTGGGGCCTACTAACGGTGTCTGCCGCTCCCTGGTGTTGTCCTCCACTGTACAAAGCTGAGCTTGAATCTTCAGGCTCTCATTAAGTAGTTGTTGTTAATATATGTGGTTGGGGCCTACTAATGGTGTCTGCCGCTCCAAGGTGTTCTCCAGGTTTACTTGCCGAGCTTCAATCTTCAGGCTCTCATTAAGTTGTTGTTGTTAATATTTGTGCTTGGGGCCTGCTAACGGTGTCTGCCGCTCCAAGGTGTTCTCCAGGTTTACTTGCCTGAGCTTCAGTCTTCAGGCTCTCATTAAGTAGTTGTTGTTAATATGTGTGGTTGGGGCCTACTAACGGTGTCTGCCGCTCCCTGGTGTTGTCCTACACTGTACAAAGCTGAGATTGAATCTTCAGGCTCTCATTAAGTAGTTGTTGTTAATTTTTTTTTTTGGTTGGGGCCTACTAACGGTGTCTGCCGCTCCCTGGTGTTGTTCTCCACTGTACAAAGCTGAGCTTCAATCTTCAGGCTCTCATTAAGTTGTTGTTGCTAATATTTGTGGTTGGGGCCTACTAACGGTGTCTGCCGCTTCCTGGTGTTGTCCTCCACTGTACAAAGCTGAGCTTCAATCTTCAGGCTCTCATTAAGTTGTTGTTGTTAATATTTGTGTTTGGGGCCAACTAGCGGTGTCTGCCGCTCCTTGGTGTTGTCCTCCACTGTACAAAGCTGAGCTTCAATCTTCAGGCTCTCATTAAGTTGTTGTTGTTAATATTTGTGGTTGGGGCCTACTAACGGTGTCTGCCGCTCCCTGGTGTTGTCCTCCACTGTACAAAGCTGAGCTTCAATCTTCAGACTCTCATTAAGTTGTTGTTGTTAATATTTGTGGTTGGGGCCTACTAACGGTGTCTGCCGCTTTCTTGTGTTGTCCTCCACTGTAAAAAGCTGAGCTTCAATCTTCAGGCTCTCAGTAAGTAGTTGTTGTTAATATTTGTGGTTGGTGCCTACTAACGGTGTCTGCCGCTCCCTGGTGTTGTCCTCTACTGTACAAAGCTGAGCTTGAATCTTCAGGCTCTCATTAAGTAGTTGTTGTTAATATTTGTGGTTGGGGCCTACTAACGGTGTCTGCCGCTCCAAGGTGTTCTCCATGTTTACTTGCCTGAGCTTCAATCTTCAGGCTCTCATTAAGTAGTTGTTGTTAATATGTGTGGTTGGGGCCTACTAACGGTGTCTGCCGCTCCCTGGTGTTGTCCTCCACTGTACAAAGCTGAGCTTCAATCTTCATGCTCTCATTAAGTAGTTGTTGTTAATATGTGTGGTTGGGGCCTGCTAACGGTGTCTGCCGCTCCCTGGTGTTGTCCTCTACTGTACAAAGCTGAGCTTCAATCTTCAGGCTCTCATTAAGTAGTTGTTGTTAATATGTGTAGTTGGGGCCTACTAACGGTGTCTGCCGCTCCCTGGTGTTATCCTCCACTGTACAAAGCTGAGCTTGAATCTTCAGGCTCTCATTAAGTAGTTGTTGTTAATATTTGTGTTTGGGGCCGCCTAACGGTGTCTGCCGCTCCCTGGTGTTGTCCTCCACTCTACAAAGCTGAGATTCAATCTCCAGGCTCTCTTTAAGTTGTTGTTGTTAATATTTGTGGTTGGGGCCTACTAACGGTGTCTGCCGCTCCCTGGTGTTGTCCTCCACTGTACAAAGCTGAGCTTCAATCTTCAGGCTCTCATTAAGTTGTGGTTGTTAATATTTGTGGTTGGGGCCTACTAACGGTGTCTGCCGCTCCAAGGTGTTATCCAGGTTTACTTGCCTGAGCTTGAATCTTCAGGCTCTCATTAAGTTGTTGTTGTTAATATTTGTGGTTGGGTCCTGCTAATGGTGTCTGCCGCTCCAAGGTTTTCTCCAGGTTTACTTGCCTGAGCTTGAATCTTCAGGCTCTCATTAAGTAGTTGTTGTTAATATGTGTGGTTGGAGCCTACTAACGGTGTCTGCCTCTCCCTGGTGTTGTCCTCCACTGTACAAAGCCGAGCTTGAATCTTCAGGCTCTCATTAAGTAGTTGTTGTTAATATTTTTGGTTGGAGCCTACTAACGGTGTCTGCCGCTCCCTGTTGTTGTCCTCCACTGTACAAAGCTGAGCTTGAATCTTCAGGCTCTCATTAAGTTGTTGTTGTTAATATTTGTGGTTGGGGCCTACTAATGGTGTCTGCCGCTCCCTGGTGTTGTCCTCCACTGTACAAAGCTGAGCTTCAATCTTCAGGCTCTCATTAAGTAGTTGTTGTTAATATGTGTGGTTGGGGCCTACTAACGGTGTCTGCCGCTCCCTGTTGTTGTCCTCCACTGTACAAAGCTGAGCTTGAATCTTCAGGCTCTCATTAAGTAGTTGTTGTTAATATGTGTGGTTTGGGCCTACTAACGGTGTCTGCCGCTCCCTGGTGTTGTCCTCCACTGTACAAAGCTGAGCTTGAATCTTCAGGCTCTCATTAAGTAGTTGTTGTTAATATGTGTGATTGGGGCCTACTAACGGTGTCTGCTGCTCCCTGGTGTTGTCCTCCACTGTACAAAGCTGAGCTTGAATCTTCAGGCTCTCATTAAGTAGTTGTTGTTAATATGTGTGGTTGGGGCCTAGTAACTGTGTCTGCCGCTCCAAGGTGTTCTCCAGGTTTACTTCCCTGAGCTTCAATATTCAGGCTCTCATTAAGTAGTTGTTGTTAATATGTGTGGTTGCGGCCTACTAACGGTGTCTGCCGCTCCCTGGTGTTGTCCTCCACTGTACAAAGCTGAGCTTGAATCTTCAGGCTCTCATTAAGTAGTTGTTGTTAATATTTGTGTTTGGGGCCGCCTAACGGTGTCTGCCGCTCCCTGGTGTTGTCCTCCACTCTACAAAGCTGAGATTCAATCTCCAGGCTCTCTTTAAGTTGTTGTTGTTAATATTTGTGGTTGAGGCCTACTAACGGTGTCTGCCGCTCCCTGGTGTTGTCCTCCACTGTACAAAGCTGAGCTTCAATCTTCAGGCTCTCATTAAGTTGTGGTTGTTAATATTTGTGGTTGGGGCCTACTAACGGTGTCTGCCGCTCCAAGGTGTTATCCAGGTTTACTTGCCTGAGCTTGAATCTTCAGGCTCTCATTAAGTTGTTGTTGTTAATATTTGTGGTTGGGTCCTGCTAATGGTGTCTGCCGCTCCAAGGTTTTCTCCAGGTTTACTTGCCTGAGCTTGAATCTTCAGGCTCTCATTAAGTAGTTGTTGTTAATATGTGTGGTTGGAGCCTACTAACGGTGTCTGCCTCTCCCTGGTGTTGTCCTCCACTGTACAAAGCCGAGCTTGAATCTTCAGGCTCTCATTAAGTAGTTGTTGTTAATATTTTTGGTTGGAGCCTACTAACGGTGTCTGCCGCTCCCTGTTGTTGTCCTCCACTGTACAAAGCTGAGCTTGAATCTTCAGGCTCTCATTAAGTTGTTGTTGTTAATATTTGTGGTTGGGGCCTACTAATGGTGTCTGCCGCTCCCTGGTGTTGTCCTCCACTGTACAAAGCTGAGCTTCAATCTTCAGGTTCTCATTAAGTAGTTGTTGTTAATATGTGTGGTTGGGGCCTACTAACGGTGTCTGCCGCTCCCTGTTGTTGTCCTCCACTGTACAAAGCTGAGCTTGAATCTTCAGGCTCTCATTAAGTAGTTGTTGTTAATATGTGTGGTTTGGGCCTACTAACGGTGTCTGCCGCTCCCTGGTGTTGTCCTCCACTGTACAAAGCTGAGCTTGAATCTTCAGGCTCTCATTAAGTGGTTGTTGTTAATATGTGTGGTTGGGGCCTACTAACGGTGTCTGCTGCTCCCTGGTGTTGTCCTCCACTGTACAAAGCTGAGCTTGAATCTTCAGGCTCTCATTAAGTAGTTGTTGTTAATATGTGTGGTTGGGGCCTAGTAACTGTGTCTGCCGCTCCAAGGTGTTCTCCAGGTTTACTTCCCTGAGCTTCAATATTCAGGCTCTCATTAAGTAGTTGTTGTTAATATGTGTGGTTGCGGCCTACTAACGGTGTCTGCCGCTCCCTGGTGTTGTCCTCCACTGTACAAAGCTGAGCTTGAATCTTCAGGCTCTCATTAAGTAGTTGTTAATATTTTTGGTTGGGGCCTACTAACGGTGTCTGCCGCTCCCTGGTGTTGTCCTTCACTGTACAAAGCTGAGCTTCAATCTTCAGGCTCTCATTAAGTTGTTGTTGTTAATATTTGTGGTTGGGGCCTACTAACGGTGTCTGCCGCTCCCTGGTGTTGTCCTCCACTGTACAAAGCTGAGCTTCAGTCTTCAGGCTCTCATTAAGTAGTTGTTGTTAATATGTGTGGTTGGGGCCTACTAACGGTGTCTGCCGCTCCCTGGTGTTGTCCTCCACTGTACAAAGCTGAGCTTGAATCTTCAGGCTCTCATTAAGTAGTTGTTGTTAATATGTGTGGTTTGGGCCTACTAACGGTGTCTGCCGCTCCCTGGTGTTGTCCTCCACTGTACAAAGCTGAGCTTGAATCTTCAGGCTCTCATTAAGTAGTTGTTATTAATATGTGTTGTTGGGGCCTACTAACGATGTCTGCTGCTCCCTGGTGTTGTCCTCCACTGTACAAAGCTGAGCTTGAATCTTCAGGCTCTCATTAAGTAGTCGTTGTTAATATGTGTGGTTGGGGCCTAGTAACTGTGTCTGCCGCTCCAAGGTGTTCTCCAGGTTTACTTGCCTGAGCTTCAATATTCAGGCTCTCATTAAGTATTTGTTGTTAATATGTGTGGTTGGGGCCTACTAACGGTGTCTGCCGCTCCCTGGTGTTGTCCTCCACTGTACAAAGCTGAGCTTGAATCTTCAGGCTCTCATTAAGTAGTTGTTAATATTTTTAGTTGGGGCCTACTAACGGTGTCTGCCGCTCCCTGGTGTTGTCCTCCACTGTACAAAGCTGAGCTTCAATCTTCAGGCTCTCATTAAGTTTTTGTTGTTAATATTTGTGGTTGGGGCATACTAACGGTGTATGCCGCTCCCTGGTGTTGTCCTCCACTGTACAAAGCTGATCTTCAATCTTCAGGCTCTCATTAAGTAGTTGTTGTTAATATTTGTGTTTGGGGCCTACTAGCAGTGTCTGCCGCTCCTTGGTGTTGTCCTCCACTGTACAAAGCTGAGCTTTAATCTTCAGGCTCTCATTAAGTTGTTGTTGTTAATATTTGTGGTTGGGGCCTACTAACGGTGTCTGCCGCTCCCTGGTGTTGTCCTCCACTGTACAAAGCTGAGCTTCAATCTTCAGGCTCTCATTAAGTTGTTGTTGTTAATATTTGTGGTTGGGGCCTACTAACGGTGTCTGTCGCTCCCTGGTGTTGTCCTCCACTGAACAAAGCTGAGCTTCAATCTTCAGGCTCTCATTAAGTTGTTGTTGTTAATATTTGTGGTTGGGGCCTACTAACGGTGTCTGCTACTCCAAGGTGTTCTCCATGTTTACTTGCCTGAGCTTCAGTCTTCAGGCTCTCATTAAGTAGTTGTTGTTAATATGTGTGGTTGGGGCCTACTAACGGTGTCTGCCACTCCCTGGTGTTGTCCTCCACTGTACAAAGCTGAGCTTCAATCTTCAGGCTCTCATTAAGTAGTTGTTGTTAATATATGTGGTTGGGGCCTACTAACGGTGTCTGCCGCTCCCTGGTGTTGTCCTACACTGTACAAAGCTGAGATTGAATCTTCAGGCTCTCATTAAGTAGTTGTTGTTAATTTTTTTTTTTGGTTGGGGCCTACTAACGGTGTCTGCCGCTCCCTGGTGTTGTTCTCCACTGTACAAAGCTGAGCTTCAATCTTCAGGCTCTCATTAAGTTGTTGTTGCTAATATTTGTGGTTGGGGCCTACTAACGGTGTCTGCCGCTTCCTGGTGTTGCCCTCCACTGTACAAAGCTGAGCTTCAATCTTCAGGCTCTCATTAAGTTGTTGTTGTTAATATTTGTGTTTGGGGCCAACTAGCGGTGTCTGCCGCTCCTTGGTGTTGTCCTCCACTGTACAAAGCTGAGCTTCAATCTTCAGGCTCTCATTAAGTTGTTGTTGTTAATATTTGTGGTTGGGGCATACTAACGGTGTCTGCCGCTCCCTGGTGTTGTCCTCCACTGTACAAAGCTGAGCTTCAATCTTCAGGCTCTCATTAAGTTGTTGTTGTTAATATTTGTGGTTGGGGCCTACTAACGGTGTCTGCCGCTTTCTTGTGTTGTCCTCCACTGTAAAAAGCTGAGCTTCAATCTTCAGGCTCTCAGTAAGTAGTTGTTGTTAATATTTGTGGTTGGTGCCTACTAACGGTGTCTGCCGCTCCCTGGTGTTGTCCTCTACTGTACAAAGCTGAGCTTGAATCTTCAGGCTCTCATTAAGTAGTTGTTGTTAATATTTGTGGTTGGGGCCTACTAACGGTGTCTGCCGCTCCAAGGTGTTCTCCATGTTTACTTGCCTGAGCTTCAATCTTCAGGCTCTCTCATTAAGTAGTTGTTGTTAATATGTGTGGTTGGGGCCTACTAACGTTGTCTGCCGCTCCCTGGTGTTGTACTCCACTATACAAAGCTGAGCTTGAATCTTCAGGCTCTCATTAAGTTGTTGTTGTTAATATTTGTGGTTGGGGCCTACTAACTGTGTCTGCCGCTCCCTGGTGTTGTCCTCCACTGTACAAAGCTGAGCTTGAATCTTCAGGCTCTCATTAAGTAGTTGTTGTTAATATATGTGGTTGGGGCCTACTAATGGTGTCTGCCGCTCCAAGGTGTTCTCCAGGTTTACTTGCCGAGCTTCAATCTTCAGGCTCTCATTAAGTTGTTGTTGTTAATATTTGTGCTTGGGGCCTGCTAACGGTGTCTGCCGCTCCAAGGTGTTCTCCAGGTTTACTTGCCTGAGCTTCAGTCTTCAGGCTCTCATTAAGTAGTTGTTGTTAATATGTGTGGTTGGGGCCTACTAACGGTGTCTGCCGCTCCCTTGTGTTGTCCTACACTGTACAAAGCTGAGATTGAATCTTCAGGCTCTCATTAAGTAGTTGTTGTTAATTTTTTTTTTTGGTTGGGGCCTACTAACGGTGTCTGCCGCTCCCTGGTGTTGTTCTCCACTGTACAAAGCTGAGCTTCAATCTTCAGGCTCTCATTAAGTTGTTGTTGCTAATATTTGTGGTTGGGGCCTACTAACGGTGTCTGCCGCTTCCTGGTGTTGTCCTCCACTGTACAAAGCTGAGCTTCAATCTTCAGGCTCTCATTAAGTTGTTGTTGTTAATATTTGTGTTTGGGGCCAACTATCGGTGTCTGCCGCTCCTAGGTGTTGTCCTCCACTGTACAAAGCTGAGCTTCAATCTTCCGGCTCTCATTAAGTTGTTGTTGTTAATATTTGTGGTTGGGGCCTACTAACGGTGTCTGCCGCTCCCTGATGTTGTCCTCCACTGTACAAAGCTGAGCTTCAATCTTCAGACTCTCATTAAGTTGTTGTTGTTAATATTTGTGGTTGGGGCCTACTAACGGTGTCTGCCGCTTTCTTGTGTTGTCCTCCACTGTAAAAAGCTGAGCTTCAATCTTCAGGCTCTCAGTAAGTAGTTGTTGTTAATATTTGTGGTTGGTGCCTACTAACGGTGTCTGCCGCTCCCTGGTGTTGTCCTCTACTGTACAAAGCTGAGCTTGAATCTTCAGGCTCTCATTAAGTAGTTGTTGTTAATATTTGTGGTTGGGGCCTACTAACGGTGTCTGCCGCTCCAAGGTGTTCTCCATGTTTACTTGCCTGAGCTTCAATCTTCAGGCTCTCATTAAGTAGTTGTTGTTAATATGTGTGGTTGGGGCCTACTAACGGTGTCTGCCGCTCCCTGGTGTTGTCCTCCACTGTACAAAGCTGAGCTTCAATCTTCATGCTCTCATTAAGTAGTTGTTGTTAATATGTGTGGTTGGGGCCTGCTAACGGTGTCTGCCGCTCCCTGGTGTTGTCCTCTACTGTACAAAGCTGAGCTTCAATCTTCAGGCTCTCATTAAGTAGTTGTTGTTAATATGTGTAGTTGGGGCCTACTAACGGTGTCTGCCGCTCCCTGGTGTTATCCTCCACTGTACAAAGCTGAGCTTGAATCTTCAGGCTCTCATTAAGTAGTTGTTGTTAATATTTGTGTTTGGGGCCGCCTAACGGTGTCTGCCGCTCCCTGGTGTTGTCCTCCACTCTACAAAGCTGAGATTCAATCTCCAGGCTCTCTTTAAGTTGTTGTTGTTAATATTTGTGGTTGGGGCCTACTAACGGTGTCTGCCGCTCCCTGGTGTTGTCCTCCACTGTACAAAGCTGAGCTTCAATCTTCAGGCTCTCATTAAGTTGTGGTTGTTAATATTTGTGGTTGGGGCCTACTAACGGTGTCTGCCGCTCCAAGGTGTTATCCAGGTTTACTTGCCTGAGCTTGAATCTTCAGGCTCTCATTAAGTTGTTGTTGTTAATATTTGTGGTTGGGTCCTGCTAATGGTGTCTGCCGCTCCAAGGTTTTCTCCAGGTTTACTTGCCTGAGCTTGAATCTTCAGGCTCTCATTAAGTAGTTGTTGTTAATATGTGTGGTTGGAGCCTACTAACGGTGTCTGCCTCTCCCTGGTGTTGTCCTCCACTGTACAAAGCCGAGCTTGAATCTTCAGGCTCTCATTAAGTAGTTGTTGTTAATATTTTTGGTTGGAGCCTACTAACGGTGTCTGCCGCTCCCTGTTGTTGTCCTCCACTGTACAAAGCTGAGCTTGAATCTTCAGGCTCTCATTAAGTTGTTGTTGTTAATATTTGTGGTTGGGGCCTACTAATGGTGTCTGCCGCTCCCTGGTGTTGTCCTCCACTGTACAAAGCTGAGCTTCAATCTTCAGGCTCTCATTAAGTAGTTGTTGTTAATATGTGTGGTTGGGGCCTACTAACGGTGTCTGCCGCTCCCTGTTGTTGTCCTCCACTGTACAAAGCTGAGCTTGAGTCTTCAGGCTCTCATTAAGTAGTTGTTGTTAATATGTGTGGTTTGGGCCTACTAACGGTGTCTGCCGCTCCCTGGTGTTGTCCTCCACTGTACAAAGCTGAGCTTGAATCTTCAGGCTCTCATTAAGTAGTTGTTGTTAATATGTGTGATTGGGGCCTACTAACGGTGTCTGCTGCTCCCTGGTGTTGTCCTCCACTGTACAAAGCTGAGCTTGAATCTTCAGGCTCTCATTAAGTAGTTGTTGTTAATATGTGTGGTTGGGGCCTAGTAACTGTGTCTGCCGCTCCAAGGTGTTCTCCAGGTTTACTTCCCTGAGCTTCAATATTCAGGCTCTCATTAAGTAGTTGTTGTTAATATGTGTGGTTGCGGCCTACTAACGGTGTCTGCCGCTCCCTGGTGTTGTCCTCCACTGTACAAAGCTGAGCTTGAATCTTCAGGCTCTCATTAAGTAGTTGTTGTTAATATTTGTGTTTGGGGCCGCCTAACGGTGTCTGCCGCTCCCTGGTGTTGTCCTCCACTCTACAAAGCTGAGATTCAATCTCCAGGCTCTCTTTAAGTTGTTGTTGTTAATATTTGTGGTTGAGGCCTACTAACGGTGTCTGCCGCTCCCTGGTGTTGTCCTCCACTGTACAAAGCTGAGCTTCAATCTTCAGGCTCTCATTAAGTTGTGGTTGTTAATATTTGTGGTTGGGGCCTACTAACGGTGTCTGCCGCTCCAAGGTGTTATCCAGGTTTACTTGCCTGAGCTTGAATCTTCAGGCTCTCATTAAGTTGTTGTTGTTAATATTTGTGGTTGGGTCCTGCTAATGGTGTCTGCCGCTCCAAGGTTTTCTCCAGGTTTACTTGCCTGAGCTTGAATCTTCAGGCTCTCATTAAGTAGTTGTTGTTAATATGTGTGGTTGGAGCCTACTAACGGTGTCTGCCTCTCCCTGGTGTTGTCCTCCACTGTACAAAGCCGAGCTTGAATCTTCAGGCTCTCATTAAGTAGTTGTTGTTAATATTTTTGGTTGGAGCCTACTAACGGTGTCTGCCGCTCCCTGTTGTTGTCCTCCACTGTACAAAGCTGAGCTTGAATCTTCAGGCTCTCATTAAGTTGTTGTTGTTAATATTTGTGGTTGGGGCCTACTAATGGTGTCTGCCGCTCCCTGGTGTTGTCCTCCACTGTACAAAGCTGAGCTTCAATCTTCAGGTTCTCATTAAGTAGTTGTTGTTAATATGTGTGGTTGGGGCCTACTAACGGTGTCTGCCGCTCCCTGTTGTTGTCCTCCACTGTACAAAGCTGAGCTTGAATCTTCAGGCTCTCATTAAGTAGTTGTTGTTAATATGTGTGGTTTGGGCCTACTAACGGTGTCTGCCGCTCCCTGGTGTTGTCCTCCACTGTACAAAGCTGAGCTTGAATCTTCAGGCTCTCATTAAGTGGTTGTTGTTAATATGTGTGGTTGGGGCCTACTAACGGTGTCTGCTGCTCCCTGGTGTTGTCCTCCACTGTACAAAGCTGAGCTTGAATCTTCAGGCTCTCATTAAGTAGTTGTTGTTAATATGTGTGGTTGGGGCCTAGTAACTGTGTCTGCCGCTCCAAGGTGTTCTCCAGGTTTACTTCCCTGAGCTTCAATATTCAGGCTCTCATTAAGTAGTTGTTGTTAATATGTGTGGTTGCGGCCTACTAACGGTGTCTGCCGCTCCCTGGTGTTGTCCTCCACTGTACAAAGCTGAGCTTCAATCTTCAGGCTCTCATTAAGTTGTTGTTGTTAATATTTGTGGTTGGGGCCTACTAACGGTGTCTGCCGCTCCCTGGTGTTGTCCTCCACTGTACAAAGCTGAGCTTCAGTCTTCAGGCTCTCATTAAGTAGTTGTTGTTAATATGTGTGGTTGGGGCCTACTAACGGTGTCTGCCGCTCCCTGGTGTTGTCCTCCACTGTACAAAGCTGAGCTTGAATCTTCAGGCTCTCATTAAGTAGTTGTTGTTAATATGTGTGGTTTGGGCCTACTAACGGTGTCTGCCGCTCCCTGGTGTTGTCCTCCACTGTACAAAGCTGAGCTTGAATCTTCAGGCTCTCATTAAGTAGTTGTTATTAATATGTGTTGTTGGGGCCTACTAACGATGTCTGCTGCTCCCTGGTGTTGTCCTCCACTGTACAAAGCTGAGCTTGAATCTTCAGGCTCTCATTAAGTAGTCGTTGTTAATATGTGTGGTTGGGGCCTAGTAACTGTGTCTGCCGCTCCAAGGTGTTCTCCAGGTTTACTTGCCTGAGCTTCAATATTCAGGCTCTCATTAAGTATTTGTTGTTAATATGTGTGGTTGGGGCCTACTAACGGTGTCTGCCGCTCCCTGGTGTTGTCCTCCACTGTACAAAGCTGAGCTTGAATCTTCAGGCTCTCATTAAGTAGTTGTTAATATTTTTAGTTGGGGCCTACTAACGGTGTCTGCCGCTCCCTGGTGTTGTCCTCCACTGTACAAAGCTGAGCTTCAATCTTCAGGCTCTCATTAAGTTTTTGTTGTTAATATTTGTGGTTGGGGCATACTAACGGTGTATGCCGCTCCCTGGTGTTGTCCTCCACTGTACAAAGCTGATCTTCAATCTTCAGGCTCTCATTAAGTAGTTGTTGTTAATATTTGTGTTTGGGGCCTACTAGCAGTGTCTGCCGCTCCTTGGTGTTGTCCTCCACTGTACAAAGCTGAGCTTTAATCTTCAGGCTCTCATTAAGTTGTTGTTGTTAATATTTGTGGTTGGGGCCTACTAACGGTGTCTGCCGCTCCCTGGTGTTGTCCTCCACTGTACAAAGCTGAGCTTCAATCTTCAGGCTCTCATTAAGTTGTTGTTGTTAATATTTGTGGTTGGGGCCTACTAACGGTGTCTGTCGCTCCCTGGTGTTGTCCTCCACTGAACAAAGCTGAGCTTCAATCTTCAGGCTCTCATTAAGTTGTTGTTGTTAATATTTGTGGTTGGGGCCTACTAACGGTGTCTGCTACTCCAAGGTGTTCTCCATGTTTACTTGCCTGAGCTTCAGTCTTCAGGCTCTCATTAAGTAGTTGTTGTTAATATGTGTGGTTGGGGCCTACTAACGGTGTCTGCCACTCCCTGGTGTTGTCCTCCACTGTACAAAGCTGAGCTTCAATCTTCAGGCTCTCATTAAGTAGTTGTTGTTAATATATGTGGTTGGGGCCTACTAACGGTGTCTGCCGCTCCCTGGTGTTGTCCTCCACTGTACAAAGCTGAGCTTCAATCTTCAGGCTCTCATTAAGTTGTTGTTGTTAATATTTGTGGTTGGGGCCTACTAACGGTGTCTGCCGCTCCAAGGTGTTCTCCATGTTTACTTGCCTGAGCTTCAGTCTTCAGGCTCTCATTAAGTTGTTGTTGTTAATATTTGTGGTTGGGGCCTACTAACGGTGTGTGCCACTCCCTGGTGTTCTCCTCCACTGTACAAAGCTGAGCTTCAATCTTCAGGCTCTCATTAAGTAGTTGTTGTTAATATGTGTGGTTGGGGCCTACTAGCAGTGTCTGCCGCTCCTTGGTGTTGTCCTCCACTGTACAAAGCTGAGCTTTAATCTTCAGGCTCTCATTAAGTTGTTGTTGTTAATATTTGTGGTTGGGGCCTACTAACGGTGTCTGCCGCTCCAATGTGTTCTCCAGGTTTACTTGCCTGAGCTTCAATATTCAGGCTCTCATTAAGTTGTTGTTGTTAATATTTGTGGTTGGGGCCTACTAACGGTGTCTGCCGCTCCCTGGTGTTTTCCTCCACTGTACAAAGCTGAGCTTCAATCTTCAGGCTCTCATTAAGTTGTTGTTGTTAATATTTGTGGTTGGGGCCTACTAACGGTGTCTGACGCTCCCTGGTTTTGTCCTCCACTGTACAAAGCTGAGCTTCAATCTTCAGGCTCTCATTAAGTTGTTGTTGTTAATATTTGTGGTTGGGGCCTACTAACGGTGTCTGCCGCTCCAAGGTGTTCTCCATCTTTACTTGCCTGAGCTTCAGTCTTCAGGCTCTCATTAAGTAGTTGTTGTTAATATGTGTGGTTGGGGCCTACTAACGGTGTCTTCCACTCCCTGGTGTTGTCCTCCACTGTACAAAGCTGAGCTTCAATCTTCAGGCTCTCATTAAGTAGTTGTTGTTAATATGTGTGGTTGGGGCCTACTAACGGTGTCTGCCGCTCCCTGGTGTTGTCCTCTACTGTGCAAAGCTGAGCTTCAATCTTCAGGCTCTCATTAAGTAGTTGTTGTTAATATGTGTGGTTGGGGCCTACTAACGGTGTCTGCCGCTCCCTGGTGTTATCCTCCACTGTACAAAGCTGAGCTTGAATCTTCAGGCTCTCATTAAGTAGTTGTTGTTAATATGTGTGGTTGGGGCCTACTAACGGTGTCTGCCGCTCCCTGGTGTTATCCTCCACTGTACAAAGCTGAGCTTGAATCTTCAGGCTCTCATTAAGTAGTTGTTGTTAATATTTGTGGTTGGGGCCTACTAACGGTGTCTGCCGCTCCAAAGTGTTCTCATTGTTTACTTGCCTGAGCTTCAATCTTCAGGCTCTCATTAAGTAGTGTTGTTAATATGTGTGGTTGGGGCCTACTAACGGTGTCTGCCGCTCCTTGGTGTTGTCCTCTACTGTACAAAGCTGAGCTTCAATCTTCAGGCTCTCATTAAGTAATTTTTGTTAATATGTGTGGATGGGGCCTACTAAAGGTGTCTGCCGCTCCCTGGTGTTATCCTCCACTGTACAAATCTGACCTTGAATCTTCAGGCTCTCATTAAGTAGCTGTTGTTAATATTAGTGGTTGGGGCCTACTAACGGTGTCTGCCGCTCCCTGGTGTTGTCCTCCACTGTACAAAGCTGAGCTTCAATCTTCAGGCTCTCATTAAGTTGTTGTTGTTAATATTTGTGGTTGGGGCCTACTAACGGTGTCTGCCGCTCCCTGGTGTTGAACTCCACTGTACAAAGCTGAGCTTCAATCTTCAGGCTCTCATTAAGTTGTTGTTGTTAATATTTGTGGTTGGGGCCTACTAACGGTGTCTGTCGCTCCCTGGTTTTGTCCTCCACTGTACAAAGCTGAGCTTCAGTCTTCAGGCTCTCATTAAGTTGTTGTTGTTAATATTTGTGGTTGTGGCCTACTAACGGTGTCTGCCGCTCCAAGGTGTTCTCCAGGTTTACTTGCCTGAGCTTCAATATTTAGGCTCTCATTAAGTAGTTGTTGTTAATATGTGTGGTTGCGGCCTACTAACGGTGTCTGCCGCTCCCTGGTGTTGTCCTCCACTGTACAAAGCTGAGCTTCAATCTTCAGGCTCTCATTAAGTAGTTGTTGTTAATATTTGTGTTTGGGGCCTACTAGCGGTGTCTGCCGCTCCTTGGTGTTGTCCTCCACTGTACAATGCTGAGCTTGAATCTTCAGGCTCTCATTAAGTTGTTGTTGTTAATATTTGTGGTTGGGGCCTACTAACGGTGTCTGCCGCTCCCTGGTGTTGTCCTCCACTGTATATAGCTGAGCTTCAATCTTCAGGCTCTCATTAAGAAGTTGTTGTTAATATGTGTGGTTGGGGCCTACTAACGGTGTCTGCCGCTCCTTGGTGTTGTCCTCTACTGTACAAAGCTGAGCTTCAATCTTCAGGCTCTCATTAAGTAGTTGTTGTTAATATGTGTGGTTGGGGCCTACTAACGGTGTCTGCCGCTCCCTGGTGTTATCCTCCACTGTACAAAGCTGAGCTTGAATCTTCAGGGTCTCATTAAGTAGCTGTTGTTAATATTAGTGGTTGGGGCCTACTAATGGTGTCTGCCGCTCCCTGGTGTTGTCCTCCACTGTACAAAGCTGAGCTTCAATCTTCAGGCTCTCATTAAGTTGTTGTTGTTAATATTTGTGGTTGGGGCCTACTAACAGTGTCTGCCGCTCCCTGGTGTTTTCCTCCACTGTACAAAGCTGAGCTTCAATCTTCAGGCTCTCATTAAGTTGTTGTTGTTAATATTTGTGGTTGGGGCCTACTAACGGTGTCTGACGCTCCCTGGTTTTGTCCTCCACTGTACAAAGCTGAGCTTCAATCTTCAGGCTCTCATTAAGTTGTTGTTGTTAATATTTGTGTTTGGGGCCTACTAACGGTGTCTGCCGCTCCAAGGTGTTCTCCATGTTTACTTGCCTGAGCTTCAGTCTTCAGGCTCTCATTAAGTAGTTGTTGTTAATATGTGTGGTTGGGGCCTACTAACGGTGTCTGCCGCTCCCTGGTGTTGTCCTCTACTGTGCAAAGCTGAGCTTCAATCTTCAGGCTCTCATTAAGTAGTTGTTGTTAATATGTGTGGCTGGGGCCTACTAACGGTGTCTGCCGCTCCCTGGTGTTATCCTCCACTGTACAAAGCTGAGCTTGAATCTTCAGGCTCTCATTAAGTAGTTGTTGTTAATATGTGTGGTTGGGGCCTACTAACGGTGTCTGCTGCTCCCTGGTGTTATCCTCCACTGTACAAAGCTGAGCTTGAATCTTCAGGCTCTCATTAAGTAGTTGTTGTTAATATTTGTGGTTGGGGCCTACTATTGGTGTCTGCCGCTCCAAAGTGTTCTCATTGTTTACTTGCCTGAGCTTCAATCTTCAGGCTCTCATTAAGTAGTGTTGTTAATATGTGTGGTTGGGGCCTACTAACGGTGTCTGCCGCTCCTTGGTGTTGTCCTCTACTGTACAAAGCTGAGCTTCAATCTTCAGGCTCTCATTAAGTAATTTTTGTTAATATGTGTGGATGGGGCCTACTAAAGGTGTCTGCCGCTCCCTGGTGTTATCCTCCACTGTACAAAGCTGAGCTTGAATCTTCAGGCTCTCATTAAGTAGCTGTTGTTAATATTAGTGGTTGGGGCCTACTAACGGTGTCTGCCGCTCCCTGGTGTTGTCCTCCACTGTACAAAGCTGAGCTTCAATCTTCAGGCTCTCATTAAGTTGTTGTTAATATTTGTGGTTGGGGCCTACTAACGGTGTCTGCCGCTCCCTGGTGTTGAACTCCACTGTACACAGCTGAGCTTCAATCTTCAGGCTCTCATTAAGTTGTTGTTGTTAATATTAGTGGTTGGGGCCTACTAACGGTGTCTGTCGCTCCCTGGTTTTGTCCTCCACTGTACAAAGCTGAGCTTCAGTCTTCAGGCTCTCATTAAGTTGTTGTTAATATTTGTGGTTGGGGCCTACTAACGGTGTCTGCCGCTCCCTGGTGTTGAACTCCACTGTACACAGCTGAGCTTCAATCTTCAGGCTCTCATTAAGTTGTTGTTGTTAATATTTGTGGTTGGGGCCTACTAACGGTGTCTGCCGCTCCAAGGTGTTCTCCATGTTTACTTGCCTGAGCTTCAGTCTTCAGGCTCTCATTAAGTAGTTGTTGTTAATATGTGTGGTTGGGGCCTACTAACGGTGTCTTTCACTCCCTGGTGTTGTCCTCCACTGTACAAAGCTGAGCTTCAATCTTCAGGCTCTCATTAAGTAGTTGTTGTTAATATGTGTGGTTGGGGCCTATTAACGGTGTCTGCCGCTCCCTGGTGTTGTCCTCCACTGTACAAAGCTGAGCTTCAATCTTCAGGCTCTCATTAAGTAGTTGTTGTTAATATGTGTGGTTGGGGCCTACTAACGGTGTCTGCCGCTCCCTGGTGTTATCCTCCACTGTACAAAGCTGAGCTTGAATCTTCAGGCTCTCATTAAGTAGTTGTTGTTAATATGTGTGGTTGGGGCCTACTAACGGTGTCTGCCGCTCCCTGGTGTTATCCTCCACTGTACAAAGCTGAGCTTGAATCTTCAGGCTCTCATTAAGTAGTTGTTGTTAATATTTGTGGTTGGGGCCTACTAACGGTGTCTGCTGCTCCAAAGTGTTCTCCATGTTTACTTGCCTGAGCTTCAATCTTCAGGCTCTCATTAAGTTGTTGTTGTTAATATGTGTGGTTGGGGCCTACTAACAGTGTTTGACGCTCCCTGGTGTTGTCCTCCACTGTACAAAGCTGAGCTTCAATCTTCAGGCTCTCATTAAGTAGTAGTTGTTAATATGTGTGGTTGGGGCCTACTAACGGTGTCTGCCGCTCCCTGGTGTTGTCCTCCACTGTACAAAGCTGAGCTTGAATCTTCAGGCTCTCATTAAGTAGTTGTTGTTAATATGTGTGGTTGGGGCCTACTAACGGTGTCTGCCGCTCCAAGGTGTTCTCCAAGTTTACTTGCCTGAGCTTCAATATTCAGGCTCTCATTAAGTAGTTGTTGTTAATATGTGTGGTTGCGGCCTACTAACGGTGTCTGCCGCTCCCTGGTGTTGTCCTCCACTGTACAAAGCTGAGCTTCAATCTTCAGGCTCTCATTAAGTAGTTGTTGTTAATATTTGTGTTTGGGGCCTACTAGCGGTGTCTGCCGCTCCTTGGTGTTGTCCTCCACTGTACAATGCTGAGCTTGAATCTTCAGGCTCTCATTAAGTTGTTGTTGTTAATATTTGTGGTTGGGGCCTACTAACGGTGTCTGCCGCTCCCTGGTGTTGTCCTCCACTGTACATAGCTGAGCTTCAATCTTCAGGCTCTCATTAAGTAGTTGTTGTTAATATGTGTGGTTGGGGCCTACTAACGGTGTCTGCCACTCCTTGGTGTTGTCCTCTACTGTACAAAGCTGAGCTTCAATCTTCAGGCTCTCATTAAGTAGTTGTTGTTAATATGTGTGGTTGCGGCCTACTAACGGTGTCTGCCGCTCCCTGGTGTTGTCCTCCACTGTACAAAGCTGAGCTTCAATCTTCAGGCTCTCATTAAGTAGTTGTTGTTAATATTTGTGTTTGGGGCCTACTAACGGTGTCTGCCGCTCCCTGGTGTTATCCTCCACTGTACAAAGCTGAGCTTGAATCTTCAGGCTCTCATTAAGTAGTTGTTGTTAATATTTGTGGTTGGGGCCTACTAACGGTGTCTGCCGCTCCAAAGTGTTCTCCATGTTTACTTGCCTGAGCTTCAATCTTCAGGCTCTCATTAAGTTGTTGTTGTTAATATGTGTGGTTGGGTCCTACTAACAGTGTTTGACTCTCCCTGGTGTTTTCCTCCACTGTACAAAGCTGAGCTTCAATCTTCAGGCTCTCATTAAGTAGTTGTTGTTATTATGTGTGGTTGGGGCCTACTAACGGTGTCTGCCGCTCCCTGGTGTTGTCCTCCACTGTACAAAGCTGAGCTTGAATCTTCAGGCTCTCATTAAGTAGTTTTTGGTAATATGTGTGGTTGGGGCCTACTAACGGTGTCTGCCGCTCCAAGGTGTTCTCCAGGTTTACTTGCCTGTGCTTCAATATTCAGGCTCTCATTAAGTAGTTGTTGTTAATATGTGTGGTTGCGGCCTACTAACGGTGTCTGCCGCTCCCTGGTGTTGTCCTCCACTGTACAAAGCTGAGCTTCAATCTTCAGGCTCTCATTAAGTAGTTGTTGTTAATATTTGTGTTTGGGGCCTACTAGCGGTGTCTGCCGCTCCTTGGTGTTGTCCTCCACTGTACAATGCTGAGCTTGAATCTTCAGGCTCTCATTAAGTTGTTGTTGTTAATATTTGTGGTTGGGGCCCACTAACGGTGTCTGCCGCTCCCTGGTGTTGTCCTCCACTGTATATAGCTGAGCTTCAATCTTCAGGCTATCATTAAGAAGTTGTTGTTAATATGTGTGGTTGGGGCCTACTAACGGTGTCTGCCGCTCCTTGGTGTTGTCCTCTTCTGTACAAAGCTGAGCTTCAATCTTCAGGCTCTCATTAAGTAGTTGTTGTTAATATGTGTGGTTGGGGCCTACTAACGGTGTCTGCCGCTCCCTGGTGTTATCCTCCACTGTACAAAGCTGAGCTTGAATCTTCAGGCTCTCATTAAGTAGCTGTTGTTAATATTAGTGGTTGGGGCCTACTAACGGTGTCTGCCGCTCCCTGGTGTTGTCCTCCACTGTACAAAGCTGAGCTTCAATCTTCAGGCTCTCATTAAGTTGTTGTTGTTAATATTTGTGGTTGGGGCCTACTAACGGTGTCTGCCGCTCCCTGGTGTTGTCCTCCACTGTACAAAGCTGAGCTTCAATCTTCAGGCTCTCATTAAGTTGTTGTTGTTAATATTTGTGGTTGGGGCCTACTAACGGTGTCTGCCGCTCCCTGGTGTTGTCCTCCACTGTACAAAGCTGAGCTTCAATCTTCAGGCTCTCATTAAGTTGTTGTTGTTAATATTTGTGGTTGGGGCCTACTAACGGTGTCTGCCGCTCCAAGGTGTTCTCCATGTTTACTTGCCTGAGATTCAGTCTTCAGGCCCTCATTAAGTAGTTGTTGTTAATATGTGTGGTTGGGGCCTACTAACGGTGTCTTCCACTCCCTGGTGTTGTCCTCCACTGTACAAAGCTGAGCTTCAATCTTCAGGCTCTCATTAAGTAGTTGTTGTTAATATGTGTGGTTGGGGCCTACTAACGGTGTCTGCCACTCCCTGGTGTTGTCCTCTACTGTACAAAGCTGAGCTTCAATCTTCAGGCTCTCATTAAGTAGTTGTTGTTAATATGTGTGGTTGGGGCCTACTAACGGTGTCTGCCGCTCCCTGGTGTTATCCTCCACTGTACAAAGCTGAGCTTGAATCTTCAGGCTCTCATTAAGTAGTTGTTGTTAATATGTGTGGTTGGGGCCTACTAACGGTGTCTGCCGCTCCCTGGTGTTATCCTCCACTGTACAAAGCTGAGCTTGAATCTTCAGGCTCTCATTAAGTAGTTGTTGTTAATATTTGTGGTTGGGGCCTACTAACGGTGTCTGCCGCTCCAAAGTGTTCTCCATGTTTACTTGCCTGAGCTTCAATCTTCAGGCTCTCATTAAGTAGTGTTGTTAATATGTGTGGTTGGGGCCTACTAACGGTGTCTGCCGCTCCAAGGTGTTCTCCATGTTTACTTGCCTGAGCTTCAATCTTCAGGCTCTCATTAAGTTGTTGTTGTTAATATGTGTGGTTGGGTCCTACTAACAGTGTTTGACTCTCCCTGGTGTTTTCCTCCACTGTACAAAGCTGAGCTTCAATCTTCAGGCTCTCATTAAGTAGTTGTTGTTATTATGTGTGGTTGGGGCCTACTAACGGTGTCTGCCGCTCCCTGGTGTTGTCCTCCACTGTACAAAGCTGAGCTTGAATCTTCAGGCTCTCATTAAGTAGTTGTTGTTATTATGTGTGGTTGGGGCCTACTAACGGTGTCTGCCGCTCCAAGGTGTTCTCCAGGTTTACTTGCCTGAGCTTCAATATTCAGGCTCTCATTAAGTAGTTGTTGTTAATATGTGTGGTTGCAGCCTACTAACGGTGTCTGCCACTCCCTGGTGTTGTCCTCCACTGTACAAAGCTGAGCTTCAATCTTCAGGCTCTCATTAAGTAGTTGTTGTTAATATTTGTGTTTGGGGCCTACTAGCGGTGTCTGCCGCTCCTTGGTGTTGTCCTCCACTGTACAATGCTGAGCTTGAATCTTCAGGCTCTCATTAAGTTGTTGTTGTTAATATTTGTGGTTGGGGCCTACTAACGGTGTCTGCCGCTCCCTGGTGTTGTCCTCCACTGTATATAGCTGAGCTTCAATCTTCAGGCTCTCATTAAGAAGTTGTTGTTAATATGTGTGGTTGGGGCCTACTAACGGTGTCTGCCGCTCCTTGGTGTTGTCCTCTACTGTACAAAGCTGAGCTTCAATCTTCAGGCTCTCATTAAGTAGTTGTTGTTAATATGTGTGGTTGGGGCCTACTAACGGTGTCTGCCGCTCCCTGGTGTTGTCCTCCACTGTACAAAGCTGAGCTTCAATCTTCAGGCTCTCATTAAGTTGTTGTTGTTAATATTTGTGGTTGGGGCCTACTAACGGTGTCTGACGCTCCCTGGTTTTGTCCTCCACTGTACAAAGCTGAGCTTCAATCTTCAGGCTCTCATTAAGTTGTTGTTGTTAATATTTGTGGTTGGGGCCTCCTAACGGTGTCTGCCGCTCCAAGGTGTTCTCCATGTTTACTTGCCTGAGCTTCAGTCTTCAGGCCCTCATTAAGTAGTTCTTGTTAATATGTATGGTTGGGGCCTACTAACGGTGTCTTCCACTCCCTGGTGTTGTCCTCCACTGTACAAAGCTGAGCTTCAATCTTCAGGCTCTCATTAAGTAGTTGTTGTTAATATGTGTGGTTGGGGCCTACTAACGGTGTCTGCCGCTCCCTGGTGTTGTCCTCTACTGTACAAAGCTGAGCTTCAATCTTCAGGCTCTCATTAAGTAGTTGTTGTTAATATGTGTGGTTGGGGCCTACTAACGGTGTCTGCCGCTCCCTGGTGTTATCCTCCACTGTACAAAGCTGAGCTTGAATCTTCAGGCTCTCATTAAGTAGTTGTTGTTAATATGTGTGGTTCGGGCCTACTAACGGTGTCTGCCGCTCCCTGGTGTTATCCTCCACTGTACAAAGCTGAGCTTGAATCTTCAGGCTCTCATTAAGTAGTTGTTGTTAATATTTGTGGTTGGGGCCTACTAACGGTGTCTGCCGCTCCAAAGTGTTCTCCATGTTTACTTGCCTGAGCTTCAATCTTCAGGCTCTCATTAAGTAGTGTTGTTAATATGTGTGGTTGGGGCCTACTAACGGTGTCTGCCGCTCCTTGGTGTTGTCCTCTACTATACAAAGCTGAGCTTCAATCTTCAGGCTCTCATTAAGTTGCTGTTGTTAATATTTGTGGTTGGGGCCTACTAACGGTGTCTGCCGCTCCAAGGTGTTCTCCATGTTTACTTGCCTGAGCTTCAGTCTTCAGGCCCTCATTAAGTAGTTGTTGTTAATATGTGTGGTTGGGGCCTACCAACGGTGTCTTCCACTCCCTGGTGTTGTCCTCCACTGTACAAAGCTGAGCTTCAATCTTCAGGCTCTCATTAAGTAGTTGTTGTTAATATGTGTGGTTGGGGCCTACTAACGGTGTCTGCCGCTCCCTGGTGTTGTCCTCTACTGTACAAAGCTGAGCTTCAATCTTCAGGCTCTCATTAAGTAGTTGTTGTTAATATGTGTGGTTGGGGCCTACTAACGGTGTCTGCCGCTCCCTGGTGTTATCCTCCACTGTACAAAGCTGAGCTTGAATCTTCAGACTCTCATTAAGTAGTTGTTGTTAATATGTGTGGTTCGGGCCTACTAACGGTGTCTGCCGCTCCCTGGTGTTATCCTCCACTGTACAAAGCTGAGCTTGAATCTTCAGGCTCTCATTAAGTAGTTGTTGTTAACATTTGTGGTTGGGGCCTACTAACGGTGTCTGCCGCTCCAAAGTGTTCTCCATGTTTACTTGCCTGAGCTTCAATCTTCAGGCTCTCATTAAGTAGTGTTGTTAATATGTGTGGTTGGGGCCTACTAACGGTGTCTGCCGCTCCTTGGTGTTGTCCTCTACTGTACAAAGCTGAGCTTCAATCTTCAGGCTCTCATTAAGTAATTGTTGCTAATATGTGTGGATGGGGCCTACTAAAGGTGTCTGCCGCTCCCTGGTGTTATCCTCCACTGTACAAAGCTGAGCTTGAATCTTCAGGCTCTCATTAAGTAGCTGTTGTTAATATTAGTGGTTGGGGCCTACTAACGGTGTCTGCCGCTCCCTGGTGTTGTCCTCCACTGTACAAAGCTGAGCTTCAATCTTCAGGCTCTCATTAAGTTGTTGTTGTTAATATTTGTGGTTCGGGCCTACTAACGGTGTCTGCCGCTCCCTGGTGTTGAACTCCACTGTACAAAGCTGAGCTTCAATCTTCAGGCTCTCATTAAGTTGTTGTTGTTAATATTTGTGGTTGGGGCCTACTAACGGTGTCTGTCGCTCCCTGGTTTTGTCCTCCACTGTACAAAGCTGAGCTTCAGTCTTCAGGCTCTCATTAAGTTGTTGTTGTTAATATTTGTGGTTGGGGCCTACTAACGGTGTCTGCCGCTCCAAGGTGTTCTCCATGTTTACTTGCCTGAGCTTCAGTCTTCAGGCTCTCATTAAGTAGTTGTTGTTAATATGTGTGGTTGGGGCCTACTAACGGTGTCTTCCACTCCCTGGTGTTGTCCTCCACTGTACAAAGCTGAGCTTCAATCTTCAGGCTCTCATTAAGTAGTTGTTGTTAATATGTGTGGTTGGGGCCTATTAACGGTGTCTGCCGCTCCCTGGTGTTGTCCTCTACTGTACAAAGCTGAGCTTCAATCTTCAGGCTCTCATTAAGTAGTTGTTGTTAATATGTGTGGTTGGGGCCTACTAACGGTGTCTGCCGCTCCCTGGTGTTATCCTCCACTGTACAAAGCTGAGCTTGAATCTTCAGGCTCTCATTAAGTAGTTGTTGTTAATATGTGTGGTTGGGGCCTACTAACGGTGTCTGCCGCTCCCTGGTGTTATCCTCCACTGTACAAAGCTGAGCTTGAATCTTCAGGCTCTCATTAAGTAGTTGTTGTTAATATTTGTGGTTGGGGCCTACTAACGGTGTCTGCCGCTCCAAAGTGTTCTCCATGTTTACTTGCCTGAGCTTCAATCTTCAGGCTCTCATTAAGTAGTTGTTGTTAATATGTGTGGTTGGGGCCTACTAACGGTGTCTGCCGCTCCTTGGTGTTGTTCTCTACTGTACAAAGCTGAGCTTCAATCTTCAGGCTCTCATTAAGTAATTGTTGTTAATATGTGAGGTTGGGGCCTACTAAAGTTGTCTGCCGCTCCCTGGTGTTATCCTCCACTGTACAAAGCTGAGCTTGAATCTTCAGGCTCTCATTAAGTAGCTGTTGTTAATATTAGTGGTTGGGGCCTACTAACGGTGTCTGCCGCTCCCTGGTGTTGTCCTCCACTGTACAAAGCTGAGCTTCAATCTTCAGGCTCTCATTAAGTTGTTGTTGTTAATATTTGTGGTTGGGGCCTACTAACTGTGTCTGCCGCTCCCTGGTGTTGAACTCCACTGTACAAAGCTGAGCTTCAATCTTCAGGCTCTCATTAAGTTGTTGTTGTTAATATTTGTGGTTGGGGCCTACTTACAGTGTCTGTCGCTCCCTGGTTTTGTCCTCCACTGTACAAAGCTGAGCTTCAATCTTCAGGCTCTCATTAAGTTGTTGTTGTTAATATTTGTGGTTGGGGCCTACTAACGGTGTCTGCCGCTCCAAGGTGTTCTCCATGTTTACTTGCCTGAGCTTCAGTCTTCAGGCTCTCATTAAGTAGTTGTTGTTAATATGTGTGGTTGGGGCCTACTAACGGTGTCTTCCACTCCCTGGTGTTGTCCTCCACTGTACAAAGCTGAGCTTCAATCTTCAGGCTCTCATTAAGTAGTTGTTGTTAATATGTGTGGTTGGGGCCTACTAACGGTGTCTGCCGCTCCCTGGTGTTGTCCTCTACTGTACAAAGCTGAGCTTCAATCTTCAGGCTCTCATTAAGTAGTTGTTGTTAATATGTGTGGTTGGGGCCTACTAACGGTGTCTGCCGCTCCCTGGTGTTATCCTCCACTGTACAAAGCTGAGCTTGAATCTTCAGGCTCTCATTAAGTAGTTGTTGTTAATATGTGTGGTTGGGGCCTACTAACGGTGTCTGCCGCTCCCTGGTGTTATCCTCCACTGTACAAAGCTGAGCTTGAATCTTCAGGCTCTCATTAAGTAGTTGTTGTTAATATTTGTGGTTGCGGCCTACTAACGGTGTCTGCCGCTCCAAAGTGTTCTCCATGTTTACTTGCCTGAGCTTCAGTCTTCAGGCTCTCATTAAGTTGTTGTTGTTAATATGTGTGGTTGGGTCCTACTAACAGTGTTTGACGCTCCCTGGTGTTGTCCTCCACTGTACAAAGCTGAGCTTCAATCTTCAGGCTCTCATTAAGTAGTTGTTGTTATTATGTGTGGTTGGGGCCTACTAACGGTGTCTGCCGCTCCCTGGTGTTGTCCTCCACTGTACAAAGCTGAGCTTGAATCTTCAGGCTCACATTAAGTAGTTGTTGTTAATATGTGTGGTTGGGGCCTACTAACGGTGTCTGCCGCTCCAAGGTGTTCTCCAGGTTTACTTGCCTGAGCTTCAATATTCATTCTCTCATTAAGTAGTTGTTGTTAATATGTGTGGTTGCGGCCTACTAACGGTGTCTGCCGCTCCCTGGTGTTGTCCTCCACTGTACAAAGCTGAGCTTCAATCTTCAGGCTCTCATTAAGTAGTTGTTGTTAATATTTGTGTTTGGGGCCTACTAGCGGTGTCTGCCGCTCCTTGGTATTGTCCTCCACTGTACAATGCTGAGCTTGAATCTTCAGGCTCTCATTAAGTAGTTGTTGTTAATATGTGTGGTTGGGGCCTACTAACGGTGTCTTCCACTCCCTGGTGTTGTCCTCCACTGTACAAAGCTGAGCTTCAATCTTCAGGCTCTCATTAAGTAGTTGTTGTTAATATGTGTGGTTGGGGCCTATTAACGGTGTCTGCCGCTCCCTGGTGTTGTCCTCTACTGTACAAAGCTGAGCTTCAATCTTCAGGCTCTCATTAAGTAGTTGTTGTTAATATGTGTGGTTGGGGCCTACTAACGGTGTCTGCCGCTCCCTGGTGTTATCCTCCACTGTACAAAGCTGAGCTTGAATCTTCAGGCTCTCATTAAGTAGTTGTTGTTAATATGTGTGGTTGGGGCCTACTAACGGTGTCTGCCGCTCCCTGGTGTTATCCTCCACTGTACAAAGCTGAGCTTGAATCTTCAGGCTCTCATTAAGTAGTTGTTGTTAATATTTGTGGTTGGGGCCTACTAACGGTGTCTGCCGCTCCAAAGTGTTCTCCATGTTTACTTGCCTGAGCTTCAATCTTCAGGCTCTCATTAAGTAGTTGTTGTTAATATGTGTGGTTGGGGCCTACTAACGGTGTCTGCCGCTCCTTGGTGTTGTTCTCTACTGTACAAAGCTGAGCTTCAATCTTCAGGCTCTCATTAAGTAATTGTTGTTAATATGTGAGGTTGGGGCCTACTAAAGTTGTCTGCCGCTCCCTGGTGTTATCCTCCACTGTACAAAGCTGAGCTTGAATCTTCAGGCTCTCATTAAGTAGCTGTTGTTAATATTAGTGGTTGGGGCCTACTAACGGTGTCTGCCGCTCCCTGGTGTTGTCCTCCACTGTACAAAGCTGAGCTTCAATCTTCAGGCTCTCATTAAGTTGTTGTTGTTAATATTTGTGGTTGGGGCCTACTAACGGTGTCTGCCGCTCCCTGGTGTTGAACTCCACTGTACAAAGCTGAGCTTCAATCTTCAGGCTCTCATTAAGTTGTTGTTGTTAATATTTGTGGTTGGGGCCTACTTACAGTGTCTGTCGCTCCCTGGTTTTGTCCTCCACTGTACAAAGCTGAGCTTCAATCTTCAGGCTCTCATTAAGTTGTTGTTGTTAATATGTGTGGTTGGGGCCTACTAACGGTGTCTTCCACTCCCTGGTGTTGTCCTCCACTGTACAAAGCTGAGCTTCAATCTTCAGGCTCTCATTAAGTAGTTGTTGTTAATATGTGTGGTTGGGGCCTACTAACGGTGTCTGCCGCTCCCTGGTGTTGTCCTCTACTGTACAAAGCTGAGCTTCAATCTTCAGGCTCTCATTAAGTAGTTGTTGTTAATATGTGTGGTTGGGGCCTACTAACGGTGTCTGCCGCTCCCTGGTGTTATCCTCCACTGTACAAAGCTGAGCTTGAATCTTCAGGCTCTCATTAAGTAGTTGTTGTTAATATGTGTGGTTGGGGCCTACTAACGGTGTCTGCCGCTCCCTGGTGTTATCCTCCACTGTACAAAGCTGAGCTTGAATCTTCAGGCTCTCATTAAGTAGTTGTTGTTAATATTTGTGGTTGGGGCCTACTAACGGTGTCTGCCGCTCCAAAGTGTTCTCCATGTTTACTTGCCTGAGCTTCAGTCTTCAGGCTCTCATTAAGTTGTTGTTGTTAATATGTGTGGTTGGGTCCTACTAACAGTGTTTGACGCTCCCTGGTGTTGTCCTCCACTGTACAAAGCTGAGCTTCAATCTTCAGGCTCTCATTAAGTAGTTGTTGTTATTATGTGTGGTTGGGGCCTACTAACGGTGTCTGCCGCTCCCTGGTGTTGTCCTCCACTGTACAAAGCTGAGCTTGAATCTTCAGGCTCTCATTAAGTAGTTGTTGTTAATATGTGTGGTTGGGGCCTACTAACGGTGTCTGCCGCTCCAAGGTGTTCTCCAGGTTTACTTGCCTGAGCTTCAATATTCATTCTCTCATTAAGTAGTTGTTGTTAATATGTGTGGTTGCGGCCTACTAACGGTGTCTGCCGCTCCCTGGTGTTGTCCTCCACTGTACAAAGCTGAGCTTCAATCTTCAGGCTCTCATTAAGTAGTTGTTGTTAATATTTGTGTTTGGGGCCTACTAGCGGTGTCTGCCGCTCCTTGGTATTGTCCTCCACTGTACAATGCTGAGCTTGAATCTTCAGGCTCTCATTAAGTTGTTGTTGTTAATATGTGTGGTTGGGTCCTACTAACAGTGTTTGACGCTCCCTGGTGTTGTCCTCCACTGTACAAAGCTGAGCTTCAATCTTCAGGCTCTCATTAAGTAGTTGTTGTTATTATGTGTGGTTGGGGCCTACTAACGGTGTCTGCCGCTCCCTGGTGTTGTCCTCCACTGTACAAAGCTGAGCTTGAATCTTCAGGCTCTCATTAAGTAGTTGTTGTTAATATGTGTGGTTGGGGCCTACTAACGGTGTCTGCCGCTCCAAGGTGTTCTCCATCTTTACTTGCCTGAGCTTCAGTCTTCAGGCTCTCATTAAGTAGTTGTTGTTAATATGTGTGGTTGGGGCCTACTAACGGTGTCTTCCACTCCCTGGTGTTGTCCTCCACTGTACAAAGCTGAGCTTCAATCTTCAGGCTCTCATTAAGTAGTTGTTGTTAATATGTGTGGTTGGGGCCTACTAACGGTGTCTGCCGCTCCCTGGTGTTGTCCTCTACTGTACAAAGCTGAGCTTCAATCTTCAGGCTCTCATTAAGTAGTTGTTGTTAATATGTGTGGTTGGGGCCTACTAACGGTGTCTGCCGCTCCCTGGTGTTATCCTCCACTGTACAAAGCTGAGCTTGAATCTTCAGGCTCTCATTAAGTAGTTGTTGTTAATATGTGTGGTTGGGGCCTACTAACGGTGTCTGCCGCTCCCTGGTGTTATCCTCCACTGTACAAAGCTGAGCTTGAATCTTCAGGCTCTCATTAAGTAGTTGTTAATATTTGTGGTTGGGGCCTACTAACGGTGTCTGCCGCTCCAAAGTGTTCTCGTTGTTTACTTGCCTGAGCTTCAATCTTCAGGCTCTCATTAAGTAGTGTTGTTAATATGTGTGGTTGGGGCCTACTAACGGTGTCTGCCGCTCCTTGGTGTTGTCCTCTACTGTACAAAGCTGAGCTTCAATCTTCAGGCTCTCATTAAGTAATTGTTGTTAATATGTGTGGATGGGGCCTACTAAAGGTGTCTGCCGCTCCTTGGTGTTGTCCTCCACTGTACAATGCTGAGCTTGAATCTTCAGGCTCTCATTAAGTTGTTGTTGTTAATATTTGTGGTTGGGGCCTACTAACGGTGTCTGCCGCTCCCTGGTGTTGTCCTCCACTGTATATAGCTGAGCTTCAATCTTCAGGCTCTCATTAAGAAGTTGTTGTTAATATGTGTGGTTGGGGCCTACTAACGGTGTCTGCCGCTCCTTGGTGTTGTCCTCTACTGTACAAAGCTGAGCTTCAATCTTCAGGCTCTCATTAAGTAGTTGTTGTTAATATGTGTGGTTGGGGCCTACTAACGGTGTCTGCCGCTCCCTGGTGTTGTCCTCCACTGTACAAAGCTGAGCTTCAATCTTCAGGCTCTCATTAAGTTGTTGTTGTTAATATTTGTGGTTGGGGCCTACTAACGGTGTCTGACGCTCCCTGGTTTTGTCCTCCACTGTACAAAGCTGAGCTTCAATCTTCAGGCTCTCATTAAGTTGTTGTTGTTAATATTTGTGGTTGGGGCCTACTAACGGTGTCTGCCGCTCCAAGGTGTTCTCCATGTTTACTTGCCTGAGCTTCAGTCTTCAGGCCCTCATTAAGTAGTTCTTGTTAATATGTATGGTTGGGGCCTACTAACGGTGTCTTCCACTCCCTGGTGTTGTCCTCCACTGTACAAAGCTGAGCTTCAATCTTCAGGCTCTCATTAAGTAGTTGTTGTTAATATGTGTGGTTGGGGCCTACTAACGGTGTCTGCCGCTCCCTGGTGTTGTCCTCTACTGTACAAAGCTGAGCTTCAATCTTCAGGCTCTCATTAAGTAGTTGTTGTTAATATGTGTGGTTGGGGCCTACTAACGGTGTCTGCCGCTCCCTGGTGTTACCCTCCACTGTACAAAGCTGAGCTTGAATCTTCAGGCTCTCATTAAGTAGTTGTTGTTAATATTTGTGGTTGGGGCCTACTAACGGTGTCTGCCGCTCCAAAGTGTTCTCCATGTTTACTTGCCTGAGCTTCAATCTTCAGGCTCTCATTAAGTAGTGTTGTTAATATGTGTGGTTGGGGCCTACTAACGGTGTCTGCCGCTCCAAGGTGTTCTCCATGTTTACTTGCCTGAGCTTCAATCTTCAGGCTCTCATTAAGTTGTTGTTGTTAATATGTGTGGTTGGGTCCTACTAACAGTGTTTGACTCTCCCTGGTGTTTTCCTCCACTGTACAAAGCTGAGCTTCAATCTTCAGGCTCTCATTAAGTAGTTGTTGTTATTATGTGTGGTTGGGGCCTACTAACGGTGTCTGCCGCTCCCTGGTGTTGTCCTCCACTGTACAAAGCTGAGCTTGAATCTTCAGGCTCTCATTAAGTAGTTGTTGTTAATATGTGTGGTTGGGGCCTACTAACGGTGTCTGCCGCTCCAAGGTGTTCTCCAGGTTTACTTGCCTGAGCTTCAATATTCATTCTCTCATTAAGTAGTTGTTGTTAATATGTGTGGTTGCGGCCTACTAACGGTGTCTGCCGCTCCCTGGTGTTGTCCTCCACTGTACAAAGCTGAGCTTCAATCTTCAGGCTCTCATTAAGTAGTTGTTGTTAATATTTGTGTTTGGGGCCTACTAGCGGTGTCTGCCGCTCCTTGGTATTGTCCTCCACTGTACAATGCTGAGCTTGAATCTTCAGGCTCTCATTAAGTTGTTGTTGTTAATATTTGTGGTTGGGGCCTACTAACGGTGTATGCCGCTCCCTGGTGTTGTCCTCCACTGTATATAGCTGAGCTTCAATCTTCAGGCTCTCATTAAGAAGTTGTTGTTAATATGTGTGGTTGGGGCCTACTAACGGTGTCTGCCGCTCCTTGGTGTTGTCCTCTACTGTACAAAGCTGAGCTTCAATCTTCAGGCTCTCATTAAGTAGTTGTTGTTAATATGTGTGGTTGGGGCCTACTAACGGTGTCTGCCGCTCCCTGGTGTTTTCCTCCACTGTACAAAGCTGAGCTTCAATCTTCAGGCTCTCATTAAGTTGTTGTTGTTAATATTTGTGGTTGGGGCCTACTAACGGTGTCTGACGCTCCCTGGTTTTGTCCTCCACTGTACAAAGCTGAGCTTCAATCTTCAGGCTCTCATTAAGTTGTTGTTGTTAATATTTGTGGTTGGGGCCTACTAACGGTGTCTGCCGCTCCAAGGTGTTCTCCATCTTTACTTGCCTGAGCTTCAGTCTTCAGGCTCTCATTAAGTAGTTGTTGTTAATATGTGTGGTTGGGGCCTACTAACGGTGTCTTCCACTCCCTGGTGTTGTCCTCCACTGTACAAAGCTGAGCTTCAATCTTCAGGCTCTCATTAAGTAGTTGTTGTTAATATGTGTGGTTGGGGCCTACTAACGGTGTCTGCCGCTCCCTGGTGTTGTCCTCTACTGTACAAAGCTGAGCTTCAATCTTCAGGCTCTCATTAAGTAGTTGTTGTTAATATGTGTGGTTGGGGCCTACTAACGGTGTCTGCCGCTCCCTGGTGTTATCCTCCACTGTACAAAGCTGAGCTTGAATCTTCAGGCTCTCATTAAGTAGTTGTTGTTAATATGTGTGGTTGGGGCCTACTAACGGTGTCTGCCGCTCCCTGGTGTTATCCTCCACTGTACAAAGCTGAGCTTGAATCTTCAGGCTCTCATTAAGTAGTTGTTAATATTTGTGGTTGGGGCCTACTAACGGTGTCTGCCGCTCCAAAGTGTTCTCGTTGTTTACTTGCCTGAGCTTCAATCTTCAGGCTCTCATTAAGTAGTGTTGTTAATATGTGTGGTTGGGGCCTACTAACGGTGTCTGCCGCTCCTTGGTGTTGTCCTCTACTGTACAAAGCTGAGCTTCAATCTTCAGGCTCTCATTAAGTAATTGTTGTTAATATGTGTGGATGGGGCCTACTAAAGGTGTCTGCCGCTCCTTGGTGTTGTCCTCCACTGTACAATGCTGAGCTTGAATCTTCAGGCTCTCATTAAGTTGTTGTTGTTAATATTTGTGGTTGGGGCCTACTAACGGTGTCTGCCGCTCCCTGGTGTTGTCCTCCACTGTATATAGCTGAGCTTCAATCTTCAGGCTCTCATTAAGAAGTTGTTGTTAATATGTGTGGTTGGGGCCTACTAACGGTGTCTGCCGCTCCTTGGTGTTGTCCTCTACTGTACAAAGCTGAGCTTCAATCTTCAGGCTCTCATTAAGTAGTTGTTGTTAATATGTGTGGTTGGGGCCTACTAACGGTGTCTGCCGCTCCCTGGTGTTGTCCTCCACTGTACAAAGCTGAGCTTCAATCTTCAGGCTCTCATTAAGTTGTTGTTGTTAATATTTGTGGTTGGGGCCTACTAACGGTGTCTGACGCTCCCTGGTTTTGTCCTCCACTGTACAAAGCTGAGCTTCAATCTTCAGGCTCTCATTAAGTTGTTGTTGTTAATATTTGTGGTTGGGGCCTACTAACGGTGTCTGCCGCTCCAAGGTGTTCTCCATGTTTACTTGCCTGAGCTTCAGTCTTCAGGCCCTCATTAAGTAGTTCTTGTTAATATGTATGGTTGGGGCCTACTAACGGTGTCTTCCACTCCCTGGTGTTGTCCTCCACTGTACAAAGCTGAGCTTCAATCTTCAGGCTCTCATTAAGTAGTTGTTGTTAATATGTGTGGTTGGGGCCTACTAACGGTGTCTGCCGCTCCCTGGTGTTGTCCTCTACTGTACAAAGCTGAGCTTCAATCTTCAGGCTCTCATTAAGTAGTTGTTGTTAATATGTGTGGTTGGGGCCTACTAACGGTGTCTGCCGCTCCCTGTTGTTACCCTCCACTGTACAAAGCTGAGCTTGAATCTTCAGGCTCTCATTAAGTAGTTGTTGTTAATATTTGTGGTTGGGGCCTACTAACGGTGTCTGCCGCTCCAAAGTGTTCTCCATGTTTACTTGCCTGAGCTTCAATCTTCAGGCTCTCATTAAGTAGTGTTGTTAATATGTGTGGTTGGGGCCTACTAACGGTGTCTGCCGCTCCAAGGTGTTCTCCATGTTTACTTGCCTGAGCTTCAATCTTCAGGCTCTCATTAAGTTGTTGTTGTTAATATGTGTGGTTGGGTCCTACTAACAGTGTTTGACTCTCCCTGGTGTTTTCCTCCACTGTACAAAGCTGAGCTTCAATCTTCAGGCTCTCATTAAGTAGTTGTTGTTATTATGTGTGGTTGGGGCCTACTAACGGTGTCTGCCGCTCCCTGGTGTTGTCCTCCACTGTACAAAGCTGAGCTTGAATCTTCAGGCTCTCATTAAGTAGTTGTTGTTAATATGTGTGGTTGGGGCCTACTAACGGTGTCTGCCGCTCCAAGGTGTTCTCCAGGTTTACTTGCCTGAGCTTCAATATTCATTCTCTCATTAAGTAGTTGTTGTTAATATGTGTGGTTGCGGCCTACTAACGGTGTCTGCCGCTCCCTGGTGTTGTCCTCCACTGTACAAAGCTGAGCTTCAATCTTCAGGCTCTCATTAAGTAGTTGTTGTTAATATTTGTGTTTGGGGCCTACTAGCGGTGTCTGCCGCTCCTTGGTATTGTCCTCCACTGTACAATGCTGAGCTTGAATCTTCAGGCTCTCATTAAGTTGTTGTTGTTAATATTTGTGGTTGGGGCCTACTAACGGTGTATGCCGCTCCCTGGTGTTGTCCTCCACTGTATATAGCTGAGCTTCAATCTTCAGGCTCTCATTAAGAAGTTGTTGTTAATATGTGTGGTTGGGGCCTACTAACGGTGTCTGCCGCTCCTTGGTGTTGTCCTCTACTGTACAAAGCTGAGCTTCAATCTTCAGGCTCTCATTAAGTAGTTGTTGTTAATATGTGTGGTTGGGGCCTACTAACGGTGTCTGCCGCTCCCTGGTGTTTTCCTCCACTGTACAAAGCTGAGCTTCAATCTTCAGGCTCTCATTAAGTTGTTGTTGTTAATATTTGTGGTTGGGGCCTACTAACGGTGTCTGACGCTCCCTGGTTTTGTCCTCCACTGTACAAAGCTGAGCTTCAATCTTCAGGCTCTCATTAAGTTGTTGTTGTTAATATTTGTGGTTGGGGCCTACTAACGGTGTCTGCCGCTCCAAGGTGTTCTCCATCTTTACTTGCCTGAGCTTCAGTCTTCAGGCTCTCATTAAGTAGTTGTTGTTAATATGTGTGGTTGGGGCCTACTAACGGTGTCTTCCACTCCCTGGTGTTGTCCTCCACTGTACAAAGCTGAGCTTCAATCTTCAGGCTCTCATTAAGTAGTTGTTGTTAATATGTGTGGTTGGGGCCTACTAACGGTGTCTGCCGCTCCCTGGTGTTGTCCTCTACTGTACAAAGCTGAGCTTCAATCTTCAGGCTCTCATTAAGTAGTTGTTGTTAATATGTGTGGTTGGGGCCTACTAACGGTGTCTGCCGCTCCCTGGTGTTATCCTCCACTGTACAAAGCTGAGCTTGAATCTTCAGGCTCTCATTAAGTAGTTGTTGTTAATATGTGTGGTTGGGGCCTACTAACGGTGTCTGCCGCTCCCTGGTGTTATCCTCCACTGTACAAAGCTGAGCTTGAATCTTCAGGCTCTCATTAAGTAGTTGTTAATATTTGTGGTTGGGGCCTACTAACGGTGTCTGCCGCTCCAAAGTGTTCTCGTTGTTTACTTGCCTGAGCTTCAATCTTCAGGCTCTCATTAAGTAGTGTTGTTAATATGTGTGGTTGGGGCCTACTAACGGTGTCTGCCGCTCCTTGGTGTTGTCCTCTACTGTACAAAGCTGAGCTTCAATCTTCAGGCTCTCATTAAGTAATTGTTGTTAATATGTGTGGATGGGGCCTACTAAAGGTGTCTGCCGCTCCTTGGTGTTGTCCTCCACTGTACAATGCTGAGCTTGAATCTTCAGGCTCTCATTAAGTTGTTGTTGTTAATATTTGTGGTTGGGGCCTACTAACGGTGTCTGCCGCTCCCTGGTGTTGTCCTCCACTGTATATAGCTGAGCTTCAATCTTCAGGCTCTCATTAAGAAGTTGTTGTTAATATGTGTGGTTGGGGCCTACTAACGGTGTCTGCCGCTCCTTGGTGTTGTCCTCTACTGTACAAAGCTGAGCTTCAATCTTCAGGCTCTCATTAAGTAGTTGTTGTTAATATGTGTGGTTGGGGCCTACTAACGGTGTCTGCCGCTCCCTGGTGTTGTCCTCCACTGTACAAAGCTGAGCTTCAATCTTCAGGCTCTCATTAAGTTGTTGTTGTTAATATTTGTGGTTGGGGCCTACTAACGGTGTCTGACGCTCCCTGGTTTTGTCCTCCACTGTACAAAGCTGAGCTTCAATCTTCAGGCTCTCATTAAGTTGTTGTTGTTAATATTTGTGGTTGGGGCCTACTAACGGTGTCTGCCGCTCCAAGGTGTTCTCCATGTTTACTTGCCTGAGCTTCAGTCTTCAGGCCCTCATTAAGTAGTTCTTGTTAATATGTATGGTTGGGGCCTACTAACGGTGTCTTCCACTCCCTGGTGTTGTCCTCCACTGTACAAAGCTGAGCTTCAATCTTCAGGCTCTCATTAAGTAGTTGTTGTTAATATGTGTGATTGGGGCCTACTAACGGTGTCTGCCGCTCCCTGGTGTTGTCCTCTACTGTACAAAGCTGAGCTTCAATCTTCAGGCTCTCATTAAGTAGTTGTTGTTAATATGTGTGGTTGGGGCCTACTAACGGTGTCTGCCGCTCCCTGGTGTTACCCTCCACTGTACAAAGCTGAGCTTGAATCTTCAGGCTCTCATTAAGTAGTTGTTGTTAATATTTGTGGTTGGGGCCTACTAACGGTGTCTGCCGCTCCAAAGTGTTCTCCATGTTTACTTGCCTGAGCTTCAATCTTCAGGCTCTCATTAAGTAGTGTTGTTAATATGTGTGGTTGGGGCCTACTAACGGTGTCTGCCGCTCCAAGGTGTTCTCCATGTTTACTTGCCTGAGCTTCAATCTTCAGGCTCTCATTAAGTTGTTGTTGTTAATATGTGTGGTTGGGTCCTACTAACAGTGTTTGACTCTCCCTGGTGTTTTCCTCCACTGTACAAAGCTGAGCTTCAATCTTCAGGCTCTCATTAAGTAGTTGTTGTTATTATGTGTGGTTGGGGCCTACTAACGGTGTCTGCCGCTCCCTGGTGTTGTCCTCCACTGTACAAAGCTGAGCTTGAATCTTCAGGCTCTCATTAAGTAGTTGTTGTTATTATGTGTGGTTGGGGCCTACTAACGGTGTCTGCCGCTCCAAGGTGTTCTCCAGGTTTACTTGCCTGAGCTTCAATATTCAGGCTCTCATTAAGTAGTTGTTGTTAATATGTGTGGTTGCGGCCTACTAACGGTGTCTGCCGCTCCCTGGTGTTGTCCTCCACTGTACAAAGCTGAGCTTCAATCTTCAGGCTCTCATTAAGTAGTTGTTGTTAATATTTGTGTTTGGGGCCTACTAGCGGTGTCTGCCGCTCCTTGGTGTTGTCCTCCACTGTACAATGCTGAGCTTGAATCTTCAGGCTCTCATTAAGTTGTTGTTGTTAATATTTGTGGTTGTGGCCTACTAACGGTGTCTGCCGCTCCCTGGTGTTGTCCTCCACTGTATATAGCTGAGCTTCAATCTTCAGGCTCTCATTAAGAAGTTGTTGTTAATATGTGTGGTTGGGGCCTACTAACGGTGTCTGCCGCTCCTTGGTGTTGTCCTCTACTGTACAAAGCTGAGCTTCAATCTTCAGGCTCTCATTAAGTAGTTGTTGTTAATATGTGTGGTTGGGGCCTACTAACGGTGTCTGCCGCTCCCTGGTGTTGTCCTCCACTGTACAAAGCTGAGCTTCAATCTTCAGGCTCTCATTAAGTTGTTGTTGTTAATATTTGTGGTTGGGGCCTACTAACGGTGTCTGACGCTCCCTGGTTTTGTCCTCCACTGTACAAAGCTGAGCTTCAATCTTCAGGCTCTCATTAAGTTGTTGTTGTTAATATTTGTGGTTGGGGCCTACTAACGGTGTCTGCCGCTCCAAGGTGTTCTCCATGTTTACTTGCCTGAGCTTCAGTCTTCAGGCCCTCATTAAGTAGTTCTTGTTAATATGTATGGTTGGGGCCTACTAACGGTGTCTTCCACTCCCTGGTGTTGTCCTCCACTGTACAAAGCTGAGCTTCAATCTTCAGGCTCTCATTAAGTAGTTGTTGTTAATATGTGTGGTTGGGGCCTACTAACGGTGTCTGCCGCTCCCTGGTGTTGTCCTCTACTGTACAAAGCTGAGCTTCAATCTTCAGGCTCTCATTAAGTAGTTGTTGTTAATATGTGTGGTTGGGGCCTACTAACGGTGTCTGCCGCTCCCTGGTGTTATCCTCCACTGTACAAAGCTGAGCTTGAATCTTCAGGCTCTCATTAAGTAGTTGTTGTTAATATGTGTGGTTCGGGCCTACTAACGGTGTCTGCCGCTCCCTGGTGTTATCCTCCACTGTACAAAGCTGAGCTTGAATCTTCAGGCTCTCATTAAGTAGTTGTTGTTAATATTTGTGGTTGGGGCCTACTAACGGTGTCTGCCGCTCCAAAGTGTTCTCCATGTTTACTTGCCTGAGCTTCAATCTTCAGGCTCTCATTAAGTAGTGTTGTTAATATGTGTGGTTGGGGCCTACTAACGGTGTCTGCCGCTCCTTGGTGTTGTCCTCTACTATACAAAGCTGAGCTTCAATCTTCAGGCTCTCATTAAGTTGTTGTTGTTAATATTTGTGGTTGGGGCCTACTAACGGTGTCTGCCGCTCCAAGGTGTTCTCCATGTTTACTTGCCTGAGCTTCAGTCTTCAGGCCCTCATTAAGTAGTTGTTGTTAATATGTGTGGTTGGGGCCTACTAACGGTGTCTTCCACTCCCTGGTGTTGTCCTCCACTGTACAAAGCTGAGCTTCAATCTTCAGGCTCTCATTAAGTAGTTGTTGTTAATATGTGTGGTTGGGGCCTACTAACGGTGTCTGCCGCTCCCTGGTGTTGTCCTCTACTGTACAAAGCTGAGCTTCAATCTTCAGGCTCTCATTAAGTAGTTGTTGTTAATATGTGTGGTTGGGGCCTACTAACGGTGTCTGCCGCTCCCTGGTGTTATCCTCCACTGTACAAAGCTGAGCTTGAATCTTCAGGCTCTCATTAAGTAGTTGTTGTTAATATGTGTGGTTCGGGCCTACTAACGGTGTCTGCCGCTCCCTGGTGTCATCCTCCACTGTACAAAGCTGAGCTTGAATCTTCAGGCTCTCATTAAGTAGTTGTTGTTAACATTTGTGGTTGGGGCCTACTAACGGTGTCTGCCGCTCCAAAGTGTTCTCCATGTTTACTTGCCTGAGCTTCAATCTTCAGGCTCTCATTAAGTAGTGTTGTTAATATGTGTGGTTGGGGCCTACTAACGGTGTCTGCCGCTCCTTGGTGTTGTCCTCTACTGTACAAAGCTGAGCTTCAATCTTCAGGCTCTCATTAAGTAATTGTTGCTAATATGTGTGGATGGGGCCTACTAAAGGTGTCTGCCGCTCCCTGGTGTTATCCTCCACTGTACAAAGCTGAGCTTGAATCTTCAGGCTCTCATTAAGTAGCTGTTGTTAATATTAGTGGTTGGGGCCTACTAACGGTGTCTGCCGCTCCCTGGTGTTGTCCTCCACTGTACAAAGCTGAGCTTCAATCTTCAGGCTCTCATTAAGTTGTTGTTGTTAATATTTGTGGTTGGGGCCTACTAACTGTGTCTGCCGCTCCCTGGTGTTGAACTCCACTGTACAAAGCTGAGCTTCAATCTTCAGGCTCTCATTAAGTTGTTGTTGTTAATATTTGTGGTTGGGGCCTACTTACAGTGTCTGTCGCTCCCTGGTTTTGTCCTCCACTGTACAAAGCTGAGCTTCAATCTTCAGGCTCTCATTAAGTTGTTGTTGTTAATATTTGTGGTTGGGGCCTACTAACGGTGTCTGCCGCTCCAAGGTGTTCTCCATGTTTACTTGCCTGAGCTTCAGTCTTCAGGCTCTCATTAAGTAGTTGTTGTTAATATGTGTGGTTGGGGCCTACTAACGGTGTCTTCCACTCCCTGGTGTTGTCCTCCACTGTACAAAGCTGAGCTTCAATCTTCAGGCTCTCATTAAGTAGTTGTTGTTAATATGTGTGGTTGGGGCCTACTAACGGTGTCTGCCGCTCCCTGGTCTTGTCCTCTACTGTACAAAGCTGAGCTTCAATCTTCAGGCTCTCATTAAGTAGTTGTTGTTAATATGTGTGGTTGGGGCCTACTAACGGTGTCTGCCGCTCCCTGGTGTTATCCTCCACTGTACAAAGCTGAGCTTGAATCTTCAGGCTCTCATTAAGTAGTTGTTGTTAATATGTGTGGTTGGGGCCTACTAACGGTGTCTGCCGCTCCCTGGTGTTATCCTCCACTGTACAAAGCTGAGCTTGAATCTTCAGGCTCTCATTAAGTAGTTGTTGTTAATATTTGTGGTTGGGGCCTACTAACGGTGTCTGCCGCTCCAAAGTGTTCTCCATGTTTACTTGCCTGAGCTTCAGTCTTCAGGCTCTCATTAAGTTGTTGTTGTTAATATGTGTGGTTGGGTCCTACTAACAGTGTTTGACGCTCCCTGGTGTTGTCCTCCACTGTACAAAGCTGAGCTTCAATCTTCAGGCTCTCATTAAGTAGTTGTTGTTATTATGTGTGGTTGGGGCCTACTAACGGTGTCTGCCGCTCCCTGGTGTTGTCCTCCACTGTACAAAGCTGAGCTTGAATCTTCAGGCTCTCATTAAGTAGTTGTTGTTAATATGTGTGGTTGGGGCCTACTAACGGTGTCTGTCGTTCCAAGGTGTTCTCCAGGTTTACTTGCCTGAGCTTCAATATTCATTCTCTCATTAAGTAGTTGTTGTTAATATGTGTGGTTGCGGCCTACTAACGGTGTCTGCCGCTCCCTGGTGTTGTCCTCCACTGTACAAAGCTGAGCTTCAATCTTCAGGCTCTCATTAAGTAGTTGTTGTTAATATTTGTGTTTGGGGCCTACTAGCGGTGTCTGCCGCTCCTTGGTATTGTCCTCCACTGTACAATGCTGAGCTTGAATCTTCAGGCTCTCATTAAGTTGTTGTTGTTAATATTTGTGGTTGGGGCCTACTAACGGTGTATGCCGCTCCCTGGTGTTGTCCTCCACTGTATATAGCTGAGCTTCAATCTTCAGGCTCTCATTAAGAAGTTGTTGTTAATATGTGTGGTTGGGGCCTACTAACGGTGTCTGCCGCTCCTTGGTGTTGTCCTCTACTGTACAAAGCTGAGCTTCAATCTTCAGGCTCTCATTAAGTAGTTGTTGTTAATATGTGTGGTTGGGGCCTACTAACGGTGTCTGCCGCTCCCTGGTGTTATCCTCCACTGTACAAAGCTGAGCTTGAATCTTCAGGCTCTCATTAAGTAGCTGTTGTTAATATTAGTGGTTGGGGCCTACTAATGGTGTCTGCCGCTCCCTGGTGTTGTCCTCCACTGTACAAAGCTGAGCTTCAATCTTCAGGCTCTCATTAAGTTGTTGTTGTTAATATTTGTGGTTGGGGCCTACTAACGGTGTCTGCCGCTCCCTGGTGTTTTCCTCCACTGTACAAAGCTGAGCTTCAATCTTCAGGCTCTCATTAAGTTGTTGTTGTTAATATTTGTGGTTGGGGCCTACTAACGGTGTCTGACGCTCCCTGGTTTTGTCCTCCACTGTACAAAGCTGAGCTTCAATCTTCAGGCTCTCATTAAGTTGTTGTTGTTAATATTTGTGGTTGGGGCCTACTAACGGTGTCTGCCGCTCCAAGGTGTTCTCCATCTTTACTTGCCTGAGCTTCAGTCTTCAGGCTCTCATTAAGTAGTTGTTGTTAATATGTGTGGTTGGGGCCTACTAACGGTGTCTTCCACTCCCTGGTGTTGTCCTCCACTGTACAAAGCTGAGCTTCAATCTTCAGGCTCTCATTAAGTAGTTGTTGTTAATATGTGTGGTTGGGGCCTATTAACGGTGTCTGCCGCTCCCTGGTGTTGTCCTCTACTGTACAAAGCTGAGCTTCAATCTTCAGGCTCTCATTAAGTAGTTGTTGTTAATATGTGTGGTTGGGGCCTACTAACGGTGTCTGCCGCTCCCTGGTGTTATCCTCCACTGTACAAAGCTGAGCTTGAATCTTCAGGCTCTCATTAAGTAGTTGTTGTTAATATGTGTGGTTGGGGCCTACTAACGGTGTCTGCCGCTCCCTGGTGTTATCCTCCACTGTACAAAGCTGAGCTTGAATCTTCAGGCTCTCATTAAGTAGTTGTTGTTAATATTTGTGGTTGGGGCCTACTAACGGTGTCTGCCGCTCCAAAGTGTTCTCCATGTTTACTTGCCTGAGCTTCAATCTTCAGGCTCTCATTAAGTAGTTGTTAATATGTGTGGTTGGGGCCTACTAACGGTGTCTGCCGCTCCTTGGTGTTGTTCTCTACTGTACAAAGCTGAGCTTCAATCTTCAGGCTCTCATTAAGTAATTGTTGTTAATATGTGAGGTTGGGGCCTACTAAAGTTGTCTGCCGCTCCCTGGTGTTATCCTCCACTGTACAAAGCTGAGCTTGAATCTTCAGGCTCTCATTAAGTAGCTGTTGTTAATATTAGTGGTTGGGGCCTACTAACGGTGTCTGCCGCTCCCTGGTGTTGTCCTCCACTGTACAAAGCTGAGCTTCAATCTTCAGGCTCTCATTAAGTTGTTGTTGTTAATATTTGTGGTTGGGGCCTACTAACGGTGTCTGCCGCTCCCTGGTGTTGAACTCCACTGTACAAAGCTGAGCTTCAATCTTCAGGCTCTCATTAAGTTGTTGTTGTTAATATTTGTGGTTGGGGCCTACTTACAGTGTCTGTCGCTCCCTGGTTTTGTCCTCCACTGTACAAAGCTGAGCTTCAATCTTCAGGCTCTCATTAAGTTGTTGTTGTTAATATGTGTGGTTGGGGCCTACAAACGGTGTCTTCCACTCCCTGGTGTTGTCCTCCACTGTACAAAGCTGAGCTTCAATCTTCAGGCTCTCATTAAGTAGTTGTTGTTAATATGTGTGGTTGGGGCCTACTAACGGTGTCTGCCGCTCCCTGGTGTTGTCCTCTACTGTACAAAGCTGAGCTTCAATCTTCAGGCTCTCATTAAGTAGTTGTTGTTAATATGTGTGGTTGGGGCCTACTAACGGTGTCTGCCGCTCCCTGGTGTTATCCTCCACTGTACAAAGCTGAGCTTGAATCTTCAGGCTCTCATTAAGTAGTTGTTGTTAATATGTGTGGTTGGGGCCTACTAACGGTGTCTGCCGCTCCCTGGTGTTATCCTCCACTGTACAAAGCTGAGCTTGAATCTTCAGGCTCTCATTAAGTAGTTGTTGTTAATATTTGTGGTTGGGGCCTACTTACGGTGTCTGCCGCTCCAAAGTGTTCTCCATGTTTACTTGCCTGAGCTTCAGTCTTCAGGCTCTCATTAAGTTGTTGTTGTTAATATGTGTGGTTGGGTCCTACTAACAGTGTTTGACGCTCCCTGGTGTTGTCCTCCACTGTACAAAGCTGAGCTTCAATCTTCAGGCTCTCATTAAGTAGTTGTTGTTATTATGTGTGGTTGGGGCCTACTAACGGTGTCTGCCGCTCCCTGGTGTTGTCCTCCACTGTACAAAGCTGAGCTTGAATCTTCAGGCTCTCATTAAGTAGTTGTTGTTAATATGTGTGGTTGGGGCCTACTAACGGTGTCTGCCGCTCCAAGGTGTTCTCCAGGTTTACTTGCCTGAGCTTCAATATTCATTCTCTCATTAAGTAGTTGTTGTTAATATGTGTGGTTGCGGCCTACTAACGGTGTCTGCCGCTCCCTGGTGTTGTCCTCCACTGTACAAAGCTGAGCTTCAATCTTCAGGCTCTCATTAAGTAGTTGTTGTTAATATTTGTGTTTGGGGCCTACTAGCGGTGTCTGCCGCTCCTTGGTATTGTCCTCCACTGTACAATGCTGAGCTTGAATCTTCAGGCTCTCATTAAGTTGTTGTTGTTAATATTTGTGGTTGGGGCCTACTAACGGTGTATGCCGCTCCCTGGTGTTGTCCTCCACTGTATATAGCTGAGCTTCAATCTTCAGGCTCTCATTAAGAAGTTGTTGTTAATATGTGTGGTTTGGGCCTACTAACGGTGTCTGCCGCTCCTTGGTGTTGTCCTCTACTGTACAAAGCTGAGCTTCAATCTTCAGGCTCTCATTAAGTAGTTGTTGTTAATATGTGTGGTTGGGGCCTACTAACGGTGTCTGCCGCTCCCTGGTGTTATCCTCCACTGTACAAAGCTGAGCTTGAATCTTCAGGCTCTCATTAAGTAGCTGTTGTTAATATTAGTGGTTGGGGCCTACTAATGGTGTCTGCCGCTCCCTGGTGTTGTCCTCTACTGTACAAAGCTGAGCTTCAATCTTCAGGCTCTCATTAAGTTGTTGTTGTTAATATTTGTGGTTGGGGCCTACTAACGGTGTCTGCCGCTCCCTGGTGTTTTCCTCCACTGTACAAAGCTGAGCTTCAATCTTCAGGCTCTCATTAAGTTGTTGTTGTTAATATTTGTGGTTGGGGCCTACTAACGGTGTCTGACGCTCCCTGGTTTTGTCCTCCACTGTACAAAGCTGAGCTTCAATCTTCAGGCTCTCATTAAGTTGTTGTTGTTAATATTTGTGGTTGGGGCCTACTAACGGTGTCTGCCGCTCCAAGGTGTTCTCCATCTTTACTTGCCTGAGCTTCAGTCTTCAGGCTCTCATTAAGTAGTTGTTGTTAATATGTGTGGTTGGGGCCTACTAACGGTGTCTTCCACTCCCTGGTGTTGTCCTCCACTGTACAAAGCTGAGCTTCAATCTTCAGGCTCTCATTAAGTAGTTGTTGTTAATATGTGTGGTTGGGGCCTACTAACGGTGTCTGCCGCTCCCTGGTGTTGTCCTCTACTGTACAAAGCTGAGCTTCAATCTTCAGGCTCTCATTAAGTAGTTGTTGTTAATATGTGTGGTTGGGGCCTACTAACGGTGTCTGCCGCTCCCTGGTGTTATCCTCCACTGTACAAAGCTGAGCTTGAATCTTCAGGCTCTCATTAAGTAGTTGTTGTTAATATGTGTGGTTGGGGCCTACTAACGGTGTCTGCCGCTCCCTGGTGTTATCCTCCACTGTACAAAGCTGAGCTTGAATCTTCAGGCTCTCATTAAGTAGTTGTTGTTAATATTTGTGGTTGGGGCCTACTAACGGTGTCTGCCGCTCCAAAGTGTTCTCGTTGTTTACTTGCCTGAGCTTCAATCTTCAGGCTCTCATTAAGTAGTGTTGTTAATATGTGTGGTTGGGGCCTACTAACGGTGTCTGCCGCTCCTTGGTGTTGTCCTCTACTGTACAAAGCTGAGCTTCAATCTTCAGGCTCTCATTAAGTAATTGTTGTTAATATGTGTGGATGGGGCCTACTAAAGGTGTCTGCCGCTCCCTGGTGTTATCCTCCACTGTACAAAGCTGAGCTTGAATCTTCAGGCTCTCATTAAGTAGCTGTTGTTAATATTAGTGGTTGGGGCCTACTAACGGTGTCTGCCGCTCCCTGGTGTTGTCCTCCACTGTACAAAGCTGAGCTTCAATCTTCAGGCTCTCATTAAGTTGTTGTTGTTAATATTTGTGGTTGGGGCCTACTAACGGTGTCTGCCGCTCCCTGGTGTTGAACTCCACTGTACAAAGCTGAGCTTCAATCTTCAGGCTCTCATTAAGTTGTTGTTGTTAATATTTGTGGTTGGGGCCTACTAACGGTGTCTGACGCTCCCTGGTTTTGTCCTCCACTGTACAAAGCTGAGCTTCAATCTTCAGGCTCTCATTAAGTTGTTGTTGTTAATATTTGTGGTTGGGGCCTACTAACGGTGTCTGCCGCTCCAAGGTGTTCTCCATCTTTACTTGCCTGAGCTTCAGTCTTCAGGCTCTCATTAAGTAGTTGTTGTTAATATGTGTGGTTGGGGCCTACTAACGGTGTCTTCCACTCCCTGGTGTTGTCCTCCACTGTACAAAGCTGAGCTTCAATCTTCAGGCTCTCATTAAGTAGTTGTTGTTAATATGTGTGGTTGGGGCCTACTAACGGTGTCTGCCGCTCCCTGGTGTTGTCCTCTACTGTACAAAGCTGAGCTTCAATCTTCAGGCTCTCATTAAGTAGTTGTTGTTAATATGTGTGGTTGGGGCCTACTAACGGTGTCTGCCGCTCCCTGGTGTTATCCTCCACTGTACAAAGCTGAGCTTGAATCTTCAGGCTCTCATTAAGTAGTTGTTGTTAATATGTGTGGTTGGGGCCTACTAACGGTGTCTGCCGCTCCCTGGTGTTATCCTCCACTGTACAAAGCTGAGCTTGAATCTTCAGGCTCTCATTAAGTAGTTGTTGTTAATATTTGTGGTTGGGGCCTACTAACGGTGTCTGCCGCTCCAAAGTGTTCTCGTTGTTTACTTGCCTGAGCTTCAATCTTCAGGCTCTCATTAAGTAGTGTTGTTAATATGTGTGGTTGGGGCCTACTAACGGTGTCTGCCGCTCCTTGGTGTTGTCCTCTACTGTACAAAGCTGAGCTTCAATCTTCAGGCTCTCATTAAGTAATTGTTGTTAATATGTGTGGATGGGGCCTACTAAAGGTGTCTGCCGCTCCCTGGTGTTATCCTCCACTGTACAAAGCTGAGCTTGAATCTTCAGGCTCTCATTAAGTAGCTGTTGTTAATATTAGTGGTTGGGGCCTACTAACGGTGTCTGCCGCTCCCTGGTGTTGTCCTCCACTGTACAAAGCTGAGCTTCAATCTTCAGGCTCTCATTAAGTTGTTGTTGTTAATATTTGTGGTTGGGGCCTACTAACGGTGTCTGCCGCTCCCTGGTGTTGAACTCCACTGTACAAAGCTGAGCTTCAATCTTCAGGCTCTCATTAAGTTGTTGTTGTTAATATTTGTGGTTGGGGCCTACTAACGGTGTCTGTCGCTCCCTGGTTTTGTCCTCCACTGTACAAAGCTGAGCTTCAGTCTTCAGGCTCTCATTAAGTTGTTGTTGTTAATATTTGTGGTTGGGGCCTACTAACGTTGTCTGCCGCTCCAAGGTGTTCTCCATGTTTACTTGCCTGAGCTTCAGTCTTCAGGCTCTCATTAAGTAGTTGTTGTTAATATGTGTGGTTGGGGCCTACTAACGGTGTCTTCCACTCCCTGGTGTTGTCCTCCACTGTACAAAGCTGAGCTTCAATCTTCAGGCTCTCATTAAGTAGTTGTTGTTAATATGTGTGGTTGGGGCCTATTAACGGTGTCTGCCGCTCCCTGGTGTTGTCCTCTACTGTACAAAGCTGAGCTTCAATCTTCAGGCTCTCATTAAGTAGTTGTTGTTAATATGTGTGGTTGGGGCCTACTATCGGTGTCTGCCGCTCCCTGGTGTTATCCTCCACTGTACAAAGCTGAGCTTGAATCTTCAGGCTCTCATTAAGTAGTTGTTGTTAATATGTGTGGTTGGGGCCTACTAACGGTGTCTGCCGCTCCCTGGTGTTATCCTCCACTGTACAAAGCTGAGCTTGAATCTTCAGGCTCTCATTAAGTAGTTGTTGTTAATATTTGTGGTTGGGACCTACTAACGGTGTCTGCTGCTCCAAAGTGTTCTCCATGTTTACTTGCCTGAGCTTCAATCTTCAGGCTCTCATTAAGTTGTTGTTGTTAATATGTGTGGTTGGGGCCTACTAACAGTGTTTGACGCTCCCTGGTGTTGTCCTCCACTGTACAAAGCTGAGCTTCAATCTTCAGGCTCTCATTAAGTAGTAGTTGTTAATATGTGTGGTTGGGGCCTACTAACGGTGTCTGCCACTCCCTGGTGTTGTCCTCCACTGTACAAAGCTGAGCTTGAATCTTCAGGCTCTCATTAAGTAGTTGTTGTTAATATGTGTGGTTGGGGCCTACTAACGGTGTCTGCCGCTCCAAGGTGTTCTCCAAGTTTACTTGCCTGAGCTTCAATATTCAGGCTCTCATTAAGTAGTTGTTGTTAATATGTGTGGTTGCGGCCTACTAACGGTGTCTGCCGCTCCCTGGTGTTGTCCTCCACTGTACAAAGCTGAGCTTCAATCTTCAGGCTCTCATTAAGTAGTTGTTGTTAATATTTGTGTTTGGGGCCTACTAGCGGTGTCTGCCGCTCCTTGGTGTTGTCCTCCACTGTACAATGCTGAGCTTGAATCTTCAGGCTCTCATTAAGTTGTTGTTGTTAATATTTGTGGTTGGGGCCTACTAACGGTGTCTGCCGTTCCCTGGTGTTGTCCTCCACTGTACATAGCTGAGCTTCAATCTTCAGGCTCTCATTAAGTAGTTGTTGTTAATATGTGTGGTTGGGGCCTACTAACGGTGTCTGCCGCTCCTTGGTGTTGTCCTCTACTGTACAAAGCTGAGCTTCAATCTTCAGGCTCTCATTAAGTAGTTGTTGTTAATATGTGTGGTTGCGGCCTACTAACGGTGTCTGCCGCTCCCTGGTGTTGTCCTCCACTGTACAAAGCTGAGCTTCAATCTTCAGGCTCTCATTAAGTAGTTGTTGTTAATATTTGTGTTTGGGGCCTACTAGCGGTGTCTGCCGCTCCTTGGTGTTGTCCTCCACTGTACAATGCTGAGCTTGAATCTTCAGGCTCTCATTAAGTAGTTGTTGTTAATATTTGTGGTTGGGGCCTACTAACGGTGTCTGCCGCTCCCTGGTGTTGTCCTCCACTGTACATAGCTGAGCTTCAATCTTCAGGCTCTCATTAAGTAGTTGTTGTTAATATGTGTGGTTGGGGCCTACTAACGGTGTCTGCCGCTCCTTGGTGTTGTCCTCTACTGTACAAAGCTGAGCTTCAATCTTCAGGCTCTCATTAAGTAGTTGTTGTTAATATGTGTGGTTGGGGCCTACTAACGGTGTCTGCCGCTGTTATGGTTCTCAATGGCAAGAGAACATAGCCCAGCAAACATAAGAACTAGCTCTTGGAAGGATGGAAACTAAACTGACCATGAACTAAACCTGCCGCACAACTAACAGTAGCCGGGTAGCGTTGCCTGCGTTTTATCCCTAGACGCCCAGCGCCGGCCGGAGGACTAACTAATCCTGGAAGAGGAAAATATAGTCCTGGCTCACCTCTAGAGAAATTTCCCCGAAAGGCAGACAGAGGCCCCCACATATATTGGCGGTGATTTTAGATGAAAATGACAAACGTAGTATGAAAATAGGTTTAGCAAAATTGAGGTCCGCTTACTAGATAGCAGGAAGACAGAAAGGGCACTTTCATGGTCAGCTGAAAACCCTATCAAAACACCATCCTGAAATTACTTTAAGACTCTAGTATTAACTCATAACATCAGAGTGGCAATTTCAGATCACAAGAGCTTTCCAGACACAGAAACGAAACTACAGCTGTGAACTGGAACAAAATGCAAAAACAAACGAGGACTAAAGTCCAACTTAGCTGGGAGTTGTCTAGCAGCAGGAACATGCACAGAAAGGCTTCTGATTACAATGTTGACCGGCATGGAAGTGACAGAGGAGCAAGGCTAAATAGCGACTCCCACATCCTGATGGAAACAGGTGAACAGAGGGGATGATGCACACCAGTTCAATTCCACCAGTGGCCACCGGGGGAGCCCAAAATCCAATTTCACAACAGTACCCCCCCCTCAAGGAGGGGGCACCGAACCCTCACCAGAACCACCAGGGCGATCAGGATGAGCCCTATGAAAGGCACGGACCAGATCGGAGGCATGAACATCAGAGGCAGTCACCCAAGAATTATCCTCCTGACCGTATCCCTTCCATTTGACCAGATACTGGAGTTTCCGTCTGGAAACACGGGAGTCCAAGATTTTTTCCACAACGTACTCCAACTCGCCCTCAACCAACACCGGAGCAGGAGGCTCAACGGAAGGCACAACCGGTACCTCATACCTGCGCAATAATGACCGATGAAAAACATTATGAATAGAAAAAGATGCAGGGAGGTCCAAACGGAAGGACACAGGGTTAAGAATCTCCAATATCTTGTACGGGCCGATGAACCGAGGCTTAAACTTAGGAGAAGAAACCCTCATAGGGACAAAACGAGAAGACAACCACACCAAGTCCCCAACACAAAGCCGAGGACCAACCCGACGCCGGCGGTTGGCAAAAAGCTGAGTCTTCTCCTGGGACAACTTCAAATTGTCCACTACCTGCCCCCAAATCTGATGCAACCTCTCCACCACAGCATCCACTCCAGGACAATCCGAAGATTCCACTTGACCAGAAGAAAATCGAGGATGAAACCCCGAATTACAGAAAAAGGGAGACACCAAGGTGGCAGAGCTGGCCCGATTATTGAGGGCAAACTCCGCTAAAGGCAAAAAAGCAACCCAATCATCCTGATCTGCAGACACAAAACACCTCAAATATGTCTCCAAGGTCTGATTCGTCCGCTCAGTCTGGCCATTAGTCTGAGGATGGAAAGCAGACGAGAAAGACAAATCTATGCCCATCCTAGCACAGAATGCTCGCCAAAATCTAGACACGAATTGGGTACCTCTGTCAGAAACGATATTCTCCGGAATACCATGCAAACGGACCACATTTTGAAAAAACAGAGGAACCAACTCGGAAGAAGAAGGCAACTTAGGCAGGGGAACCAAATGGACCATCTTAGAGAAACGGTCACACACCACCCAGATGACAGACATCTTCTGAGAAACAGGAAGATCCGAAATAAAATCCATCGAGATGTGCGTCCAGGGCCTCTTCGGGATAGGCAAGGGCAACAACAATCCACTAGCCCGAGAACAACAAGGCTTGGCCCGAGCACAAACGTCACAAGACTGCACGAAGCCTCGCACATCTCGAGACAGGGAAGGCCACCAGAAGGACCTTGCCACCAAATCCCTGGTACCAAAGATTCCAGGATGACCTGCCAACGCAGAAGAATGAACCTCAGAAATGACTTTACTGGTCCAATCATCAGGAACAAACAGTCTACCAGGTGGGCAACGATCAGGTCTATCTGCCTGAAACTCCTGCAAGGCCCGCCGCAGGTCTGGAGAAACGGCAGACAATATCACTCCATCCTTAAGGATACCTGTAGGTTCAGAATTACCAGGGGAGTCAGGCTCAAAACTCCTAGAAAGGGCATCCGCCTTAACATTCTTAGAACCCGGCAGGTAGGACACCACAAAATTAAACCGAGAGAAAAACAACGACCAGCGCGCCTGTCTAGGATTCAGGCGTCTGGCGGACTCAAGATAAATTAGATTTTTGTGGTCAGTCAATACCACCACCTGATGTCTAGCCCCCTCAAGCCAATGACGCCACTCCTCAAAAGCCCACTTCATGGCCAAAAGCTCCCGATTCCCAACATCATAATTCCGCTCGGCGGGCGAAAATTTACGCGAGAAAAAAGCACAAGGTCTCATCACGGAGCAATCGGAACTTCTCTGCGACAAAACCGCCCCAGCTCCGATTTCAGAAGCGTCGACCTCAACCTGAAAAGGAAGAGCAACATCAGGCTGACGCAACACAGGGGCGGAAGAAAAGCGGCGCTTAAGCTCCCGAAAGGCCTCCACAGCAGCAGGGGACCAATCAGCAACATCAGCACCCTTCTTAGTCAAATCAGTCAATGGTTTAACAACATCAGAAAAACCAGCAATAAATCGACGATAAAAGTTAGCAAAGCCCAAAAATTTCTGAAGACTCTTAAGAGAAGAGGGTTGCGTCCAATCACAAATAGCCTGAACCTTGACAGGATCCATCTCGATGGAAGAGGGGGAAAAAATATATCCCAAAAAGGAAATCTTTTGAACCCCAAAAACGCACTTAGAACCCTTCACACACAAGGAATTAGACCGCAAAACCTGAAAAACCCTCCTGACCTGCTGGACATGAGAGTCCCAGTCATCCGAAAAAATCAAAATATCATCCAGATACACAATCATAAATTTATCCAAATAATCACGGAAAATGTCATGCATAAAGGACTGAAAGACTGAAGGGGCATTTGAAAGACCAAAAGGCATCACCAAATACTCAAAGTGGCCCTCGGGCGTATTAAATGCGGTTTTCCACTCATCCCCCTGCTTAATTCGCACCAAATTATACGCCCCACGGAGATCTATCTTAGAGAACCACTTGGCCCCCTTTATGCGAGCAAACAAATCAGTCAGCAGTGGCAACGGATATTGATATTTAACCGTGATTTTATTCAAAAGCCGATAATCAATACACGGCTTCAAAGAGCCATCTTTCTTAGCCACAAAGAAAAAACCGGCTCCTAAGGGAGATGACGAAGGACGAATATGTCCCTTTTCCAAGGACTCCTTTATATATTCTCGCATAGCAGCATGTTCAGGCACAGACAGATTAAATAAACGACCCTTAGGGTATTTACTACCCGGAATCAAATCTATGGCACAATCGCACTCCCGGTGCGGAGGTAATGAACCAAGCTCAGGTTCTTCAAAAACGTCACGATATTCAGTCAAGAATTCAGGAATCTCAGAGGGAATAGATGATGAAATGGAAACCACAGGTACGTCCCCATGCGTCCCCTTACATCCCCAGCTTAACACAGACATAGCTTTCCAGTCAAGGACTGGGTTATGAGATTGCAGCCATGGCAATCCAAGCACCAACACATCATGTAGGTTATACAGCACAAGAAAGCGAATAATCTCCTGGTGATCCGGATTAATCCGCATAGTTACTTGTGTCCAGTATTGTGGTTTATTGCTAGCCAATGGGGTGGAGTCAATCCCCTTCAGGGGTATAGGAGTTTCAAGAGGCTCCAAATCATACCCACAGCGTTTGGCAAAGGACCAATCCATAAGACTCAAAGCGGCGCCAGAGTCGACATAGGCATCCGCGGTAATAGATGATAAAGAACAAATCAGGGTCACAGATAGAATAAACTTAGACTGTAAAGTGCCAATTGAAACAGACTTATCAAGCTTCTTAGTACGCTTAGAGCATGCTGATATAACATGAGTTGAATCACCGCAATAGAAGCACAACCCATTTTTTCGTCTAAAATTCTGCCGTTCACTTCTGGACAGAATTCTATCACATTGCATATTCTCTGGCGTCTTCTCAGTAGACACCGCCAAATGGTGCACAGGTTTACGCTCCCGCAGACGCCTATCGATCTGGATAGCCATTGTCATGGACTCATTCAGACCCGCAGGCACAGGGAACCCCACCATAACATCCTTAATGGCATCAGAGAGACCCTCTCTGAAATTCGCCGCCAGGGCGCACTCATTCCACTGAGTAAGCACAGCCCATTTACGGAATTTCTGGCAGTATATTTCAGCTTCGTCTTGCCCCTGAGATAGGGACATCAAGGCCTTTTCCGCCTGAAGCTCTAACTGAGGTTCCTCATAAAGCAACCCCAAGGCCAGAAAAAACGCATCCACATTGAGCAACGCAGGATCCCCTGGAGCCAATGCAAAAGCCCAATCCTGAGGGTCGCCCCGGAGCAAGGAAATCACAATCCTGACCTGCTGAGCAGGATCTCCAGCAGAGCGAGATTTCAGGGACAAAAACAACTTGCAATTATTTTTGAAATTTTGAAAGCAAGATCTATTCCCCGAGAAAAATTCAGGCAAAGGAATTCTAGGTTCAGATATAGGAACCTGAACAACAAAATCTTGTAAATTTTGAACTTTCGTGGTGAGATTATTCAAACCTGCAGCTAAACTCTGAATATCCATTTTAAACAGGTGAACACAGAGCCATTCCAGGATTAGAAGGAGAGAGAGAGAGAGAAAGGCTGCAATATAGGCAGACTTGCAAGAGATTCAATTACAAGCACACACAGAACTGAAGGGAAAAAAAAAAAAATCTTCAGCAGACTTCTCTTTTCTCTCCTTTCTCTGTCAATTAATTTAACCCTTTTTGGCCGGTCAAACTGTTATGGTTCTCAATGGCAAGAGAACATAGCCCAGCAAACATAAGAACTAGCTCTTGGAAGGATGGAAACTAAACTGACCATGAACTAAACCTGCCGCACAACTAACAGTAGCCGGGTAGCGTTGCCTGCGTTTTATCCCTAGACGCCCAGCGCCGGCCGGAGGACTAACTAATCCTGGCAGAGGAAAATATAGTCCTGGCTCACCTCTAGAGAAATTTCCCCGAAAGGCAGACAGAGGCCCCCACATATATTGGCGGTGATTTTAGATGAAAATGACAAACGTAGTATGAAAATAGGTTTAGCAAAATTGAGGTCCGCTTACTAGATAGCAGGAAGACAGAAAGGGCACTTTCATGGTCAGCTGAAAACCCTATCAAAACACCATCCTGAAATTACTTTAAGACTCTAGTATTAACTCATAACATCAGAGTGGCAATTTCAGATCACAAGAGCTTTCCAGACACAGAAACGAAACTACAGCTGTGAACTGGAACAAAATGCAAAAACAAACGAGGACTAAAGTCCAACTTAGCTGGGAGTTGTCTAGCAGCAGGAACATGCACAGAAAGGCTTCTGATTACAATGTTGACCGGCATGGAAGTGACAGAGGAGCAAGGCTAAATAGCGACTCCCACATCCTGATGGAAACAGGTGAACAGAGGGGATGATGCACACCAGTTCAATTCCACCAGTGGCCACCGGGGGAGCCCAAAATCCAATTTCACAACACCAATGCTGCCTTTGTACCCCGCCACATAATGGAAGCTGCATAGAGCCTATTTTGTTATTTTAGGCCTACTAAGTCTATCTGCAGTCCCTCCTTGCAATTGTCCTCCGCTGAGCACACCAATGCTGCCTGTGTACCCCTGCCACATAATGGAAGCTGCATATAGCCATTTTTGTTATTTTTGGCCTACTAAGTCTGTCTGCGTTCCCTCCTTCCAATTGTCCTCCGCTGAGCACACCAATGCTGCCTGTGTACCCCTGCCACATAATGGAAGCTGCATAGAGCCTATTTTGTTATTTTAAGCCTACTAAGTCTGTCTGCGGTACCTCCTTCCAATTGTCCTCCGCTGAGCACACCAATGCTGCCTGTGTACCCCTGCCACATAATGGAAGCTGCATAGAGCTATTTTGTTATTTTAGGCCTACTAAGTCTGTCTGCGGTACCTCCTTCCAATTGTCCTCCGCTGAGCACACCAATGCTGCCTGTGAACCCCTGCCACATAATGGAAGCTGCATAGTGCCAATTTTGTTATTTTAGGCCTACTAAGTCTGTCTGTGGTCCCTCCTTCCAATTGTCCTCCGCTGAGCACACCAATGCTGCCTGTGTACCCTGCCACATAATGGAAGCTGCATATAGCGAATTTTGTTATTTTTGGCCTACAAAGTCTGTCTGCGGTCCCTGCTTCCAATTGTCCTCCACTGAGCACACCAATGCTGCCTGTGTACCCCTGCCACATAATGGAAGCTGCATAGAGCCTATTTTGTTATTTTAGGCCTACTAAGTCTGTCTGCGGTCCCTCCTTACAATTGTCCTCCGCTGAGCACACCAATGCTGCCTGTGTACCCCTGCCACATAATGGAAGCTGCATATAGCCAATTTTGTTATTTTTGGCCTACTAAGTCTGTCTGTAGTCCCTCCTTCCATATGTCCTCCACTGAGCACACCAATGCTGCCTGTGTACCCCTGCCACATAATGGAAGCTGCATATAGCCAATTTTTGTTATTTTTGGCCTCCAAAGTCTGTCTCCGGTCCCTCCTTCCAATTGTCCTCCGTTGAGCACACCAATGCTGCCTGTGTACCCCTGCCACATTATGGAAGCTGCATAGAGCCTATTTTGTTATTTTAGGCCCACTAAGTCTGTCTGTGGTCCCTCCTTCCAAATGTCCTCCACTGAGCACACCAATGCTGCCTGTGTACCCCTGCCACATAATGGAAGCTGCATACAGCCAATTTTATTATTTTTGGCCTACAAAGTCTGTCTGCGGTCCCGCAGGGGCCTACTAACGGTGTCTGCCGCTCCAAGGTGTTCTCCATGTTTAATTGCCTGAGCTTCAATCTTCAGGCTCTCATTAAATAGTTGTCTTTAATATGTGTGGTTGGGGCCTACTAACGGTGTCTGCCGCTCCCTGGTGTTGTCCTCCACTGTACAAAGCTGAGCTTCAATCTTCAGGCTCTCATTAAGTAGTTGTTGTTAATATGTGTGGTTGGGGCCTACTAACGGTGTCTGCCGCTCCCTGGTGTTGTCCTCTACTGTACAAAGCTGAGCTTCAATCTTCAGGCTCTCATTAAGTAGTTGTTGTTAATATGTGTGGTTGGGGCCTACTAACGGTGTCTGCCGCTCCCTGGTGTTGTCCTCCACTGTACAAAGCTAAGCTTCAATCTTCAGGCTCTCTTTAAGTTGTTGTTGTTAATATTTGAGGTTGGGGCCTACTAACGGTGTCTGCCGCTCCCTGGTGTTGTCCTCCACTGTACAAAGCTGAGCTTCAATCTTCAGGCTCTCATTAGGTTGTTGTTGTTAATATTTGTGGTTGGGGCCTACTAACGGTGTCTGCCGCTCCAAGGTGTTCTCCATGTTTACTTGCCTGAGCTTCAATCTTCAGGCTCTCATTAAATAGTTGTCTTTAATATGTGTGGTTGGGGCCTACTAATGGTGTCTGCCGCTCCCTGGTGTTGTCCTCCACTGTACAAAGCTGAGCTTCAATCTTCAGGCTCTCATTAAGTAGTTGTTGTTAATATGTGTGGTTGGGGCCTACTAACGGTGTCTGCCGCTCCCTGGTGTTGTCCTCTACTGTACAAAGCCGAGCTTCAATTTTCAGGCTCTCATTAAGTAGTTGTTGTTAATATTTGTGGTTGGGGCCTACTAACGGTGTCTGCCGCTCCCTGGTGTTGTCCTCCACTGTGCAAAGCTAAGCTTCAATCATCAGGCTCTCTTTAAGTTGTTGTTGTTAATATTTGAGGTTGGGGCCTACTAACGGTGTCTGCCGCTCCCTGGTGTTGTCCTCCACTGTACAAAGCTGAGCTTCAATCTTCAGGCTCTCATTAGGTTGTTGTTGTTAATATGTGTGGTTGGGGCCTACTAACGGTGTCTGCCACTCCCTGGTGTTGTCCTCCACTGTACAAAGCTGAGCTTCAATCTTCAGGCTCTCATTAAGTAGTTGTTGTTAATATGTGTGGTTGGGGCCTACTAACGGTGTCTGCCGCTCCCTGGTGTTGTCCTCTACTGTACAAAGCTGAGCTTCAATCTTCAGGCTCTCATTAAGTAGTTGTTGTTAATATTAGTGGTTGGGGCCTACTAACGGTGTCTGCCGCTCCCTGGTGTTGTCCTCCACTGTACAAAGCTGAGCTTCAATCTTTAGGCTCTCATTAAGTTGTTGTTGTTAATATTTGTGGTTGGGGCCTACTAACGGTGTCTGCCGCTCCCTGGTGTTGTCCTCCACTGTACAAAGCTGAGCTTCAATCTTCAGGCTCTCATTAAGTTGTTGTTGTTAATATTTGTGGTTGGGGCCTACTAACGGTGTCTGCCGCTCCCTGGTGTTGTCCTCCACTGTACAAAGCTGAGCTTCAATCTTCAGGCTCTCATTAAGTTGTTGTTGTTAATATTTGTGGTTGGGGCCTACTAACGGTGTCTGCCGCTCCAATGTGTTCTCCATGTTTACTTGCCTGAGCTTCAGTCTTCAGGCTCTCATTAAGTAGTTGTTTTTAATATGTGTGGTTGGGGCCTACTAACGGTGTGTGCCACTCCCTGGTGTTCTCCTCCACTGTACAAAGCTGAGCTTCAATCTTCAGGCTCTCATTAAGTAGTTGTTGTTAATATGTGTGGTTGGGGCCTACTAACGGTGTCTGCCGCTCCCTGGTGTTGTCCTCTACTGTACAAAGCTGAGCTTTAATCTTCAGGCTCTCATTAAGTTGTTGTTGTTAATATGTGTGGTTGGGGCCTACTAACGGTGTCTGCCGCTCCCTGGTGTTGTCCTCCACTGTACAAAGCTGAGCTTGAATCTTCAGGCTCTCATTAAGTAGTTGTTGTTAATATGTGTGGTTGGGGCCTACTAACGGTGTCTTCCGCTCCAAGGTGTTCTCCAGGTTTACTTGCCTGATCTTCAATTTTCAGGCTCTCATTAAGTAATTGTTGTTAATATGTGTGGTTGGGTCCTACTAACGGTGTCTGCCGCTCCAAGGTGTTCTCCAGGTTTACTTGCCTGAGCTTCAATCTTCAGGCTCTCATTAAGTAGTTGTTGTTAATATGTGTGGTTGGGGCCTACTAACGGTGTCTGCCGCTCCCTGGTGTTGTCCTCCACTGTACAAAGCTGAGCTTGAATCTTCAGGCTCTCATTAAGTAGTTGTTGTTAATATGTGTGGTTGGGGCCTACTAACGGTGTCTGCCGCTCCAAGGTGTTCTCCAGGTTTACTTGCCTGATCTTCAATTTTCAGGCTCTCATTAAGTAATTGTTGTTAATATGTGTGGTTGGGGCCTACTAACGGTGTCTGCCGCTCCAAGGTGTTCTCCAGGTTTACTAGCCTGAGCTTCAATCTTCAGGTTCTCATTAAGTAGTTGTTGTTAATATGTGTGGTTGGGGCCTATTAACGGTGTCTGCCGCTCCCTGGTGTTGTCCTCCACTGTACAAAGCTGAGCTTGAATCTTCAGGCTCTCATTAAGTTGTTGTTGTTAATATTTGTGGTTGGGGCCTACTAACGGTGTCTGCAGCTCCCAGGTGTTGTCCTCCACTGTACAAAGCTGAGCTTCAATCTTCAGGCTCTCATTAAGTTGTTGTTGTTAATATTTGTGGTTGGGGCCTGCTAACGGTGTCTGCCGCTCCAAGGTGTTCTCCAGGTTTACTTGCCTGAGCTTCAGTCTTCAGGCTCTCATTAAGTAGTTGTTGTTAATATGTGTGGTTGGGGCCTACTAACGGTGTCTTCTGCTCCCTGGTGTTGTCCTCCACTGTACAAAGCTGAGCTTCAATCTTCAGGCTCTCATTAAGTTGTTGTTGTTAATATTTGTGGTTGGGGCCTGCTAACGGTGTCTGCCGCTCCAAGGTGTTCTCCATGTTTACTTGCCTGAGCTTCAATCTTCAGGCTCTCATTAAGTAGTTGTTGTTAATATGTGTGGTTGGGGCCTACTAACGTTGTCTGCCGCTCCCTGGTGTTGTACTCCACTATACAAAGCTGAGCTTGAATCTTCAGGCTCTCATTAAGTTGTTGTTGTTAATATTTGTGGTTGGGGCCTACTAACGGTGTCTGCCGCTCCCTGGTGTTGTCCTCCACTGTACAAAGCTGAGCTTGAATCTTCAGGCTCTCATTAAGTAGTTGTTGTTAATATATGTGGTTGGGGCCTACTAATGGTGTCTGCCGCTCCAAGGTGTTCTCCAGGTTTACTTGCCGAGCTTCAATCTTCAGGCTCTCATTAAGTTGTTGTTGTTAATATTTGTGCTTGGGGCCTGCTAACGGTGTCTGCCGCTCCAAGGTGTTCTCCAGGTTTACTTGCCTGAGCTTCAGTCTTCAGGCTCTCATTAAGTAGTTGTTGTTAATATGTGTGGTTGGGGCCTACTAACGGTGTCTGCCGCTCCCTGGTGTTGTCCTACACTGTACAAAGCTGAGATTGAATCTTCAGGCTCTCATTAAGTAGTTGTTGTTAATTTTTTTTTTTGGTTGGGGCCTACTAACGGTGTCTGCCGCTCCCTGGTGTTGTTCTCCACTGTACAAAGCTGAGCTTCAATCTTCAGGCTCTCATTAAGTTGTTGTTGCTAATATTTGTGGTTGGGGCCTACTAACGGTGTCTGCCGCTTCCTGGTGTTGTCCTCCACTGTACAAAGCTGAGCTTCAATCTTCAGGCTCTCATTAAGTTGTTGTTGTTAATATTTGTGTTTGGGGCCAACTAGCGGTGTCTGCCGCTCCTTGGTGTTGTCCTCCACTGTACAAAGCTGAGCTTCAATCTTCAGGCTCTCATTAAGTTGTTGTTGTTAATATTTGTGGTTGGGGCATACTAACGGTGTCTGCCGCTCCCTGGTGTTGTCCTCCACTGTACAAAGCTGAGCTTCAATCTTCAGGCTCTCATTAAGTTGTTGTTGTTAATATTTGTGGTTTGGGCCTACTAACGGTGTCTGCCGCTTTCTTGTGTTGTCCTCCACTGTAAAAAGCTGAGCTTCAATCTTCAGGCTCTCAGTAAGTAGTTGTTGTTAATATTTGTGGTTGGTGCCTACTAACGGTGTCTGCCGCTCCCTGGTGTTGTCCTCTACTGTACAAAGCTGAGCTTGAATCTTCAGGCTCTCATTAAGTAGTTGTTAATATTTGTGGTTGGGGCCTACTAACGGTGTCTGCCGCTCCAAGGTGTTCTCCATGTTTACTTGCCTGAGCTTCAATCTTCAGGCTCTCTCATTAAGTAGTTGTTGTTAATATGTGTGGTTGGGGCCTACTAACGTTGTCTGCCGCTCCCTGGTGTTGTACTCCACTATACAAAGCTGAGCTTGAATCTTCAGGCTCTCATTAAGTTGTTGTTGTTAATATTTGTGGTTGGGGCCTACTAACTGTGTCTGCCGCTCCCTGGTGTTGTCCTCCACTGTACAAAGCTGAGCTTGAATCTTCAGGCTCTCATTAAGTAGTTGTTGTTAATATATGTGGTTGGGGCCTACTAATGGTGTCTGCCGCTCCAAGGTGTTCTCCAGGTTTACTTGCCGAGCTTCAATCTTCAGGCTCTCATTAAGTTGTTGTTGTTAATATTTGTGCTTGGGGCCTGCTAACGGTGTCTGCCGCTCCAAGGTGTTCTCCAGGTTTACTTGCCTGAGCTTCAGTCTTCAGGCTCTCATTAAGTAGTTGTTGTTAATATGTGTGGTTGGGGCCTACTAACGGTGTCTGCCGCTCCCTTGTGTTGTCCTACACTGTACAAAGCTGAGATTGAATCTTCAGGCTCTCATTAAGTAGTTGTTGTTAATTTTTTTTTTTGGTTGGGGCCTACTAACGGTGTCTGCCGCTCCCTGGTGTTGTTCTCCACTGTACAAAGCTGAGCTTCAATCTTCAGGCTCTCATTAAGTTGTTGTTGCTAATATTTGTGGTTGGGGCCTACTAACGGTGTCTGCCGCTTCCTGGTGTTGTCCTCCACTGTACAAAGCTGAGCTTCAATCTTCAGGCTCTCATTAAGTTGTTGTTGTTAATATTTGTGTTTGGGGCCAACTATCGGTGTCTGCCGCTCCTTGGTGTTGTCCTCCACTGTACAAAGCTGAGCTTCAATCTTCCGGCTCTCATTAAGTTGTTGTTGTTAATATTTGTGGTTGGGGCCTACTAACGGTGTCTGCCGCTCCCTGGTGTTGTCCTCCACTGTACAAAGCTGAGCTTCAATCTTCAGACTCTCATTAAGTTGTTGTTGTTAATATTTGTGGTTGGGGCCTACTAACGGTGTCTGCCGCTTTCTTGTGTTGTCCTCCACTGTAAAAAGCTGAGCTTCAATCTTCAGGCTCTCAGTAAGTAGTTGTTGTTAATATTTGTGGTTGGTGCCTACTAACGGTGTCTGCCGCTCCCTGGTGTTGTCCTCTACTGTACAAAGCTGAGCTTGAATCTTCAGGCTCTCATTAAGTAGTTGTTGTTAATATTTGTGGTTGGGGCCTACTAACGGTGTCTGCCGCTCCAAGGTGTTCTCCATGTTTACTTGCCTGAGCTTCAATCTTCAGGCTCTCATTAAGTAGTTGTTGTTAATATGTGTGGTTGGGGCCTACTAACGGTGTCTGCCGCTCCCTGGTGTTGTCCTCCACTGTACAAAGCTGAGCTTCAATCTTCATGCTCTCATTAAGTAGTTGTTGTTAATATGTGTGGTTGGGGCCTGCTAACGGTGTCTGCCGCTCCCTGGTGTTGTCCTCTACTGTACAAAGCTGAGCTTCAATCTTCAGGCTCTCATTAAGTAGTTGTTGTTAATATGTGTAGTTGGGGCCTACTAACGGTGTCTGCCGCTCCCTGGTGTTATCCTCCACTGTACAAAGCTGAGCTTGAATCTTCAGGCTCTCATTAAGTAGTTGTTGTTAATATTTGTGTTTGGGGCCGCCTAACGGTGTCTGCCGCTCCCTGGTGTTGTCCTCCACTCTACAAAGCTGAGATTCAATCTCCAGGCTCTCTTTAAGTTGTTGTTGTTAATATTTGTGGTTGGGGCCTACTAACGGTGTCTGCCGCTCCCTGGTGTTGTCCTCCACTGTACAAAGCTGAGCTTCAATCTTCAGGCTCTCATTAAGTTGTGGTTGTTAATATTTGTGGTTGGGGCCTACTAACGGTGTCTGCCGCTCCAAGGTGTTATCCAGGTTTACTTGCCTGAGCTTGAATCTTCAGGCTCTCATTAAGTTGTTGTTGTTAATATTTGTGGTTGGGTCCTGCTAATGGTGTCTGCCGCTCCAAGGTTTTCTCCAGGTTTACTTGCCTGAGCTTGAATCTTCAGGCTCTCATTAAGTAGTTGTTGTTAATATGTGTGGTTGGAGCCTACTAACGGTGTCTGCCTCTCCCTGGTGTTGTCCTCCACTGTACAAAGCCGAGCTTGAATCTTCAGGCTCTCATTAAGTAGTTGTTGTTAATATTTTTGGTTGGAGCCTACTAACGGTGTCTGCCGCTCCCTGTTGTTGTCCTCCACTGTACAAAGCTGAGCTTGAATCTTCAGGCTCTCATTAAGTTGTTGTTGTTAATATTTGTGGTTGGGGCCTACTAATGGTGTCTGCCGCTCCCTGGTGTTGTCCTCCACTGTACAAAGCTGAGCTTCAATCTTCAGGCTCTCATTAAGTAGTTGTTGTTAATATGTGTGGTTGGGGCCTACTAACGGTGTCTGCCGCTCCCTGTTGTTGTCCTCCACTGTACAAAGCTGAGCTTGAATCTTCAGGCTCTCATTAAGTAGTTGTTGTTAATATGTGTGGTTTGGGCCTACTAACGGTGTCTGCCGCTCCCTGGTGTTGTCCTCCACTGTACAAAGCTGAGCTTGAATCTTCAGGCTCTCATTAAGTAGTTGTTGTTAATATGTGTGATTGGGGCCTACTAACGGTGTCTGCTGCTCCCTGGTGTTGTCCTCCACTGTACAAAGCTGAGCTTGAATCTTCAGGCTCTCATTAAGTAGTTGTTGTTAATATGTGTGGTTGGGGCCTAGTAACTGTGTCTGCCGCTCCAAGGTGTTCTCCAGGTTTACTTCCCTGAGCTTCAATATTCAGGCTCTCATTAAGTAGTTGTTGTTAATATGTGTGGTTGCGGCCTACTAACGGTGTCTGCCGCTCCCTGGTGTTGTCCTCCACTGTACAAAGCTGAGCTTGAATCTTCAGGCTCTCATTAAGTAGTTGTTGTTAATATTTGTGTTTGGGGCCGCCTAACGGTGTCTGCCGCTCCCTGGTGTTGTCCTCCACTCTACAAAGCTGAGATTCAATCTCCAGGCTCTCTTTAAGTTGTTGTTGTTAATATTTGTGGTTGAGGCCTACTAACGGTGTCTGCCGCTCCCTGGTGTTGTCCTCCACTGTACAAAGCTGAGCTTCAATCTTCAGGCTCTCATTAAGTTGTGGTTGTTAATATTTGTGGTTGGGGCCTACTAACGGTGTCTGCCGCTCCAAGGTGTTATCCAGGTTTACTTGCCTGAGCTTGAATCTTCAGGCTCTCATTAAGTTGTTGTTGTTAATATTTGTGGTTGGGTCCTGCTAATGGTGTCTGCCGCTCCAAGGTTTTCTCCAGGTTTACTTGCCTGAGCTTGAATCTTCAGGCTCTCATTAAGTAGTTGTTGTTAATATGTGTGGTTGGAGCCTACTAACGGTGTCTGCCTCTCCCTGGTGTTGTCCTCCACTGTACAAAGCCGAGCTTGAATCTTCAGGCTCTCATTAAGTAGTTGTTGTTAATATTTTTGGTTGGAGCCTACTAACGGTGTCTGCCGCTCCCTGTTGTTGTCCTCCACTGTACAAAGCTGAGCTTGAATCTTCAGGCTCTCATTAAGTTGTTGTTGTTAATATTTGTGGTTGGGGCCTACTAATGGTGTCTGCCGCTCCCTGGTGTTGTCCTCCACTGTACAAAGCTGAGCTTCAATCTTCAGGTTCTCATTAAGTAGTTGTTGTTAATATGTGTGGTTGGGGCCTACTAACGGTGTCTGCCGCTCCCTGTTGTTGTCCTCCACTGTACAAAGCTGAGCTTGAATCTTCAGGCTCTCATTAAGTAGTTGTTGTTAATATGTGTGGTTTGGGCCTACTAACGGTGTCTGCCGCTCCCTGGTGTTGTCCTCCACTGTACAAAGCTGAGCTTGAATCTTCAGGCTCTCATTAAGTGGTTGTTGTTAATATGTGTGGTTGGGGCCTACTAACGGTGTCTGCTGCTCCCTGGTGTTGTCCTCCACTGTACAAAGCTGAGCTTGAATCTTCAGGCTCTCATTAAGTAGTTGTTGTTAATATGTGTGGTTGGGGCCTAGTAACTGTGTCTGCCGCTCCAAGGTGTTCTCCAGGTTTACTTCCCTGAGCTTCAATATTCAGGCTCTCATTAAGTAGTTGTTGTTAATATGTGTGGTTGCGGCCTACTAACGGTGTCTGCCGCTCCCTGGTGTTGTCCTCCACTGTACAAAGCTGAGCTTGAATCTTCAGGCTCTCATTAAGTAGTTGTTAATATTTTTGGTTGGGGCCTACTAACGGTGTCTGCCGCTCCCTGGTGTTGTCCTTCACTGTACAAAGCTGAGCTTCAATCTTCAGGCTCTCATTAAGTTGTTGTTGTTAATATTTGTGGTTGGGGCCTACTAACGGTGTCTGCCGCTCCCTGGTGTTGTCCTCCACTGTACAAAGCTGAGCTTCAGTCTTCAGGCTCTCATTAAGTAGTTGTTGTTAATATGTGTGGTTGGGGCCTACTAACGGTGTCTGCCGCTCCCTGGTGTTGTCCTCCACTGTACAAAGCTGAGCTTGAATCTTCAGGCTCTCATTAAGTAGTTGTTGTTAATATGTGTGGTTTGGGCCTACTAACGGTGTCTGCCGCTCCCTGGTGTTGTCCTCCACTGTACAAAGCTGAGCTTGAATCTTCAGGCTCTCATTAAGTAGTTGTTATTAATATGTGTTGTTGGGGCCTACTAACGATGTCTGCTGCTCCCTGGTGTTGTCCTCCACTGTACAAAGCTGAGCTTGAATCTTCAGGCTCTCATTAAGTAGTCGTTGTTAATATGTGTGGTTGGGGCCTAGTAACTGTGTCTGCCGCTCCAAGGTGTTCTCCAGGTTTACTTGCCTGAGCTTCAATATTCAGGCTCTCATTAAGTATTTGTTGTTAATATGTGTGGTTGGGGCCTACTAACGGTGTCTGCCGCTCCCTGGTGTTGTCCTCCACTGTACAAAGCTGAGCTTGAATCTTCAGGCTCTCATTAAGTAGTTGTTAATATTTTTAGTTGGGGCCTACTAACGGTGTCTGCCGCTCCCTGGTGTTGTCCTCCACTGTACAAAGCTGAGCTTCAATCTTCAGGCTCTCATTAAGTTTTTGTTGTTAATATTTGTGGTTGGGGCATACTAACGGTGTATGCCGCTCCCTGGTGTTGTCCTCCACTGTACAAAGCTGATCTTCAATCTTCAGGCTCTCATTAAGTAGTTGTTGTTAATATTTGTGTTTGGGGCCTACTAGCAGTGTCTGCCGCTCCTTGGTGTTGTCCTCCACTGTACAAAGCTGAGCTTTAATCTTCAGGCTCTCATTAAGTTGTTGTTGTTAATATTTGTGGTTGGGGCCTACTAACGGTGTCTGCCGCTCCCTGGTGTTGTCCTCCACTGTACAAAGCTGAGCTTCAATCTTCAGGCTCTCATTAAGTTGTTGTTGTTAATATTTGTGGTTGGGGCCTACTAACGGTGTCTGTCGCTCCCTGGTGTTGTCCTCCACTGAACAAAGCTGAGCTTCAATCTTCAGGCTCTCATTAAGTTGTTGTTGTTAATATTTGTGGTTGGGGCCTACTAACGGTGTCTGCTACTCCAAGGTGTTCTCCATGTTTACTTGCCTGAGCTTCAGTCTTCAGGCTCTCATTAAGTAGTTGTTGTTAATATGTGTGGTTGGGGCCTACTAACGGTGTCTGCCACTCCCTGGTGTTGTCCTCCACTGTACAAAGCTGAGCTTCAATCTTCAGGCTCTCATTAAGTAGTTGTTGTTAATATATGTGGTTGGGGCCTACTAACGGTGTCTGCCGCTCCCTGGTGTTGTCCTACACTGTACAAAGCTGAGATTGAATCTTCAGGCTCTCATTAAGTAGTTGTTGTTAATTTTTTTTTTTGGTTGGGGCCTACTAACGGTGTCTGCCGCTCCCTGGTGTTGTTCTCCACTGTACAAAGCTGAGCTTCAATCTTCAGGCTCTCATTAAGTTGTTGTTGCTAATATTTGTGGTTGGGGCCTACTAACGGTGTCTGCCGCTTCCTGGTGTTGTCCTCCACTGTACAAAGCTGAGCTTCAATCTTCAGGCTCTCATTAAGTTGTTGTTGTTAATATTTGTGTTTGGGGCCAACTAGCGGTGTCTGCCGCTCCTTGGTGTTGTCCTCCACTGTACAAAGCTGAGCTTCAATCTTCAGGCTCTCATTAAGTTGTTGTTGTTAATATTTGTGGTTGGGGCATACTAACGGTGTCTGCCGCTCCCTGGTGTTGTCCTCCACTGTACAAAGCTGAGCTTCAATCTTCAGGCTCTCATTAAGTTGTTGTTGTTAATATTTGTGGTTGGGGCCTACTAACGGTGTCTGCCGCTTTCTTGTGTTGTCCTCCACTGTAAAAAGCTGAGCTTCAATCTTCAGGCTCTCAGTAAGTAGTTGTTGTTAATATTTGTGGTTGGTGCCTACTAACGGTGTCTGCCGCTCCCTGGTGTTGTCCTCTACTGTACAAAGCTGAGCTTGAATCTTCAGGCTCTCATTAAGTAGTTGTTGTTAATATTTGTGGTTGGGGCCTACTAACGGTGTCTGCCGCTCCAAGGTGTTCTCCATGTTTACTTGCCTGAGCTTCAATCTTCAGGCTCTCTCATTAAGTAGTTGTTGTTAATATGTGTGGTTGGGGCCTACTAACGTTGTCTGCCGCTCCCTGGTGTTGTACTCCACTATACAAAGCTGAGCTTGAATCTTCAGGCTCTCATTAAGTTGTTGTTGTTAATATTTGTGGTTGGGGCCTACTAACTGTGTCTGCCGCTCCCTGGTGTTGTCCTCCACTGTACAAAGCTGAGCTTGAATCTTCAGGCTCTCATTAAGTAGTTGTTGTTAATATATGTGGTTGGGGCCTACTAATGGTGTCTGCCGCTCCAAGGTGTTCTCCAGGTTTACTTGCCGAGCTTCAATCTTCAGGCTCTCATTAAGTTGTTGTTGTTAATATTTGTGCTTGGGGCCTGCTAACGGTGTCTGCCGCTCCAAGGTGTTCTCCAGGTTTACTTGCCTGAGCTTCAGTCTTCAGGCTCTCATTAAGTAGTTGTTGTTAATATGTGTGGTTGGGGCCTACTAACGGTGTCTGCCGCTCCCTTGTGTTGTCCTACACTGTACAAAGCTGAGATTGAATCTTCAGGCTCTCATTAAGTAGTTGTTGTTAATTTTTTTTTTTGGTTGGGGCCTACTAACGGTGTCTGCCGCTCCCTGGTGTTGTTCTCCACTGTACAAAGCTGAGCTTCAATCTTCAGGCTCTCATTAAGTTGTTGTTGCTAATATTTGTGGTTGGGGCCTACTAACGGTGTCTGCCGCTTCCTGGTGTTGTCCTCCACTGTACAAAGCTGAGCTTCAATCTTCAGGCTCTCATTAAGTTGTTGTTGTTAATATTTGTGTTTGGGGCCAACTATCGGTGTCTGCCGCTCCTAGGTGTTGTCCTCCACTGTACAAAGCTGAGCTTCAATCTTCCGGCTCTCATTAAGTTGTTGTTGTTAATATTTGTGGTTGGGGCCTACTAACGGTGTCTGCCGCTCCCTGGTGTTGTCCTCCACTGTACAAAGCTGAGCTTCAATCTTCAGACTCTCATTAAGTTGTTGTTGTTAATATTTGTGGTTGGGGCCTACTAACGGTGTCTGCCGCTTTCTTGTGTTGTCCTCCACTGTAAAAAGCTGAGCTTCAATCTTCAGGCTCTCAGTAAGTAGTTGTTGTTAATATTTGTGGTTGGTGCCTACTAACGGTGTCTGCCGCTCCCTGGTGTTGTCCTCTACTGTACAAAGCTGAGCTTGAATCTTCAGGCTCTCATTAAGTAGTTGTTGTTAATATTTGTGGTTGGGGCCTACTAACGGTGTCTGCCGCTCCAAGGTGTTCTCCATGTTTACTTGCCTGAGCTTCAATCTTCAGGCTCTCATTAAGTAGTTGTTGTTAATATGTGTGGTTGGGGCCTGCTAACGGTGTCTGCCGCTCCCTGGTGTTGTCCTCTACTGTACAAAGCTGAGCTTCAATCTTCAGGCTCTCATTAAGTAGTTGTTGTTAATATGTGTAGTTGGGGCCTACTAACGGTGTCTGCCGCTCCCTGGTGTTATCCTCCACTGTACAAAGCTGAGCTTGAATCTTCAGGCTCTCATTAAGTAGTTGTTGTTAATATTTGTGTTTGGGGCCGCCTAACGGTGTCTGCCGCTCCCTGGTGTTGTCCTCCACTCTACAAAGCTGAGATTCAATCTCCAGGCTCTCTTTAAGTTGTTGTTGTTAATATTTGTGGTTGGGGCCTACTAACGGTGTCTGCCGCTCCCTGGTGTTGTCCTCCACTGTACAAAGCTGAGCTTCAATCTTCAGGCTCTCATTAAGTTGTGGTTGTTAATATTTGTGGTTGGGGCCTACTAACGGTGTCTGCCGCTCCAAGGTGTTATCCAGGTTTACTTGCCTGAGCTTGAATCTTCAGGCTCTCATTAAGTAGTTGTTGTTAATATGTGTGGTTGGAGCCTACTAACGGTGTCTGCCTCTCCCTGGTGTTGTCCTCCACTGTACAAAGCCGAGCTTGAATCTTCAGGCTCTCATTAAGTAGTTGTTGTTAATATTTTTGGTTGGAGCCTACTAACGGTGTCTGCCGCTCCCTGTTGTTGTCCTCCACTGTACAAAGCTGAGCTTGAATCTTCAGGCTCTCATTAAGTTGTTGTTGTTAATATTTGTGGTTGGGGCCTACTAATGGTGTCTGCCGCTCCCTGGTGTTGTCCTCCACTGTACAAAGCTGAGCTTCAATCTTCAGGCTCTCATTAAGTAGTTGTTGTTAATATGTGTGGTTGGGGCCTACTAACGGTGTCTGCCGCTCCCTGTTGTTGTCCTCCACTGTACAAAGCTGAGCTTGAGTCTTCAGGCTCTCATTAAGTAGTTGTTGTTAATATGTGTGGTTTGGGCCTACTAACGGTGTCTGCCGCTCCCTGGTGTTGTCCTCCACTGTACAAAGCTGAGCTTGAATCTTCAGGCTCTCATTAAGTAGTTGTTGTTAATATGTGTGATTGGGGCCTACTAACGGTGTCTGCTGCTCCCTGGTGTTGTCCTCCACTGTACAAAGCTGAGCTTGAATCTTCAGGCTCTCATTAAGTAGTTGTTGTTAATATGTGTGGTTGGGGCCTAGTAACTGTGTCTGCCGCTCCAAGGTGTTCTCCAGGTTTACTTCCCTGAGCTTCAATATTCAGGCTCTCATTAAGTAGTTGTTGTTAATATGTGTGGTTGCGGCCTACTAACAGTGTCTGCCGCTCCCTGGTGTTGTCCTCCACTGTACAAAGCTGAGCTTGAATCTTCAGGCTCTCATTAAGTAGTTGTTGTTAATATTTGTGTTTGGGGCCGCCTAACGGTGTCTGCCGCTCCCTGGTGTTGTCCTCCACTCTACAAAGCTGAGATTCAATCTCCAGGCTCTCTTTAAGTTGTTGTTGTTAATATTTGTGGTTGAGGCCTACTAACGGTGTCTGCCGCTCCCTGGTGTTGTCCTCCACTGTACAAAGCTGAGCTTCAATCTTCAGGCTCTCATTAAGTTGTGGTTGTTAATATTTGTGGTTGGGGCCTACTAACGGTGTCTGCCGCTCCAAGGTGTTATCCAGGTTTACTTGCCTGAGCTTGAATCTTCAGGCTCTCATTAAGTTGTTGTTGTTAATATTTGTGGTTGGGTCCTGCTAATGGTGTCTGCCGCTCCAAGGTTTTCTCCAGGTTTACTTGCCTGAGCTTGAATCTTCAGGCTCTCATTAAGTAGTTGTTGTTAATATGTGTGGTTGGAGCCTACTAACGGTGTCTGCCTCTCCCTGGTGTTGTCCTCCACTGTACAAAGCCGAGCTTGAATCTTCAGGCTCTCATTAAGTAGTTGTTGTTAATATTTTTGGTTGGAGCCTACTAACGGTGTCTGCCGCTCCCTGTTGTTGTCCTCCACTGTACAAAGCTGAGCTTGAATCTTCAGGCTCTCATTAAGTTGTTGTTGTTAATATTTGTGGTTGGGGCCTACTAATGGTGTCTGCCGCTCCCTGGTGTTGTCCTCCACTGTACAAAGCTGAGCTTCAATCTTCAGGTTCTCATTAAGTAGTTGTTGTTAATATGTGTGGTTGGGGCCTACTAACGGTGTCTGCCGCTCCCTGTTGTTGTCCTCCACTGTACAAAGCTGAGCTTGAATCTTCAGGCTCTCATTAAGTAGTTGTTGTTAATATGTGTGGTTTGGGCCTACTAACGGTGTCTGCCGCTCCCTGGTGTTGTCCTCCACTGTACAAAGCTGAGCTTGAATCTTCAGGCTCTCATTAAGTGGTTGTTGTTAATATGTGTGGTTGGGGCCTACTAACGGTGTCTGCTGCTCCCTGGTGTTGTCCTCCACTGTACAAAGCTGAGCTTGAATCTTCAGGCTCTCATTAAGTAGTTGTTGTTAATATGTGTGGTTGGGGCCTAGTAACTGTGTCTGCCGCTCCAAGGTGTTCTCCAGGTTTACTTCCCTGAGCTTCAATATTCAGGCTCTCATTAAGTAGTTGTTGTTAATATGTGTGGTTGCGGCCTACTAACGGTGTCTGCCGCTCCCTGGTGTTGTCCTCCACTGTACAAAGCTGAGCTTGAATCTTCAGGCTCTCATTAAGTAGTTGTTAATATTTTTGGTTGGGGCCTACTAACGGTGTCTGCCGCTCCCTGGTGTTGTCCTTCACTGTACAAAGCTGAGCTTCAATCTTCAGGCTCTCATTAAGTTGTTGTTGTTAATATTTGTGGTTGGGGCCTACTAACGGTGTCTGCCGCTCCCTGGTGTTGTCCTCCACTGTACAAAGCTGAGCTTCAGTCTTCAGGCTCTCATTAAGTAGTTGTTGTTAATATGTGTGGTTGGGGCCTACTAACGGTGTCTGCCGCTCCCTGGTGTTGTCCTCCACTGTACAAAGCTGAGCTTGAATCTTCAGGCTCTCATTAAGTAGTTGTTGTTAATATGTGTGGTTTGGGCCTACTAACGGTGTCTGCCGCTCCCTGGTGTTGTCCTCCACTGTACAAAGCTGAGCTTGAATCTTCAGGCTCTCATTAAGTAGTTGTTATTAATATGTGTTGTTGGGGCCTACTAACGATGTCTGCTGCTCCCTGGTGTTGTCCTCCACTGTACAAAGCTGAGCTTGAATCTTCAGGCTCTCATTAAGTAGTCGTTGTTAATATGTGTGGTTGGGGCCTAGTAACTGTGTCTGCCGCTCCAAGGTGTTCTCCAGGTTTACTTGCCTGAGCTTCAATATTCAGGCTCTCATTAAGTATTTGTTGTTAATATGTGTGGTTGGGGCCTACTAACGGTGTCTGCCGCTCCCTGGTGTTGTCCTCCACTGTACAAAGCTGAGCTTGAATCTTCAGGCTCTCATTAAGTAGTTGTTAATATTTTTAGTTGGGGCCTACTAACGGTGTCTGCCGCTCCCTGGTGTTGTCCTCCACTGTACAAAGCTGAGCTTCAATCTTCAGGCTCTCATTAAGTTTTTGTTGTTAATATTTGTGGTTGGGGCATACTAACGGTGTATGCCGCTCCCTGGTGTTGTCCTCCACTGTACAAAGCTGATCTTCAATCTTCAGGCTCTCATTAAGTAGTTGTTGTTAATATTTGTGTTTGGGGCCTACTAGCAGTGTCTGCCGCTCCTTGGTGTTGTCCTCCACTGTACAAAGCTGAGCTTTAATCTTCAGGCTCTCATTAAGTTGTTGTTGTTAATATTTGTGGTTGGGGCCTACTAACGGTGTCTGCCGCTCCCTGGTGTTGTCCTCCACTGTACAAAGCTGAGCTTCAATCTTCAGGCTCTCATTAAGTTGTTGTTGTTAATATTTGTGGTTGGGGCCTACTAACGGTGTCTGTCGCTCCCTGGTGTTGTCCTCCACTGAACAAAGCTGAGCTTCAATCTTCAGGCTCTCATTAAGTTGTTGTTGTTAATATTTGTGGTTGGGGCCTACTAACGGTGTCTGCTACTCCAAGGTGTTCTCCATGTTTACTTGCCTGAGCTTCAGTCTTCAGGCTCTCATTAAGTAGTTGTTGTTAATATGTGTGGTTGGGGCCTACTAACGGTGTCTGCCACTCCCTGGTGTTGTCCTCCACTGTACAAAGCTGAGCTTCAATCTTCAGGCTCTCATTAAGTAGTTGTTGTTAATATATGTGGTTGGGGCCTACTAACGGTGTCTGCCGCTCCCTGGTGTTGTCCTCCACTGTACAAAGCTGAGCTTCAATCTTCAGGCTCTCATTAAGTTGTTGTTGTTAATATTTGTGGTTGGGGCCTACTAACGGTGTCTGCCGCTCCAAGGTGTTCTCCATGTTTACTTGCCTGAGCTTCAGTCTTCAGGCTCTCATTAAGTTGTTGTTGTTAATATTTGTGGTTGGGGCCTACTAACGGTGTGTGCCACTCCCTGGTGTTCTCCTCCACTGTACAAAGCTGAGCTTCAATCTTCAGGCTCTCATTAAGTAGTTGTTGTTAATATGTGTGGTTGGGGCCTACTAGCAGTGTCTGCCGCTCCTTGGTGTTGTCCTCCACTGTACAAAGCTGAGCTTTAATCTTCAGGCTCTCATTAAGTTGTTGTTGTTAATATTTGTGGTTGGGGCCTACTAACGGTGTCTGCCGCTCCAATGTGTTCTCCAGGTTTACTTGCCTGAGCTTCAATATTCAGGCTCTCATTAAGTAGTTGTTGTTAATATGTGTGGTTGGGGCCTACTAACGGTGTCTGCCGCTCCCTGGTGTTGTCCTCCACTGTACAAAGCTGAGCTTGAATCTTCAGGCTCTCATTAAGTAGTTGTTAATATTTTTAGTTGGGGCCTACTAACGGTGTCTGCCGCTCCCTGGTGTTGTCCTCCACTGTACAAAGCTGAGCTTCAATCTTCAGGCTCTCATTAAGTTTTTGTTGTTAATATTTGTGGTTGGGGCATACTAACGGTGTATGCCGCTCCCTGGTGTTGTCCTCCACTGTACAAAGCTGATCTTCAATCTTCAGGCTCTCATTAAGTAGTTGTTGTTAATATTTGTGTTTGGGGCCTACTAGCAGTGTCTGCCGCTCCTTGGTGTTGTCCTCCACTGTACAAAGCTGAGCTTTAATCTTCAGGCTCTCATTAAGTTGTTGTTGTTAATATTTGTGGTTGGGGCCTACTAACGGTGTCTGCCGCTCCCTGGTGTTGTCCTCCACTGTACAAAGCTGAGCTTCAATCTTCAGGCTCTCATTAAGTTGTTGTTGTTAATATTTGTGGTTGGGGCCTACTAACGGTGTCTGCCGCTCCAAGGTGTTCTCCATGTTTACTTGCCTGAGCTTCAGTCTTCAGGCTCTCATTAAGTTGTTGTTGTTAATATTTGTGGTTGGGGCCTACTAACGGTGTGTGCCACTCCCTGGTGTTCTCCTCCACTGTACAAAGCTGAGCTTCAATCTTCAGGCTCTCATTAAGTAGTTGTTGTTAATATGTGTGGTTGGGGCCTACTAGCAGTGTCTGCCGCTCCTTGGTGTTGTCCTCCACTGTACAAAGCTGAGCTTTAATCTTCAGGCTCTCATTAAGTTGTTGTTGTTAATATTTGTGGTTGGGGCCTACTAACGGTGTCTGCCGCTCCAATGTGTTCTCCAGGTTTACTTGCCTGAGCTTCAATATTCAGGCTCTCATTAAGTAGTTGTTGTTAATATGTGTGGTTGGGGCCTACTAACGGTGTCTGCCGCTCCCTGGTGTTGTCCTCCACTGTACAAAGCTGAGCTTGAATCTTCAGGCTCTCATTAAGTAGTTGTTAATATTTTTAGTTGGGGCCTACTAACGGTGTCTGCCGCTCCCTGGTGTTGTCCTCCACTGTACAAAGCTGAGCTTCAATCTTCAGGCTCTCATTAAGTTTTTGTTGTTAATATTTGTGGTTGGGGCATACTAACGGTGTATGCCGCTCCCTGGTGTTGTCCTCCACTGTACAAAGCTGATCTTCAATCTTCAGGCTCTCATTAAGTAGTTGTTGTTAATATTTGTGTTTGGGGCCTACTAGCAGTGTCTGCCGCTCCTTGGTGTTGTCCTCCACTGTACAAAGCTGAGCTTTAATCTTCAGGCTCTCATTAAGTTGTTGTTGTTAATATTTGTGGTTGGGGCCTACTAACGGTGTCTGCCGCTCCCTGGTGTTGTCCTCCACTGTACAAAGCTGAGCTTCAATCTTCAGGCTCTCATTAAGTTGTTGTTGTTAATATTTGTGGTTGGGGCCTACTAACGGTGTCTGTCGCTCCCTGGTGTTGTCCTCCACTGAACAAAGCTGAGCTTCAATCTTCAGGCTCTCATTAAGTTGTTGTTGTTAATATTTGTGGTTGGGGCCTACTAACTGTGTCTGCCACTCCAAGGTGTTCTCCATGTTTACTTGCCTGAGCTTCAGTCTTCAGGCTCTCATTAAGTAGTTGTTGTTAATATGTGTGGTTGGGGCCTACTAACGGTGTCTGCCACTCCCTGGTGTTGTCCTCCATTGTACAAAGCTGAGCTTCAATCTTCAGGCTCTCATTAAGTAGTTGTTGTTAATATATGTGGTTGGGGCCTACTAACGGTGTCTGCCGCTCCCTGGTGTTGTCCTCCACTGTACAAAGCTGAGCTTCAATCTTCAGGCTCTCATTAAGTTGTTGTTGTTAATATTTGTGGTTGGGGCCTACTAACGGTGTCTGCCGCTCCAAGGTGTTCTCCATGTTTACTTGCCTGAGCTTCAGTCTTCAGGCTCTCATTAAGTTGTTGTTGTTAATATTTGTGGTTGGGGCCTACTAACGGTGTGTGCCACTCCCTGGTGTTCTCCTCCACTGTACAAAGCTGAGCTTCAATCTTCAGGCTCTCATTAAGTAGTTGTTGTTAATATGTGTGGTTGGGGCCTACTAGCAGTGTCTGCCGCTTCTTGGTGTTGTCCTCCACTGTACAAAGCTGAGCTTTAATCTTCAGGCTCTCATTAAGTAGTTGTTGTTAATATTTTTGGTTGGGGCCTACTAACGGTGTCTGCCGCTCCCTGTTGTTGTCCTCCACTGTACAAAGCTGAGCTTGAATCTTCAGGCTCTCATTAAGTTGTTGTTGTTAATATTTGTGGTTGGGGCCTACTAATGGTGTCTGCCGCTCCCTGGTGTTGTCCTCCACTGTACAAAGCTGAGCTTCAATCTTCAGGCTCTCATTAAGTAGTTGTTGTTAATATGTGAGGTTGGGGCCTACTAACGGTGTCTGCCGCTCCCTGTTGTTGTCCTCCACTGTACAAAGCTGAGCTTGAATCTTCAGGCTCTCATTAAGTAGTTGTTGTTAATATGTGTGGTTTGGGCCTACTAACGGTGTCTGCTGCTCCCTGGTGTTGTCCTCCACTGTACAAAGCTGAGCTTGAATCTTCAGGCTCTCATTAAGTAGTTGTTGTTAATATGTGTGGTTGGGGCCTACTAACGGTGTCTGCTGCTCCCTGGTGTTGCCCTCCACTGTACAAAGCTGAGCTTGAATCTTCAGGCTCTCATTAAGTAGTTGTTGTTAATATGTGTGGTTGGGGCCTAGTAACTGTGTCTGCCGCTCCAAGGTGTTCTCCAGGTTTACTTCCCTGAGCTTCAATATTCAGGCTCTCATTAAGTAGTTGTTGTTAATATGTGTGGTTGCGGCCTACTAACGGTGTCTGCCGCTCCCTGGTGTTGTCCTCCACTGTACAAAGCTGAGCTTGAATCTTCAGGCTCTCATTAAGTAGTTGTTAATATTTTTGGTTGGGGCCTACTAACGGTGTCTGCCGCTCCCTGGTGTTGTCCTCCACTGTACAAAGCTGAGCTTCAATCTTCAGGCTCTCATTAAGTTGTTGTTGTTAATATTTGTGGTTGGGGCCTACTAACGGTGTCTGCCGCTCCCTGGTGTTGTCCTCCACTGTACAAAGCTGAGCTTCAATCTTCAGGCTCTCATTAAGTAGTTGTTGTTAATATGTGTGGTTAGGGCCTACTAACGGTGTCTGCCGCTCCCTGGTGTTGTCCTCCACTGTACAAAGCTGAGCTTGAATCTTCAGGCTCTCATTAAGTAGTTGTTGTTAATATGTGTGGTTTGGGCCTACTAACGGTGTCTGCCGCTCCCTGGTGTTGTCCTCCACTGTACAAAGCTGAGCTTGAATCTTCAGGCTCTCATTAAGTAGTTGTTATTAATATGTGTTGTTGGGGCCTACTAACGGTGTCTGCTGCTCCCTGGTGTTGTCCTCCACTGTACAAAGCTGAGCTTGAATCTTCAGGCTCTCATTAAGTAGTCGTTGTTAATATGTGTGGTTGGGGCCTAGTAACTGTGTCTGCCGCTCCAAGGTGTTCTCCAGGTTTACTTGCCTGAGCTTCAATATTCAGGCTCTCATTAAGTAGTTGTTGTTAATATGTGTGTTTGGGGCCTACTAACGGTGTCTGCCGCTCCCTGGTGTTGTCCTCCACTGTACAAAGCTGAGCTTGAATCTTCAGGCTCTCATTAAGTAGTTGTTAATATTTTTAGTTGGGGCCTACTAACGGTGTCTGCCGCTCCCTGGTGTTGTCCTCCACTGTACAAAGCTGAGCTTCAATCTTCAGGCTCTCATTAAGTTTTTGTTGTTAATATTTGTGGTTGGGGCATACTAACGGTGTATGCCGCTCCCTGGTGTTGTCCTCCACTGTACAAAGCTGATCTTCAATCTTCAGGCTCTCATTAAGTAGTTGTTGTTAATATTTGTGTTTGGGGCCTACTAGCAGTGTCTGCCGCTCCTTGGTGTTGTCCTCCACTGTACAAAGCTGAGCTTTAATCTTCAGGCTCTCATTAAGTTGTTGTTGTTAATATTTGTGGTTGGGGCCTACTAACGGTGTCTGCCGCTCCCTGGTGTTGTCCTCCACTGTACAAAGCTGAGCTTCAATCTTCAGGCTCTCATTAAGTTGTTGTTGTTAATATTTGTGGTTGGGGCCTACTAACGGTGTCTGTCGCTCCCTGGTGTTGTCCTCCACTGAACAAAGCTGAGCTTCAATCTTCAGGCTCTCATTAAGTTGTTGTTGTTAATATTTGTGGTTGGGGCCTACTAACGGTGTCTGCCACTCCAAGGTGTTCTCCATGTTTACTTGCCTGAGCTTCAGTCTTCAGGCTCTCATTAAGTAGTTGTTGTTAATATGTGTGGTTGGGGCCTACTAACGGTGTCTGCCACTCCCTGGTGTTGTCCTCCACTGTACAAAGCTGAGCTTCAATCTTCAGGCTCTCATTAAGTAGTTGTTGTTAATATATGTGGTTGGGGCCTACTAACGGTGTCTGCCGCTCCCTGGTGTTGTCCTCCACTGTACAAAGCTGAGCTTCAATCTTCAGGCTCTCATTAAGTTGTTGTTGTTAATATTTGTGGTTGGGGCCTACTAACGGTGTCTGCCGCTCCAAGGTGTTCTCCATGTTTACTTGCCTGAGCTTCAGTCTTCAGGCTCTCATTAAGTTGTTGTTGTTAATATTTGTGGTTGGGGCCTACTAACGGTGTGTGCCACTCCCTGGTGTTCTCCTCCACTGTACAAAGCTGAGCTTCAATCTTCAGGCTCTCATTAAGTAGTTGTTGTTAATATGTGTGGTTGGGGCCTACTAGCAGTGTCTGCCGCTCCTTGGTGTTGTCCTCCACTGTACAAAGCTGAGCTTTAATCTTCAGGCTCTCATTAAGTTGTTGTTGTTAATATTTGTGGTTGGGGCCTACTAACGGTGTCTGCCGCTCCAAGGTGTTCTCCAGGTTTACTTGCCTGAGCTTCAATATTCAGGCTCTCATTAAGTAGTTGTTGTTAATATGTGTGGTTGGGGCCTACTAACGGTGTCTGCCGCTCCCTGGCGTTGTCCTCCACTGTACAAAGCTGAGCTTGAATCTTCAGGCTCTCATTAAGTAGTTGTTAATATTTTTAGTTGGGGCCTACTAACGGTGTCTGCCGCTCCCTGGTGTTGTCCTCCACTGTACAAAGCTGAGCTTCAATCTTCAGGCTCTCATTAAGTTTTTGTTGTTAATATTTGTGGTTGGGGCATACTAACGGTGTATGCCGCTCCCTGGTGTTGTCCTCCACTGTACAAAGCTGATCTTCAATCTTCAGGCTCTCATTAAGTAGTTGTTGTTAATATTTGTGTTTGGGGCCTACTAGCAGTGTCTGCCGCTCCTTGGTGTTGTCCTCCACTGTACAAAGCTGAGCTTGAATCTTCAGGCTCTCATTAAGTTGTTGTTGTTAATATTTGTGGTTGGGGCCTACTAACGGTGTCTGCCGCTCCCTGGTGTTGTCCTCCACTGTACAAAGCTGAGCTTCAATCTTCAGGCTCTCATTAAGTTGTTGTTGTTAATATTTGTGGTTGGGGCCTACTAACGGTGTCTGTCGCTCCCTGGTGTTGTCCTCCACTGAACAAAGCTGAGCTTCAATCTTCAGGCTCTCATTAAGTTGTTGTTGTTAATATTTGTGGTTGGGGCCTACTAACTGTGTCTGCCACTCCAAGGTGTTCTCCATGTTTACTTGCCTGAGCTTCAGTCTTCAGGCTCTCATTAAGTAGTTGTTGTTAATATGTGTGGTTGGGGCCTACTAACGGTGTCTGCCACTCCCTGGTGTTGTCCTCCACTGTACAAAGCTGAGCTTCAATCTTCAGGCTCTCATTAAGTAGTTGTTGTTAATATATGTGGTTGGGGCCTACTAACGGTGTCTGCCGCTCCCTGGTGTTGTCCTCCACTGTACAAAGCTGAGCTTCAATCTTCAGGCTCTCATTAAGTTGTTGTTGTTAATATTTGTGGTTGGGGCCTACTAACGGTGTCTGCCGCTCCAAGGTGTTCTCCATGTTTACTTGCCTGAGCTTCAGTCTTCAGGCTCTCATTAAGTTGTTGTTGTTAATATTTGTGGTTGGGGCCTACTAACGGTGTGTGCCACTCCCTGGTGTTCTCCTCCACTGTACAAAGCTGAGCTTCAATCTTCAGGCTCTCATTAAGTAGTTGTTGTTAATATGTGTGGTTGGGGCCTACTAGCAGTGTCTGCCGCTTCTTGGTGTTGTCCTCCACTGTACAAAGCTGAGCTTTAATCTTCAGGCTCTCATTAAGTTGTTGTTGTTAATATTTGTGGTTGGGGCCTACTAACGGTGTCTGTCGCTCCCTGGTGTTGTCCTCCACTGAACAAAGCTGAGCTTCAATCTTCAGGCTCTCATTAAGTTGTTGTTGTTAATATTTGTTGCTGGGGCCTACTAACGGTGTCTGCCACTCCAAGGTGTTCTCCATGTTTACTTTCCTGAGCTTCAGTCTTCAGGCTCTCATTAAGTAGTTGTTGTTAATATGTGTGGTTGGGGCCTACTAACGGTGTCTGCCACACCCTGGTGTTGTCCTCCACTGTACAAAGCTGAGCTTCAATCTTCAGGCTCTCATTAAGTAGTTGTTGTTAATATATGTGGTTGGGGCCTACTAACGGTGTCTGCCGCTCCCTGGTGTTGTCCTCCACTGTACAAAGCTGAGCTTCAATCTTCAGGCTCTCATTAAGTTGTTGTTGTTAATATTTGTGGTTGCGGCCTACTAACGGTGTCTGCCGCTCCAAGGTGTTCTCCATGTTTACTTGCCTGAGCTTCAGTCTTCAGGCTCTCATTAAGTAGTTGTTGTTAATATGTGTGGTTGGGGCCTACTAACGGTGTGTGCCACTCCCTGGTGTTCTCCTCCACTGTACAAAGCTGAGCTTCAATCTTCAGGCTCTCATTAAGTAGTTGTTGTTAATATGTGTGGTTGGGGCTTACTAACGGTGTCTGCCGCTCCCTGGTGTTGTACTCCACTGTACAAAGCTGAGCTTGAATCTTCAGGCTCTCATTAAGTAGTTGTTAATATTTTTAGTTGGGGCCTACTAACGGTGTCTGCCGCTCCCTGGTGTTGTCCTCCACTGTACAAAGCTGAGCTTCAATCTTCAGGCTCTCATTAAGTAGTTGTTGTTAATATGTGTGGTTGGGGCCTACTAACGGTGTCTGCCGCTCCCTGTTGTTGTCCTCCACTGTACAAAGCTGAGCTTGAATCTTCAGGCTCTCATTAAGTAGTTGTTGTTAATATGTGTGGTTTGGGCCTACTAACGGTGTCTGCTGCTCCCTGGTGTTGTCCTCCACTGTACAAAGCTGAGCTTGAATCTTCAGGCTCTCATTAAGTAGTTGTTATTAATATGTGTGGTTGGGGCCTACTAACGGTGTCTGCTGCTCCCTGGTGTTGTCCTCCACTGTACAATGCTGAGCTTGCATCTTCAGGCTCTCATTAAGTAGTTGTTGTTAATAAATGTGGTTGGGGCCTAGTAACTGTGTCTGCCGCTCCAAGGTGTTCTCCAGGTTTACTTGCCTGAGCTGCAATATTCAGGCTCTCATTAAGTAGTTGTTGTTAATATGTGTGGTTGGGGCCTACTAACGGTGTCTGCCGCTCCCTGGTGTTGTCCTCCACTGTACAAAGCTGAGCTTGAATCTTCAGGCTCTCATTAAGTAGTTGTTAATATTTTTAGTTGGGGCCTACTAACGGTGTCTGCCGCTCCCTGGTGTTGTCCTCCACTGTACAAAGCTGAGCTTCAATCTTCAGGCTCTCATTAAGTTGTTGTTGTTAATATTTGTGGTTGGGGCATACTAACGGTGTATGCCGCTCCCTGGTGTTGTCCTCCACTGTACAAAGCTGATCTTCAATCTTCAGGCTCTCATTAAGTAGTTGTTGTTAATATTTGTGTTTGGGGCCTACTAGCAGTGTCTGTCGCTCCTTGGTGTTGTCCTCCACTGAACAAAGCTGAGCTTCAATCTTCAGGCTCTCATTAAGTTGTTGTTGTTAATATTTGTGGTTGGGGCCTACTAACGGTGTCTGCCACTCCAAGATGTTCTCCATGTTTACTTGCCTGAGCTTCAGTCGTCAGGCTCTCATTAAGTAGTTGTTGTTAATATGTGTGGTTGGGGCCTACTAACGGTGTCTGCCACTCCCTGGTGTTGTCCTCCACTGTACAAAGCTGAGCTTCAATCTTCAGGCTCTCATTAAGTTGTTGTTGTTAATATTTGTGGTTGGGGCCTACTAACGGTGTCTGCCGCTCCAAGGTGTTCTCCATGTTTACTTGCCTGAGCTTCAGTCTTCAGGCTCTCATTAAGTAGTTGTTGTTAATATTTGTGTTTGGGGCCTACTAGCAGTGTCTGCCGCTCCTTGGTGTTGTCCTCCACTGTACAAAGCTGAGCTTTAATCTTCAGGCTCTCATTAAGTTGTTGTTGTTAATATTTGTGGTTGGGGCCTACTAACAGTGTCTGCCGCTCCCTGGTGTTGTCCTCCACTGTACAAAGCTGAGCTTCAATCTTCAGGCTCTCATTAAGTTGTTGTTGTTAATATTTGTGGTTGGGGCCTACTAACGGTGTCTGCCGCTCCCTGGTGTTGTCCTCCACTGAACAAAGCTGAGCTTCAATCTTCTGGCTCTCATTAAGTTGTTGTTGTTAATATTTGTGGTTGGGGCCTACTAACGGTGTCTGCCACTCCAAGGTGTTCTCCATGTTTACTTGCCTGAGCTTCAGTCTTCAGGCTCTCATTAAGTAGTTGTTGTTAATATGTGTGGTTGGGGCCTACTAACGGTGTGTGCCACTCCCTGGTGTTCTCCTCCACTGTAGAAAGCTGAGCTTCAATCTTCAGGCTCTCATTAAGTTGTTGTTAATATTTGTGGTTGGGGCCTACTAACGGTGTCTGCCGCTCCCTGGTGTTGTCCTCCACTGAACAAAGCTGAGCTTCAATCTTCAGGCTCTCATTAAGTTGTTGTTGTTAATATTTGTGGTTGGGGCCTACTAACGGTGTCTGCCACTCCAAGGTGTTCTCCATGTTTACTTGCCTGAGCTTCAGTCTTCAGGCTCTCATTAAGTAGTTGTTGTTAATATGTGTGGTTGGGGCCTACTAACAGTGTCTGCCACTCCCTGGTGTTGTCCTCCACTGTACAAAGCTGAGCTTCAATCTTCAGGCTCTCATTAAGTAGTTGTTGTTAATATATGTGGTTGGGGCCTACTAACGGTGTCTGCCGCACCCTGGTGTTGTCCTCCACTGTACAAAGCTGAGCTTCAATCTTCAGGCTCTCATTAAGTTGTTGTTGTTAATATTTGTGGTTGGGGCCTACTAACGGTGTCTGCCGCTCCAGGGTGTTCTCCATGTTTACTTGCCTGAGCTTCAGTCTTCAGGCTCTCATTAAGTAGTTGTTGTTAATATGTGTGGTTGGGGCCTACTAACGGTGTGTGCCACTCCCTGGTGTTCTCCTCCACTCTACAAAGCTGAGCTTCAATCTTCAGGCTCTCATTAAGTAGTTGTTGTTAATATGTGTGGTTGGGGCCTACTAACGGTGTCTGCCGCTCCCTGGTGTTGTCCTCCACTGTACAAAGCTGAGCTTGAATCTTCAGGCTCTCATTAAGTAGTTGTTAATATTTTTAGTTGGGGCCTACTAACGGTGTCTGCCGCTCCCTGGTGTTGTCCTCCACTGTACAAAGCTGAGCTTCAATCTTCAGGCTCTCATTAAGTAGTTGTTGTTAATATGTGTGGTTGGGGCCTACTAACGGTGTCTGCCGCTCCCTGGTGTTGTCCTCCACTGTACAAAGCTGAGCTTGAATCTTCAGGCTCTCATTAAGTAGTTGTTGTTAATATGTGTGGTTTTGGCCTACTAACGGTGTCTGCCGCTCCCTGGTGTTGTCCTCCACTGTACAAAGCTGAGCTTGAATCTTCAGGCTCTCATTAAGTAGTTGTTATTAATATGTGTGGTTGGGGCCTACTAACGGTGTCTGCTGCTCCCTGGTGTTGTCCTCCACTGTACAATGCTGAGCTTGAATCTTCAGGCTCTCATTAAGTAGTTGTTGTTAATATGTGTGGTTGGGGCCTAGTAACTGTGTCTGCCGCTCTAAGGTGTTCTCCTTGTTTACTTGCCTGAGCTTCAGTCTTCAGGCTCTCATTAAGTAGTTGTTGTTAATATGTGTGGTTGGGGCCTACTAACGGTGTCTGCCACTCCCTGGTGTTGTCCTCCACTGTACAAAGCTGAGCTTCAATCTTCAGGCTCTCATTAAGTAGTTGTTGTTAATATACATGTGGTTGGGGCCTACTAACGGTGTCTGCCGCTCCCTGGTGTTGTCCTCCACTGTACAAAGCTGAGCTTCAATCTTCAGGCTCTCATTAAGTTGTTGTTGTTAATATTTGTGGTTGGGGCCTACTAACGGTGTCTGCCGCTCTAAGGTGTTCTCCATGTTTACTTGCCTGAGCTTCAGTCTTCAGGCTCTCATTAAGTAGTTGTTGTTAATATGTGTGGTTGGGGCCTACTAACGGTGTGTGCCACTCCCTGGTGTTGTCCTCCACTGTACAAAGCTGAGCTTCAATCTTCAGGCTCTCATTAAGTAGTTGTTGTTAATATATGTGGTTGGGGCCTACTAACGGTGTCTACCGCTCCCTGGTGTTGTCCTCCACTGTACAAAGCTGAGCTTCAATCTTCAGGCTCTCATTAAGTTGTTGTTGTTAATATTTGTGGTTGGGGCCTACTAACGGTGTCTGCCGCTCCAAGGTGTTCTCCATGTTTACTTGCCTGAGCTTCAGTCTTCAGGCTCTCATTAAGTTGTTGTTGTTAATATTTGTGGTTGGGGCCTACTAACGGTGTGTGCCACTCCCTGGTGTTCTCCTCCACTGTACAAAGCTGAGCTTCAATCTTCAGGCTCTCATTAAGTAGTTGTTGTTAATATGTGTGGTTGGGGCCTACTAGCAGTGTCTGCCGCTCCTTGGTGTTGTCCTCCACTGTACAAAGCTGAGCTTTAATCTTCAGGCTCTCATTAAGTTGTTGTTGTTAATATTTGTGGTTGGGGCCTACTAACGGTGTCTGCCGCTCCAAGGTGTTCTCCAGGTTTACTTGCCTGAGCTTCAATATTCAGGCTCTCATTAAGTAGTTGTTGTTAATATGTGTGGTTGGGGCCTACTAACGGTGTCTGCCGCTCCCTGGCGTTGTCCTCCACTGTACAAAGCTGAGCTTGAATCTTCAGGCTCTCATTAAGTAGTTGTTAATATTTTTAGTTGGGGCCTACTAACGGTGTCTGCCGCTCCCTGGTGTTGTCCTCCACTGTACAAAGCTGAGCTTCAATCTTCAGGCTCTCATTAAGTTTTTGTTGTTAATATTTGTGGTTGGGGCATACTAACGGTGTATGCCGCTCCCTGGTGTTGTCCTCCACTGTACAAAGCTGATCTTCAATCTTCAGGCTCTCATTAAGTAGTTGTTGTTAATATTTGTGTTTGGGGCCTACTAGCAGTGTCTGCCGCTCCTTGGTGTTGTCCTCCACTGTACAAAGCTGAGCTTGAATCTTCAGGCTCTCATTAAGTTGTTGTTGTTAATATTTGTGGTTGGGGCCTACTAACGGTGTCTGCCGCTCCCTGGTGTTGTCCTCCACTGTACAAAGCTGAGCTTCAATCTTCAGGCTCTCATTAAGTTGTTGTTGTTAATATTTGTGGTTGGGGCCTACTAACGGTGTCTGTCGCTCCCTGGTGTTGTCCTCCACTGAACAAAGCTGAGCTTCAATCTTCAGGCTCTCATTAAGTTGTTGTTGTTAATATTTGTGGTTGGGGCCTACTAACTGTGTCTGCCACTCCAAGGTGTTCTCCATGTTTACTTGCCTGAGCTTCAGTCTTCAGGCTCTCATTAAGTAGTTGTTGTTAATATGTGTGGTTGGGGCGTACTAACGGTGTCTGTCACTCCCTGGTGTTGTCCTCCACTGTACAAAGCTGAGCTTCAATCTTCAGGCTCTCATTAAGTAGTTGTTGTTAATATATGTGGTTGGGGCCTACTAACGGTGTCTGCCGCTCCCTGGTGTTGTCCTCCACTGTACAAAGCTGAGCTTCAATCTTCAGGCTCTCATTAAGTTGTTGTTGTTAATATTTGTGGTTGGGGCCTACTAACGGTGTCTGCCGCTCCAAGGTGTTCTCCATGTTTACTTGCCTGAGCTTCAGTCTTCAGGCTCTCATTAAGTTGTTGTTGTTAATATTTGTGGTTGGGGCCTACTAACGGTGTGTGCCACTCCCTGGTGTTCTCCTCCACTGTACAAAGCTGAGCTTCAATCTTCAGGCTCTCATTAAGTAGTTGTTGTTAATATGTGTGGTTGGGGCCTACTAGCAGTGTCTGCCGCTTCTTGGTGTTGTCCTCCACTGTACAAAGCTGAGCTTTAATCTTCAGGCTCTCATTAAGTTGTTGTTGTTAATATTTGTGGTTGGGGCCTACTAACGGTGTCTGTCGCTCCCTGGTGTTGTCCTCCACTGAACAAAGCTGAGCTTCAATCTTCAGGCTCTCATTAAGTTGTTGTTGTTAATATTTGTTGCTGGGGCCTACTAACGGTGTCTGCCACTCCAAGGTGTTCTCCATGTTTACTTTCCTGAGCTTCAGTCTTCAGGCTCTCATTAAGTAGTTGTTGTTAATATGTGTGGTTGGGGCCTACTAACGGTGTCTGCCACTCCCTGGTGTTGTCCTCCACTGTACAAAGCTGAGCTTCAATCTTCAGGCTCTCATTAAGTAGTTGTTGTTAATATATGTGGTTGGGGCCTACTAACGGTGTCTGCCGCTCCCTGGTGTTGTCCTCCACTGTACAAAGCTGAGCTTCAATCTTCAGGCTCTCATTAAGTTGTTGTTGTTAATATTTGTGGTTGCGGCCTACTAACGGTGTCTGCCGCTCCAAGGTGTTCTCCATGTTTACTTGCCTGAGCTTCAGTCTTCAGGCTCTCATTAAGTAGTTGTTGTTAATATGTGTGGTTGGGGCCTACTAACGGTGTGTGCCACTCCCTGGTGTTCTCCTCCACTGTACAAAGCTGAGCTTCAATCTTCAGGCTCTCATTAAGTAGTTGTTGTTAATATGTGTGGTTGGGGCTTACTAATGGTGTCTGCCGCTCCCTGGTGTTGTACTCCACTGTACAAAGCTGAGCTTGAATCTTCAGGCTCTCATTAAGTAGTTGTTAATATTTTTAGTTGGGGCCTACTAACGGTGTCTGCCGCTCCCTGGTGTTGTCCTCCACTGTACAAAGCTGAGCTTCAATCTTCAGGCTCTCATTAAGTAGTTGTTGTTAATATGTGTGGTTGGGGCCTACTAACGGTGTCTGCCGCTCCCTGTTGTTGTCCTCCACTGTACAAAGCTGAGCTTGAATCTTCAGGCTCTCATTAAGTAGTTGTTGTTAATATGTGTGGTTTGGGCCTACTAACGGTGTCTGCCGCTCCCTGGTGTTGTCCTCCACTGTACAAAGCTGAGCTTGAATCTTCAGGCTCTCATTAAGTAGTTGTTGTTAATATGTGTGATTGGGGCCTACTAACGGTGTCTGCTGCTCCCTGGTGTTGTCCTCCACTGTACAAAGCTGAGCTTGAATCTTCAGGCTCTCATTAAGTAGTTGTTGTTAATATGTGTGGTTGGGGCCTAGTAACTGTGTCTGCCGCTCCAAGGTGTTCTCCAGGTTTACTTCCCTGAGCTTCAATATTCAGGCTCTCATTAAGTAGTTGTTGTTAATATGTGTGGTTGCGGCCTACTAACGGTGTCTGCCGCTCCCTGGTGTTGTCCTCCACTGTACAAAGCTGAGCTTGAATCTTCAGGCTCTCATTAAGTAGTTGTTGTTAATATTTGTGTTTGGGGCCGCCTAACGGTGTCTGCCGCTCCCTGGTGTTGTCCTCCACTCTACAAAGCTGAGATTCAATCTCCAGGCTCTCTTTAAGTTGTTGTTGTTAATATTTGTGGTTGAGGCCTACTAACGGTGTCTGCCGCTCCCTGGTGTTGTCCTCCACTGTACAAAGCTGAGCTTCAATCTTCAGGCTCTCATTAAGTTGTGGTTGTTAATATTTGTGGTTGGGGCCTACTAACGGTGTCTGCCGCTCCAAGGTGTTATCCAGGTTTACTTGCCTGAGCTTGAATCTTCAGGCTCTCATTAAGTTGTTGTTGTTAATATTTGTGGTTGGGTCCTGCTAATGGTGTCTGCCGCTCCAAGGTTTTCTCCAGGTTTACTTGCCTGAGCTTGAATCTTCAGGCTCTCATTAAGTAGTTGTTGTTAATATGTGTGGTTGGAGCCTACTAACGGTGTCTGCCTCTCCCTGGTGTTGTCCTCCACTGTACAAAGCCGAGCTTGAATCTTCAGGCTCTCATTAAGTAGTTGTTGTTAATATTTTTGGTTGGAGCCTACTAACGGTGTCTGCCGCTCCCTGTTGTTGTCCTCCACTGTACAAAGCTGAGCTTGAATCTTCAGGCTCTCATTAAGTTGTTGTTGTTAATATTTGTGGTTGGGGCCTACTAATGGTGTCTGCCGCTCCCTGGTGTTGTCCTCCACTGTACAAAGCTGAGCTTCAATCTTCAGGTTCTCATTAAGTAGTTGTTGTTAATATGTGTGGTTGGGGCCTACTAACGGTGTCTGCCGCTCCCTGTTGTTGTCCTCCACTGTACAAAGCTGAGCTTGAATCTTCAGGCTCTCATTAAGTAGTTGTTGTTAATATGTGTGGTTTGGGCCTACTAACGGTGTCTGCCGCTCCCTGGTGTTGTCCTCCACTGTACAAAGCTGAGCTTGAATCTTCAGGCTCTCATTAAGTGGTTGTTGTTAATATGTGTGGTTGGGGCCTACTAACGGTGTCTGCTGCTCCCTGGTGTTGTCCTCCACTGTACAAAGCTGAGCTTGAATCTTCAGGCTCTCATTAAGTAGTTGTTGTTAATATGTGTGGTTGGGGCCTAGTAACTGTGTCTGCCGCTCCAAGGTGTTCTCCAGGTTTACTTCCCTGAGCTTCAATATTCAGGCTCTCATTAAGTAGTTGTTGTTAATATGTGTGGTTGCGGCCTACTAACGGTGTCTGCCGCTCCCTGGTGTTGTCCTCCACTGTACAAAGCTGAGCTTGAATCTTCAGGCTCTCATTAAGTAGTTGTTAATATTTTTGGTTGGGGCCTACTAACGGTGTCTGCCGCTCCCTGGTGTTGTCCTTCACTGTACAAAGCTGAGCTTCAATCTTCAGGCTCTCATTAAGTTGTTGTTGTTAATATTTGTGGTTGGGGCCTACTAACGGTGTCTGCCGCTCCCTGGTGTTGTCCTCCACTGTACAAAGCTGAGCTTCAGTCTTCAGGCTCTCATTAAGTAGTTGTTGTTAATATGTGTGGTTGGGGCCTACTAACGGTGTCTGCCGCTCCCTGGTGTTGTCCTCCACTGTACAAAGCTGAGCTTGAATCTTCAGGCTCTCATTAAGTAGTTGTTGTTAATATGTGTGGTTTGGGCCTACTAACGGTGTCTGCCGCTCCCTGGTGTTGTCCTCCACTGTACAAAGCTGAGCTTGAATCTTCAGGCTCTCATTAAGTAGTTGTTATTAATATGTGTTGTTGGGGCCTACTAACGATGTCTGCTGCTCCCTGGTGTTGTCCTCCACTGTACAAAGCTGAGCTTGAATCTTCAGGCTCTCATTAAGTAGTCGTTGTTAATATGTGTGGTTGGGGCCTAGTAACTGTGTCTGCCGCTCCAAGGTGTTCTCCAGGTTTACTTGCCTGAGCTTCAATATTCAGGCTCTCATTAAGTATTTGTTGTTAATATGTGTGGTTGGGGCCTACTAACGGTGTCTGCCGCTCCCTGGTGTTGTCCTCCACTGTACAAAGCTGAGCTTGAATCTTCAGGCTCTCATTAAGTAGTTGTTAATATTTTTAGTTGGGGCCTACTAACGGTGTCTGCCGCTCCCTGGTGTTGTCCTCCACTGTACAAAGCTGAGCTTCAATCTTCAGGCTCTCATTAAGTTTTTGTTGTTAATATTTGTGGTTGGGGCATACTAACGGTGTATGCCGCTCCCTGGTGTTGTCCTCCACTGTACAAAGCTGATCTTCAATCTTCAGGCTCTCATTAAGTAGTTGTTGTTAATATTTGTGTTTGGGGCCTACTAGCAGTGTCTGCCGCTCCTTGGTGTTGTCCTCCACTGTACAAAGCTGAGCTTTAATCTTCAGGCTCTCATTAAGTTGTTGTTGTTAATATTTGTGGTTGGGGCCTACTAACGGTGTCTGCCGCTCCCTGGTGTTGTCCTCCACTGTACAAAGCTGAGCTTCAATCTTCAGGCTCTCATTAAGTTGTTGTTGTTAATATTTGTGGTTGGGGCCTACTAACGGTGTCTGTCGCTCCCTGGTGTTGTCCTCCACTGAACAAAGCTGAGCTTCAATCTTCAGGCTCTCATTAAGTTGTTGTTGTTAATATTTGTGGTTGGGGCCTACTAACGGTGTCTGCTACTCCAAGGTGTTCTCCATGTTTACTTGCCTGAGCTTCAGTCTTCAGGCTCTCATTAAGTAGTTGTTGTTAATATGTGTGGTTGGGGCCTACTAACGGTGTCTGCCACTCCCTGGTGTTGTCCTCCACTGTACAAAGCTGAGCTTCAATCTTCAGGCTCTCATTAAGTAGTTGTTGTTAATATATGTGGTTGGGGCCTACTAACGGTGTCTGCCGCTCCCTGGTGTTGTCCTACACTGTACAAAGCTGAGATTGAATCTTCAGGCTCTCATTAAGTAGTTGTTGTTAATTTTTTTTTTTGGTTGGGGCCTACTAACGGTGTCTGCCGCTCCCTGGTGTTGTTCTCCACTGTACAAAGCTGAGCTTCAATCTTCAGGCTCTCATTAAGTTGTTGTTGCTAATATTTGTGGTTGGGGCCTACTAACGGTGTCTGCCGCTTCCTGGTGTTGCCCTCCACTGTACAAAGCTGAGCTTCAATCTTCAGGCTCTCATTAAGTTGTTGTTGTTAATATTTGTGTTTGGGGCCAACTAGCGGTGTCTGCCGCTCCTTGGTGTTGTCCTCCACTGTACAAAGCTGAGCTTCAATCTTCAGGCTCTCATTAAGTTGTTGTTGTTAATATTTGTGGTTGGGGCATACTAACGGTGTCTGCCGCTCCCTGGTGTTGTCCTCCACTGTACAAAGCTGAGCTTCAATCTTCAGGCTCTCATTAAGTTGTTGTTGTTAATATTTGTGGTTGGGACCTACTAACGGTGTCTGCCGCTTTCTTGTGTTGTCCTCCACTGTAAAAAGCTGAGCTTCAATCTTCAGGCTCTCAGTAAGTAGTTGTTGTTAATATTTGTGGTTGGTGCCTACTAACGGTGTCTGCCGCTCCCTGGTGTTGTCCTCTACTGTACAAAGCTGAGCTTGAATCTTCAGGCTCTCATTAAGTAGTTGTTGTTAATATTTGTGGTTGGGGCCTACTAACGGTGTCTGCCGCTCCAAGGTGTTCTCCATGTTTACTTGCCTGAGCTTCAATCTTCAGGCTCTCTCATTAAGTAGTTGTTGTTAATATGTGTGGTTGGGGCCTACTAACGTTGTCTGCCGCTCCCTGGTGTTGTACTCCACTATACAAAGCTGAGCTTGAATCTTCAGGCTCTCATTAAGTTGTTGTTGTTAATATTTGTGGTTGGGGCCTACTAACTGTGTCTGCCGCTCCCTGGTGTTGTCCTCCACTGTACAAAGCTGAGCTTGAATCTTCAGGCTCTCATTAAGTAGTTGTTGTTAATATATGTGGTTGGGGCCTACTAATGGTGTCTGCCGCTCCAAGGTGTTCTCCAGGTTTACTTGCCGAGCTTCAATCTTCAGGCTCTCATTAAGTTGTTGTTGTTAATATTTGTGCTTGGGGCCTGCTAACGGTGTCTGCCGCTCCAAGGTGTTCTCCAGGTTTACTTGCCTGAGCTTCAGTCTTCAGGCTCTCATTAAGTAGTTGTTGTTAATATGTGTGGTTGGGGCCTACTAACGGTGTCTGCCGCTCCCTTGTGTTGTCCTACACTGTACAAAGCTGAGATTGAATCTTCAGGCTCTCATTAAGTAGTTGTTGTTAATTTTTTTTTTTGGTTGGGGCCTACTAACGGTGTCTGCCGCTCCCTGGTGTTGTTCTCCACTGTACAAAGCTGAGCTTCAATCTTCAGGCTCTCATTAAGTTGTTGTTGCTAATATTTGTGGTTGGGGCCTACTAACGGTGTCTGCCGCTTCCTGGTGTTGTCCTCCACTGTACAAAGCTGAGCTTCAATCTTCAGGCTCTCATTAAGTTGTTGTTGTTAATATTTGTGTTTGGGGCCAACTATCGGTGTCTGCCGCTCCTAGGTGTTGTCCTCCACTGTACAAAGCTGAGCTTCAATCTTCCGGCTCTCATTAAGTTGTTGTTGTTAATATTTGTGGTTGGGGCCTACTAACGGTGTCTGCCGCTCCCTGATGTTGTCCTCCACTGTACAAAGCTGAGCTTCAATCTTCAGACTCTCATTAAGTTGTTGTTGTTAATATTTGTGGTTGGGGCCTACTAACGGTGTCTGCCGCTTTCTTGTGTTGTCCTCCACTGTAAAAAGCTGAGCTTCAATCTTCAGGCTCTCAGTAAGTAGTTGTTGTTAATATTTGTGGTTGGTGCCTACTAACGGTGTCTGCCGCTCCCTGGTGTTGTCCTCTACTGTACAAAGCTGAGCTTGAATCTTCAGGCTCTCATTAAGTAGTTGTTGTTAATATTTGTGGTTGGGGCCTACTAACGGTGTCTGCCGCTCCAAGGTGTTCTCCATGTTTACTTGCCTGAGCTTCAATCTTCAGGCTCTCATTAAGTAGTTGTTGTTAATATGTGTGGTTGGGGCCTACTAACGGTGTCTGCCGCTCCCTGGTGTTGTCCTCCACTGTACAAAGCTGAGCTTCAATCTTCATGCTCTCATTAAGTAGTTGTTGTTAATATGTGTGGTTGGGGCCTGCTAACGGTGTCTGCCGCTCCCTGGTGTTGTCCTCTACTGTACAAAGCTGAGCTTCAATCTTCAGGCTCTCATTAAGTAGTTGTTGTTAATATGTGTAGTTGGGGCCTACTAACGGTGTCTGCCGCTCCCTGGTGTTATCCTCCACTGTACAAAGCTGAGCTTGAATCTTCAGGCTCTCATTAAGTAGTTGTTGTTAATATTTGTGTTTGGGGCCGCCTAACGGTGTCTGCCGCTCCCTGGTGTTGTCCTCCACTCTACAAAGCTGAGATTCAATCTCCAGGCTCTCTTTAAGTTGTTGTTGTTAATATTTGTGGTTGGGGCCTACTAACGGTGTCTGCCGCTCCCTGGTGTTGTCCTCCACTGTACAAAGCTGAGCTTCAATCTTCAGGCTCTCATTAAGTTGTGGTTGTTAATATTTGTGGTTGGGGCCTACTAACGGTGTCTGCCGCTCCAAGGTGTTATCCAGGTTTACTTGCCTGAGCTTGAATCTTCAGGCTCTCATTAAGTTGTTGTTGTTAATATTTGTGGTTGGGTCCTGCTAATGGTGTCTGCCGCTCCAAGGTTTTCTCCAGGTTTACTTGCCTGAGCTTGAATCTTCAGGCTCTCATTAAGTAGTTGTTGTTAATATGTGTGGTTGGAGCCTACTAACGGTGTCTGCCTCTCCCTGGTGTTGTCCTCCACTGTACAAAGCCGAGCTTGAATCTTCAGGCTCTCATTAAGTAGTTGTTGTTAATATTTTTGGTTGGAGCCTACTAACGGTGTCTGCCGCTCCCTGTTGTTGTCCTCCACTGTACAAAGCTGAGCTTGAATCTTCAGGCTCTCATTAAGTTGTTGTTGTTAATATTTGTGGTTGGGGCCTACTAATGGTGTCTGCCGCTCCCTGGTGTTGTCCTCCACTGTACAAAGCTGAGCTTCAATCTTCAGGCTCTCATTAAGTAGTTGTTGTTAATATGTGTGGTTGGGGCCTACTAACGGTGTCTGCCGCTCCCTGTTGTTGTCCTCCACTGTACAAAGCTGAGCTTGAGTCTTCAGGCTCTCATTAAGTAGTTGTTGTTAATATGTGTGGTTTGGGCCTACTAACGGTGTCTGCCGCTCCCTGGTGTTGTCCTCCACTGTACAAAGCTGAGCTTGAATCTTCAGGCTCTCATTAAGTAGTTGTTGTTAATATGTGTGATTGGGGCCTACTAACGGTGTCTGCTGCTCCCTGGTGTTGTCCTCCACTGTACAAAGCTGAGCTTGAATCTTCAGGCTCTCATTAAGTAGTTGTTGTTAATATGTGTGGTTGGGGCCTAGTAACTGTGTCTGCCGCTCCAAGGTGTTCTCCAGGTTTACTTCCCTGAGCTTCAATATTCAGGCTCTCATTAAGTAGTTGTTGTTAATATGTGTGGTTGCGGCCTACTAACGGTGTCTGCCGCTCCCTGGTGTTGTCCTCCACTGTACAAAGCTGAGCTTGAATCTTCAGGCTCTCATTAAGTAGTTGTTGTTAATATTTGTGTTTGGGGCCGCCTAACGGTGTCTGCCGCTCCCTGGTGTTGTCCTCCACTCTACAAAGCTGAGATTCAATCTCCAGGCTCTCTTTAAGTTGTTGTTGTTAATATTTGTGGTTGAGGCCTACTAACGGTGTCTGCCGCTCCCTGGTGTTGTCCTCCACTGTACAAAGCTGAGCTTCAATCTTCAGGCTCTCATTAAGTTGTGGTTGTTAATATTTGTGGTTGGGGCCTACTAACGGTGTCTGCCGCTCCAAGGTGTTATCCAGGTTTACTTGCCTGAGCTTGAATCTTCAGGCTCTCATTAAGTTGTTGTTGTTAATATTTGTGGTTGGGTCCTGCTAATGTTGTCTGCCGCTCCAAGGTTTTCTCCAGGTTTACTTGCCTGAGCTTGAATCTTCAGGCTCTCATTAAGTAGTTGTTGTTAATATGTGTGGTTGGAGCCTACTAACGGTGTCTGCCTCTCCCTGGTGTTGTCCTCCACTGTACAAAGCCGAGCTTGAATCTTCAGGCTCTCATTAAGTAGTTGTTGTTAATATTTTTGGTTGGAGCCTACTAACGGTGTCTGCCGCTCCCTGTTGTTGTCCTCCACTGTACAAAGCTGAGCTTGAATCTTCAGGCTCTCATTAAGTTGTTGTTGTTAATATTTGTGGTTGGGGCCTACTAATGGTGTCTGCCGCTCCCTGGTGTTGTCCTCCACTGTACAAAGCTGAGCTTCAATCTTCAGGTTCTCATTAAGTAGTTGTTGTTAATATGTGTGGTTGGGGCCTACTAACGGTGTCTGCCGCTCCCTGTTGTTGTCCTCCACTGTACAAAGCTGAGCTTGAATCTTCAGGCTCTCATTAAGTAGTTGTTGTTAATATGTGTGGTTTGGGCCTACTAACGGTGTCTGCCGCTCCCTGGTGTTGTCCTCCACTGTACAAAGCTGAGCTTGAATCTTCAGGCTCTCATTAAGTGGTTGTTGTTAATATGTGTGGTTGGGGCCTACTAACGGTGTCTGCTGCTCCCTGGTGTTGTCCTCCACTGTACAAAGCTGAGCTTGAATCTTCAGGCTCTCATTAAGTAGTTGTTGTTAATATGTGTGGTTGGGGCCTAGTAACTGTGTCTGCCGCTCCAAGGTGTTCTCCAGGTTTACTTCCCTGAGCTTCAATATTCAGGCTCTCATTAAGTAGTTGTTGTTAATATGTGTGGTTGCGGCCTACTAACGGTGTCTGCCGCTCCCTGGTGTTGTCCTCCACTGTACAAAGCTGAGCTTGAATCTTCAGGCTCTCATTAAGTAGTTGTTAATATTTTTGGTTGGGGCCTACTAACGGTGTCTGCCGCTCCCTGGTGTTGTCCTTCACTGTACAAAGCTGAGCTTCAATCTTCAGGCTCTCATTAAGTTGTTGTTGTTAATATTTGTGGTTGGGGCCTACTAACGGTGTCTGCCGCTCCCTGGTGTTGTCCTCCACTGTACAAAGCTGAGCTTCAGTCTTCAGGCTCTCATTAAGTAGTTGTTGTTAATATGTGTGGTTGGGGCCTACTAACGGTGTCTGCCGCTCCCTGGTGTTGTCCTCCACTGTACAAAGCTGAGCTTGAATCTTCAGGCTCTCATTAAGTAGTTGTTGTTAATATGTGTGGTTTGGGCCTACTAACGGTGTCTGCCGCTCCCTGGTGTTGTCCTCCACTGTACAAAGCTGAGCTTGAATCTTCAGGCTCTCATTAAGTAGTTGTTATTAATATGTGTTGTTGGGGCCTACTAACGATGTCTGCTGCTCCCTGGTGTTGTCCTCCACTGTACAAAGCTGAGCTTGAATCTTCAGGCTCTCATTAAGTAGTCGTTGTTAATATGTGTGGTTGGGGCCTAGTAACTGTGTCTGCCGCTCCAAGGTGTTCTCCAGGTTTACTTGCCTGAGCTTCAATATTCAGGCTCTCATTAAGTATTTGTTGTTAATATGTGTGGTTGGGGCCTACTAACGGTGTCTGCCGCTCCCTGGTGTTGTCCTCCACTGTACAAAGCTGAGCTTGAATCTTCAGGCTCTCATTAAGTAGTTGTTAATATTTTTAGTTGGGGCCTACTAACGGTGTCTGCCGCTCCCTGGTGTTGTCCTCCACTGTACAAAGCTGAGCTTCAATCTTCAGGCTCTCATTAAGTTTTTGTTGTTAATATTTGTGGTTGGGGCATACTAACGGTGTATGCCGCTCCCTGGTGTTGTCCTCCACTGTACAAAGCTGATCTTCAATCTTCAGGCTCTCATTAAGTAGTTGTTGTTAATATTTGTGTTTGGGGCCTACTAGCAGTGTCTGCCGCTCCTTGGTGTTGTCCTCCACTGTACAAAGCTGAGCTTTAATCTTCAGGCTCTCATTAAGTTGTTGTTGTTAATATTTGTGGTTGGGGCCTACTAACGGTGTCTGCCGCTCCCTGGTGTTGTCCTCCACTGTACAAAGCTGAGCTTCAATCTTCAGGCTCTCATTAAGTTGTTGTTGTTAATATTTGTGGTTGGGGCCTACTAACGGTGTCTGTCGCTCCCTGGTGTTGTCCTCCACTGAACAAAGCTGAGCTTCAATCTTCAGGCTCTCATTAAGTTGTTGTTGTTAATATTTGTGGTTGGGGCCTACTAACTGTGTCTGCCACTCCAAGGTGTTCTCCATGTTTACTTGCCTGAGCTTCAGTCTTCAGGCTCTCATTAAGTAGTTGTTGTTAATATGTGTGGTTGGGGCCTACTAACGGTGTCTGCCACTCCCTGGTGTTGTCCTCCATTGTACAAAGCTGAGCTTCAATCTTCAGGCTCTCATTAAGTAGTTGTTGTTAATATATGTGGTTGGGGCCTACTAACGGTGTCTGCCGCTCCCTGGTGTTGTCCTCCACTGTACAAAGCTGAGCTTCAATCTTCAGGCTCTCATTAAGTTGTTGTTGTTAATATTTGTGGTTGGGGCCTACTAACGGTGTCTGCCGCTCCAAGGTGTTCTCCATGTTTACTTGCCTGAGTGTTGTGAATTTGGATTCTGGGCTCCCCCGGTGGCCGCTTGTGGAATTGGACTTGTCATCCTCTTTCCTGTTTCACCTGGTTCCATCAGTAGTGGGTGTCGCTATTTAAGCTCATTTCTCTGGTGGTTTCTTGCCGGTCAACAATGTTATCTGATGCCTCTCAGTGCTTGTTCCTGCTTCTAGACAACTACTAGATAAGTTGGACTTTTGTCCATGTTTTGTTTTGCCTATTTGTTCCAGTTCACAGCTGAAGTTTTGTTACTGTGTCTGGAAAGCTCTCGTTGATCAGGGATTGCTACTCTGGCGTTATGAGTTAATGCCAGAGTTTAAGGTAATCTCTGGATGGTGTTTTGTTAGTGTTTTTCTGCTGACCATGAAAGTATACTATCTGTCTTCTGCTATCTAGTAAGCGGACCTCAAATTTGCTAAGACTATTTTCCTGCTGCGTTTGTTGTTTCATCTGAACTCACCGTCATTATATGTGGGGGGCTACTGTCTTCTTTGGAATATTTCTCTAGAGGTGAGCCAGGTCTTATATTTCCCTCTGCTAGCTATTTAGGTCTTAGGCCAGAGCTGGGCATCTAGCGATAAATAGGAAATGCTACCTGGCTATTTCTAGTTGCGCGGCAGGCTTAGTTCATGGTCAGTATAGTTCCATCTTCCGAGAGCTTGTCCCTCTATAGGCTTGCTATGATCTCTGCCTGCAGAGATCATGACAGTTTGACCGGCCAATAAAGTGTTAAAGACCCAGGTTGAGAAAGGAGAGTTATAAGAAGTCTGCTGGAATTTTTTTTTTTTTTTTTTTTTTTTTTTTCCTCCAGTCTGCCTTGCTGCAGTCTTTTTTCTCTCTCTCCTCCTAATCTCTGTATGCTCTGTGTGCACCTGACAATAATGGATCTCCAGAGTGTAACTGCGGGTTTGAATAATCTCATCACGAAAGTACAAAATTTACAAGATTTTGTGGTACATGCTCCGGTATCTGAACCGAGAATTCCTTTGCCGGAGTTCTTCACAGGGAATAGAGCTAGCTTCCAGAATTTCCGAAATAATTGTAAGCTTTATTTGTCCCTGAAGTCTCGTTCAGCTGGAGACCCTGCTCAGCAGGTTAGGATTGTGATTTCCTTGCTCAGGGGTGACCCTCAAGATTGGGCCTTCTCATTGCCAGCAGGGGATCCTGCGTTACGCGATGTGGATGCGTTTTTTCTGGCCTTGGGCTTGCTTTATGAGGAACCTCATTTGGAACTTCAGGCAGAAAAAACTTTGATGGCACTATCTCAGGGGCAAGACGAAGCTGAAGTTTTCTGCCAAAAATTCCGTAAATGGTCTGTGCTTACTCAGTGGAATGAGTGCGCCTTGGCGGCAACTTTCAGAGAAGGTCTCTCTGATGCCGTTAAGGATGTTATGGTGGGGTTCCCTTTGCCTGCAGGTCTGAATGAGTCCATGACAATGGCTATTCAGATTGATAGGCGTCTGCGGGAGCGCAAACCGGTGCACCATCTGGCGGTGTCTATGGAAAAGACGCCAGAAAGTATGCAGTGTGATAGAATTCTGTCCAGGAGCGAGCGACAGAATTTTAGACGGAAGAATGGATTGTGTTTCTATTGTGGGGATTCTACTCATGTTATATCAGCATGCTCTAGGCGTACAAAGAAGCTTGATAAGTCTGTTTCCATTGGCACCATTCAGTCTAAGTTTATTTTGTCTGTAACCCTGATTTGCTCTTTGTCATCCATTGCCACGGACGCCTATGTTGACTCTGGCGCCGCTCTGAGTCTTATGGATTGGTCCTTTGCCAATCGTTGTGGTTTTGATTTAGAGCCTTTGGAGACTCTTATTCCTCTGAAGGGGATTGACTCCACCCCATTGGCTAATAATAAACCACAATACTGGACACAAGTAACCATGCGTATCAATCCGGATCACCAGGAGATTATTCGTTTCCTGGTGCTGTATAATTTACATGACGATTTGGTACTGGGATTGCCATGGTTGCAGTCTCACAACCCAGTCTTGGACTGGAGAGCAATGTCTGTGTTGAGCTGGGGATGTAAGGGTATTCATGGGGACGTACCTTTGGTTTCTATTTCGTCGTCCATTCCCTCTGAAGTCCCTGAGTTCCTCTCTGATTATCAAGACGTCTTTGACGAACCCAAGCTTGGGTCGTTACCTCCGCACCGTGAGTGCGATTGTGCCATAGATTTGATACCGGGTTGTAAATATCCAAAGGGTCGTTTGTTTAATTTGTCTGTGCCGGAACATGCTGCTATGCGGGAATATATAAAGGAGTCTTTGGAAAAGGGACATATTCGTCCATCTTCTTCTCCCTTGGGAGCTGGGTTTTTCTTTGTCTCAAAAAAAGACGGCTCTTTGAGACCATGTATTGATTATCGGCTTCTGAATAAGATCACTGTTAAGTATCAATACCCATTGCCATTGCTTACTGATTTGTTTGCTCGTATAGAGGGTGCTAAGTGGTTCTCTAAAATTGATCTTCGTGGGGCGTATAATTTGGTGCGGATCAGGCAGGGGGATGAGTGGAAGACCGCATTTAATACGCCCGAGGGCCACTTTGAGTATTTGGTCATGCCTTTTGGTCTTTCTAATGCCCCTTCAGTTTTCCAGTCTTTTATGCATGATATTTTCCGCGATTTTCTGGATAAATTTATGATAATATATCTGGATGATATTCTGATTTTTTCTGATGACTGGGACTCTCATGTCCAGCAGGTCAGGAGAGTTTTTCAGGTTCTGCGGTCTAATTCTTTATGTGTGAAGGGGTCTAAGTGCGTTTTTGGGGTCCAGAAAATTTCCTTTTTGGGGTATATTTTTTCTCCCTCTTCCATTGAGATGGATCCCGTCAAGGTGCAAGCTATTTGTGACTGGACTCAGCCCTCCTCTCTTAAGGGTCTTCAGAGATTTTTGGGCTTTGCCAACTTTTACCGCCGATTTATTGCTGGTTTTTCGGATGTCGTTAAACCACTGACTGATTTGACCAGACAAGGCGCTGATGTTGCTAATTGGTCCCCTCATGCTGTAGAGGCCTTTCAGGAGCTTAAGCGCCGTTTTGCCTCTGCCCCTGTGTTGCGTCAGCCTGATGTGAATCTGCCTTTTCAGGTTGAGGTTGACGCTTCGGAGATCGGAGCTGGGGCAGTGTTGTCGCAGAAAGGTTCCGACTGCTCCGTCATTAGGCCTTGTGCCTTCTTTTCTCGCAAATTTTCGCCCGCAGAGCGGAATTATGATGTTGGGAATCGGGAGCTTTTGGCCATGAAGTGGGCGTTTGAGGAGTGGCGCCATTGGCTCGAGGGGGCTAGGCATCAGGTGGTGGTATTGACTGACCACAAAAATTTGATTTATCTTGAGACTGCCAGACGCCTGAATCCTAGACAGGCGCGCTGGTCTTTATTTTTTTCTCGCTTTAATTTTGTGGTGTCATACCTACCGGGTTCTAAGAATGTTAAGGCAGATGCCCTTTCTAGGAGTTTTGACCCGGACTCTCCTGGTAATTCTGAACCCACAGGTATCCTTAGGGAGGGAGTAATTTTGTCGGCCGTTTCTCCTGATCTGCGGCGGTCCTTGCAAGAGTTTCAGGCGGATAGACCGGATCGTTGTCCGCCTGATAGACTGTTTGTTCCGGATGATTGGACCAGCAGAGTCATCTCTGAGGTACATTCTTCTGCATTGGCAGGTCATCCCGGAATTTTTGGTACCAGGGATTTGGTGGCAAGATCCTTCTGGTGGCCTTCCCTGTCACGAGATGTGCGAGTCTTTGTGCAGTCATGTGACGTTTGTGCTCGGGCCAAGTCTTGTAGTTCTCGGGCTAGCGGACTGCTGTTGCCCTTGCCTATTCCTAAGAGGCCTTGGACACACATCTCGATGGATTTTATTTCAGATCTGCCTGTTTCCCAGAAGATGTCTGTCATCTGGGTGGTCTGTGACCGTTTCTCTAAAATGGTCCATTTGGTTCCTCTGCCCAAGTTGCCTTCTTCTTCTGAGTTGGTTCCTCTGTTTTTTCAGAATGTTGTCCGATTGCACGGTATTCCTGAGAATATTGTTTCTGACAGAGGTACCCAATTTGTGTCTAGATTTTGGCGGGCATTCTGTGCTAGGATGGGCATAGATTTGTCTTTTTCATCTGCTTTTCACCCTCAGACTAATGGCCAGACCGAGCGGACTAATCAGACCCTTGAGACATATCTGAGGTGTTTTGTCTCTGCTGACCAGGATGATTGGGTTGCTTTTTTGCCATTGGCAGAGTTCGCCCTCAATAATCGGGCCAGTTCTTCCACCTTGGTGTCCCCGTTTTTCTGTAATTCGGGGTTTCACCCTCGATTTTCCTCCGGTCAGGTGGAATCCTCGGATTGTCCTGGAGTGGATGCGGTGGTGGAGAGATTGCATCACATCTGGGGGCAGGTTATGGACAATTTGAAGTTGTCCCAGGAGAAGACTCAGCGTTTTGCCAACCGTCATCGTCGTGTTGGTTCTCGGCTTTGTGTTGGAGATTTAGTGTGGTTGTCTTCTCGTTTTGTCCCTATGAGGGTCTCTTCTCCTAAGTTTAAACCTCGGTTCATCGGCCCTTATAGAATATTGGAGATTCTTAATCCTGTTTCTTTCCGTTTGGACCTCCCTGCGTCCTTTTCCATTCATAACGTTTTTCATCGGTCGTTATTGCGCAGGTATGAGGTACCTGTTGTACCTTCAGTTGAGCCTCCTGCTCCGGTGTTGGTTGAGGGTGAGTTGGAGTACGTTGTGGAGAAAATTTTGGACTCTCGTGTTTCCAGACGGAAACTCCAGTATCTGGTCAACTGGAAGGGTTACGGCCAGGAGGATAATTCTTGGGTCAATGCATCTGATGTTCATGCTTCTGATCTTGTTCGTGCCTTCCATAGGGCTCATCCTGGTCGCCCTGGTGGATCTGGTGAGGGTTCGGTGCCCCCTCCTTGAGGGGGGGGTACTGTTGTGAATTTGGATTCTGGGCTCCCCCGGTGGCCGCTTGTGGAATTGGACTTGTCATCCTCTTTCCTGTTTCACCTGGTTCCATCAGTAGTGGGTGTCGCTATTTAAGCTCATTTCTCTGGTGGTTTCTTGCCGGTCAACAATGTTATCTGATGCCTCTCAGTGCTTGTTCCTGCTTCTAGACAACTACTAGATAAGTTGGACTTTTGTCCATGTTTTGTTTTGCCTATTTGTTCCAGTTCACAGCTGAAGTTTTGTTACTGTGTCTGGAAAGCTCTCGTTGATCAGGGATTGCTACTCTGGCGTTATGAGTTAATGCCAGAGTTTAAGGTAATCTCTGGATGGTGTTTTGTTAGTGTTTTTCTGCTGACCATGAAAGTATACTATCTGTCTTCTGCTATCTAGTAAGCGGACCTCAAATTTGCTAAGACTATTTTCCTGCTGCGTTTGTTGTTTCATCTGAACTCACCGTCATTATATGTGGGGGGCTACTGTCTTCTTTGGAATATTTCTCTAGAGGTGAGCCAGGTCTTATATTTCCCTCTGCTAGCTATTTAGGTCTTAGGCCAGAGCTGGGCATCTAGCGATAAATAGGAAATGCTACCTGGCTATTTCTAGTTGCGCGGCAGGCTTAGTTCATGGTCAGTATAGTTCCATCTTCCGAGAGCTTGTCCCTCTATAGGCTTGCTATGATCTCTGCCTGCAGAGATCATGACACCTGAGCTTCAGTCTTCAGGCTCTCATTAAGTTGTTGTTGTTAATATTTGTGGTTGGGGCCTACTAACGGTGTGTGCCACTCCCTGGTGTTCTCCTCCACTGTACAAAGCTGAGCTTCAATCTTCAGGCTCTCATTAAGTAGTTGTTGTTAATATGTGTGGTTGGGGCCTACTAGCAGTGTCTGCCGCTTCTTGGTGTTGTCCTCCACTGTACAAAGCTGAGCTTTAATCTTCAGGCTCTCATTAAGTAGTTGTTGTTAATATTTTTGGTTGGGGCCTACTAACGGTGTCTGCCGCTCCCTGTTGTTGTCCTCCACTGTACAAAGCTGAGCTTGAATCTTCAGGCTCTCATTAAGTTGTTGTTGTTAATATTTGTGGTTGGGGCCTACTAATGGTGTCTGCCGCTCCCTGGTGTTGTCCTCCACTGTACAAAGCTGAGCTTCAATCTTCAGGCTCTCATTAAGTAGTTGTTGTTAATATGTGAGGTTGGGGCCTACTAACGGTGTCTGCCGCTCCCTGTTGTTGTCCTCCACTGTACAAAGCTGAGCTTGAATCTTCAGGCTCTCATTAAGTAGTTGTTGTTAATATGTGTGGTTTGGGCCTACTAACGGTGTCTGCTGCTCCCTGGTGTTGTCCTCCACTGTACAAAGCTGAGCTTGAATCTTCAGGCTCTCATTAAGTAGTTGTTGTTAATATGTGTGGTTGGGGCCTACTAACGGTGTCTGCTGCTCCCTGGTGTTGCCCTCCACTGTACAAAGCTGAGCTTGAATCTTCAGGCTCTCATTAAGTAGTTGTTGTTAATATGTGTGGTTGGGGCCTACTAACGGTGTCTGCCGCTCCCTGTTGTTGTCCTCCACTGTACAAAGCTGAGCTTGAATCTTCAGGCTCTCATTAAGTAGTTGTTGTTAATATGTGTGGTTTGGGCCTACTAACGGTGTCTGCTGCTCCCTGGTGTTGTCCTCCACTGTACAAAGCTGAGCTTGAATCTTCAGGCTCTCATTAAGTAGTTGTTGTTAATATGTGTGGTTGGGGCCTACTAACGGTGTCTGCTGCTCCCTGGTGTTGCCCTCCACTGTACAAAGCTGAGCTTGAATCTTCAGGCTCTCATTAAGTAGTTGTTGTTAATATGTGTGGTTTGGGCCTACTAACGGTGTCTGCCGCTCCCTGGTGTTGTCCTCCACTGTACAAAGCTGAGCTTGAATCTTCAGGCTCTCATTAAGTAGTTGTTATTAATATGTGTTGTTGGGGCCTACTAACGGTGTCTGCTGCTCCCTGGTGTTGTCCTCCACTGTACAAAGCTGAGCTTGAATCTTCAGGCTCTCATTAAGTAGTCGTTGTTAATATGTGTGGTTGGGGCCTAGTAACTGTGTCTGCCGCTCCAAGGTGTTCTCCAGGTTTACTTGCCTGAGCTTCAATATTCAGGCTCTCATTAAGTAGTTGTTGTTAATATGTGTGGTTGGGGCCTACTAACGGTGTCTGCCGCTCCCTGGTGTTGTCCTCCACTGTACAAAGCTGAGCTTGAATCTTCAGGCTCTCATTAAGTAGTTGTTAATATTTTTAGTTGGGGCCTACTAACGGTGTCTGCCGCTCCCTGGTGTTGTCCTCCACTGTACAAAGCTGAGCTTCAATCTTCAGGCTCTCATTAAGTTTTTGTTGTTAATATTTGTGGTTGGGGCATACTAACGGTGTATGCCGCTCCCTGGTGTTGTCCTCCACTGTACAAAGCTGATCTTCAATCTTCAGGCTCTCATTAAGTAGTTGTTGTTAATATTTGTGTTTGGGGCCTACTAGCAGTGTCTGCCGCTCCTTGGTGTTGTCCTCCACTGTACAAAGCTGAGCTTTAATCTTCAGGCTCTCATTAAGTTGTTGTTGTTAATATTTGTGGTTGGGGCCTACTAACGGTGTCTGCCGCTCCCTGGTGTTGTCCTCCACTGTACAAAGCTGAGCTTCAATCTTCAGGCTCTCATTAAGTTGTTGTTGTTAATATTTGTGGTTGGGGCCTACTAACGGTGTCTGTCGCTCCCTGGTGTTGTCCTCCACTGAACAAAGCTGAGCTTCAATCTTCAGGCTCTCATTAAGTTGTTGTTGTTAATATTTGTGGTTGGGGCCTACTAACGGTGTCTGCCACTCCAAGGTGTTCTCCATGTTTACTTGCCTGAGCTTCAGTCTTCAGGCTCTCATTAAGTAGTTGTTGTTAATATGTGTGGTTGGGGCCTACTAACGGTGTCTGCCACTCCCTGGTGTTGTCCTCCACTGTACAAAGCTGAGCTTCAATCTTCAGGCTCTCATTAAGTAGTTGTTGTTAATATATGTGGTTGGGGCCTACTAACGGTGTCTGCCGCTCCCTGGTGTTGTCCTCCACTGTACAAAGCTGAGCTTCAATCTTCAGGCTCTCATTAAGTTGTTGTTGTTAATATTTGTGGTTGGGGCCTACTAACGGTGTCTGCCGCTCCAAGGTGTTCTCCATGTTTACTTGCCTGAGCTTCAGTCTTCAGGCTCTCATTAAGTTGTTGTTGTTAATATTTGTGGTTGGGGCCTACTAACGGTGTGTGCCACTCCCTGGTGTTCTCCTCCACTGTACAAAGCTGAGCTTCAATCTTCAGGCTCTCATTAAGTAGTTGTTGTTAATATGTGTGGTTGGGGCCTACTAGCAGTGTCTGCCGCTCCTTGGTGTTGTCCTCCACTGTACAAAGCTGAGCTTTAATCTTCAGGCTCTCATTAAGTTGTTGTTGTTAATATTTGAGGTTGGGGCCTACTAACGGTGTCTGCCGCTCCAAGGTGTTCTCCAGGTTTACTTGCCTGAGCTTCAATATTCAGGCTCTCATTAAGTAGTTGTTGTTAATATGTGTGGTTGGGGCCTACTAACGGTGTCTGCCGCTCCCTGGCGTTGTCCTCCACTGTACAAAGCTGAGCTTGAATCTTCAGGCTCTCATTAAGTAGTTGTTAATATTTTTAGTTGGGGCCTACTAACGGTGTCTGCCGCTCCCTGGTGTTGTCCTCCACTGTACAAAGCTGAGCTTCAATCTTCAGGCTCTCATTAAGTTTTTGTTGTTAATATTTGTGGTTGGGGCATACTAACGGTGTATGCCGCTCCCTGGTGTTGTCCTCCACTGTACAAAGCTGATCTTCAATCTTCAGGCTCTCATTAAGTAGTTGTTGTTAATATTTGTGTTTGGGGCCTACTAGCAGTGTCTGCCGCTCCTTGGTGTTGTCCTCCACTGTACAAAGCTGAGCTTGAATCTTCAGGCTCTCATTAAGTTGTTGTTGTTAATATTTGTGGTTGGGGCCTACTAACGGTGTCTGCCGCTCCCTGGTGTTGTCCTCCACTGTACAAAGCTGAGCTTCAATCTTCAGGCTCTCATTAAGTTGTTGTTGTTAATATTTGTGGTTGGGGCCTACTAACGGTGTCTGTCGCTCCCTGGTGTTGTCCTCCACTGAACAAAGCTGAGCTTCAATCTTCAGGCTCTCATTAAGTTGTTGTTGTTAATATTTGTGGTTGGGGCCTACTAACTGTGTCTGCCACTCCAAGGTGTTCTCCATGTTTACTTGCCTGAGCTTCAGTCTTCAGGCTCTCATTAAGTAGTTGTTGTTAATATGTGTGGTTGGGGCCTACTAACGGTGTCTGCCACTCCCTGGTGTTGTCCTCCACTGTACAAAGCTGAGCTTCAATCTTCAGGCTCTCATTAAGTAGTTGTTGTTAATATATGTGGTTGGGGCCTACTAACGGTGTCTGCCGCTCCCTGGTGTTGTCCTCCACTGTACAAAGCTGAGCTTCAATCTTCAGGCTCTCATTAAGTTGTTGTTGTTAATATTTGTGGTTGGGGCCTACTAACGGTGTCTGCCGCTCCAAGGTGTTCTCCATGTTTACTTGCCTGAGCTTCAGTCTTCAGGCTCTCATTAAGTTGTTGTTGTTAATATTTGTGGTTGGGGCCTACTAACGGTGTGTGCCACTCCCTGGTGTTCTCCTCCACTGTACAAAGCTGAGCTTCAATCTTCAGGCTCTCATTAAGTAGTTGTTGTTAATATGTGTGGTTGGGGCCTACTAGCAGTGTCTGCCGCTTCTTGGTGTTGTCCTCCACTGTACAAAGCTGAGCTTTAATCTTCAGGCTCTCATTAAGTTGTTGTTGTTAATATTTGTGGTTGGGGCCTACTAACGGTGTCTGTCGCTCCCTGGTGTTGTCCTCCACTGAACAAAGCTGAGCTTCAATCTTCAGGCTCTCATTAAGTTGTTGTTGTTAATATTTGTTGCTGGGGCCTACTAACGGTGTCTGCCACTCCAAGGTGTTCTCCATGTTTACTTTCCTGAGCTTCAGTCTTCAGGCTCTCATTAAGTAGTTGTTGTTAATATGTGTGGTTGGGGCCTACTAACGGTGTCTGCCACTCCCTGGTGTTGTCCTCCACTGTACAAAGCTGAGCTTCAATCTTCAGGCTCTCATTAAGTAGTTGTTGTTAATATATGTGGTTGGGGCCTACTAACGGTGTCTGCCGCTCCCTGGTGTTGTCCTCCACTGTACAAAGCTGAGCTTCAATCTTCAGGCTCTCATTAAGTTGTTGTTGTTAATATTTGTGGTTGCGGCCTACTAACGGTGTCTGCCGCTCCAAGGTGTTCTCCATGTTTACTTGCCTGAGCTTCAGTCTTCAGGCTCTCATTAAGTAGTTGTTGTTAATATGTGTGGTTGGGGCCTACTAACGGTGTGTGCCACTCCCTGGTGTTCTCCTCCACTGTACAAAGCTGAGCTTCAATCTTCAGGCTCTCATTAAGTAGTTGTTGTTAATATGTGTGGTTGGGGCTTACTAACGGTGTCTGCCGCTCCCTGGTGTTGTACTCCACTGTACAAAGCTGAGCTTGAATCTTCAGGCTCTCATTAAGTAGTTGTTAATATTTTTAGTTGGGGCCTACTAACGGTGTCTGCCGCTCCCTGGTGTTGTCCTCCACTGTACAAAGCTGAGCTTCAATCTTCAGGCTCTCATTAAGTAGTTGTTGTTAATATGTGTGGTTGGGGCCTACTAACGGTGTCTGCCGCTCCCTGTTGTTGTCCTCCACTGTACAAAGCTGAGCTTGAATCTTCAGGCTCTCATTAAGTAGTTGTTGTTAATATGTGTGGTTTGGGCCTACTAACGGTGTCTGCTGCTCCCTGGTGTTGTCCTCCACTGTACAAAGCTGAGCTTGAATCTTCAGGCTCTCATTAAGTAGTTGTTATTAATATGTGTGGTTGGGGCCTACTAACGGTGTCTGCTGCTCCCTGGTGTTGTCCTCCACTGTACAATGCTGAGCTTGCATCTTCAGGCTCTCATTAAGTAGTTGTTGTTAATAAATGTGGTTGGGGCCTAGTAACTGTGTCTGCCGCTCCAAGGTGTTCTCCAGGTTTACTTGCCTGAGCTGCAATATTCAGGCTCTCATTAAGTAGTTGTTGTTAATATGTGTGGTTGGGGCCTACTAACGGTGTCTGCCGCTCCCTGGTGTTGTCCTCCACTGTACAAAGCTGAGCTTGAATCTTCAGGCTCTCATTAAGTAGTTGTTAATATTTTTAGTTGGGGCCTACTAACGGTGTCTGCCGCTCCCTGGTGTTGTCCTCCACTGTACAAAGCTGAGCTTCAATCTTCAGGCTCTCATTAAGTTGTTGTTGTTAATATTTGTGGTTGGGGCATACTAACGGTGTATGCCGCTCCCTGGTGTTGTCCTCCACTGTACAAAGCTGATCTTCAATCTTCAGGCTCTCATTAAGTAGTTGTTGTTAATATTTGTGTTTGGGGCCTACTAGCAGTGTCTGTCGCTCCTTGGTGTTGTCCTCCACTGAACAAAGCTGAGCTTCAATCTTCAGGCTCTCATTAAGTTGTTGTTGTTAATATTTGTGGTTGGGGCCTACTAACGGTGTCTGCCACTCCAAGATGTTCTCCATGTTTACTTGCCTGAGCTTCAGTCGTCAGGCTCTCATTAAGTAGTTGTTGTTAATATGTGTGGTTGGGGCCTACTAACGGTGTCTGCCACTCCCTGGTGTTGTCCTCCACTGTACAAAGCTGAGCTTCAATCTTCAGGCTCTCATTAAGTTGTTGTTGTTAATATTTGTGGTTGGGGCCTACTAACGGTGTCTGCCGCTCCAAGGTGTTCTCCATGTTTACTTGCCTGAGCTTCAGTCTTCAGGCTCTCATTAAGTAGTTGTTGTTAATATTTGTGTTTGGGGCCTACTAGCAGTGTCTGCCGCTCCTTGGTGTTGTCCTCCACTGTACAAAGCTGAGCTTTAATCTTCAGGCTCTCATTAAGTTGTTGTTGTTAATATTTGTGGTTGGGGCCTACTAACAGTGTCTGCCGCTCCCTGGTGTTGTCCTCCACTGTACAAAGCTGAGCTTCAATCTTCAGGCTCTCATTAAGTTGTTGTTGTTAATATTTGTGGTTGGGGCCTACTAACGGTGTCTGCCGCTCCCTGGTGTTGTCCTCCACTGAACAAAGCTGAGCTTCAATCTTCTGGCTCTCATTAAGTTGTTGTTGTTAATATTTGTGGTTGGGGCCTACTAACGGTGTCTGCCACTCCAAGGTGTTCTCCATGTTTACTTGCCTGAGCTTCAGTCTTCAGGCTCTCATTAAGTAGTTGTTGTTAATATGTGTGGTTGGGGCCTACTAACGGTGTGTGCCACTCCCTGGTGTTCTCCTCCACTGTAGAAAGCTGAGCTTCAATCTTCAGGCTCTCATTAAGTTGTTGTTAATATTTGTGGTTGGGGCCTACTAACGGTGTCTGCCGCTCCCTGGTGTTGTCCTCCACTGAACAAAGCTGAGCTTCAATCTTCAGGCTCTCATTAAGTTGTTGTTGTTAATATTTGTGGTTGGGGCCTACTAACGGTGTCTGCCACTCCAAGGTGTTCTCCATGTTTACTTGCCTGAGCTTCAGTCTTCAGGCTCTCATTAAGTAGTTGTTGTTAATATGTGTGGTTGGGGCCTACTAACAGTGTCTGCCACTCCCTGGTGTTGTCCTCCACTGTACAAAGCTGAGCTTCAATCTTCAGGCTCTCATTAAGTAGTTGTTGTTAATATATGTGGTTGGGGCCTACTAACGGTGTCTGCCGCACCCTGGTGTTGTCCTCCACTGTACAAAGCTGAGCTTCAATCTTCAGGCTCTCATTAAGTAGTTGTTAATATTTTTAGTTGGGGCCTACTAACGGTGTCTGCCGCTCCCTGGTGTTGTCCTCCACTGTACAAAGCTGAGCTTCAATCTTCAGGCTCTCATTAAGTAGTTGTTGTTAATATGTGTGGTTGGGGCCTACTAACGGGGTCTGCCGCTCCCTGGTGTTGTCCTCCACTGTACAAAGCTGAGCTTGAATCTTCAGGCTCTCATTAAGTAGTTGTTGTTAATATGTGTGGTTTTGGCCTACTAACGGTGTCTGCCGCTCCCTGGTGTTGTCCTCCACTGTACAATGCTGAGCTTGAATCTTCAGGCTCTCATTAAGTAGTTGTTATTAATATGTGTGGTTGGGGCCTACTAACGGTGTCTGCTGCTCCCTGGTGTTGTCCTCCACTGTACAATGCTGAGCTTGAATCTTCAGGCTCTCATTAAGTAGTTGTTGTTAATATGTGTGGTTGGGGCCTAGTAACTGTGTCTGCCGCTCTAAGGTGTTCTCCTTGTTTACTTGCCTGAGCTTCAGTCTTCAGGCTCTCATTAAGTAGTTGTTGTTAATATGTGTGGTTGGGGCCTACTAACGGTGTCTGCCACTCCCTGGTGTTGTCCTCCACTGTACAAAGCTGAGCTTCAATCTTCAGGCTCTCATTAAGTAGTTGTTGTTAATATACATGTGGTTGGGGCCTACTAACGGTGTCTGCCGCTCCCTGGTGTTGTCCTCCACTGTACAAAGCTGAGCTTCAATCTTCAGGCTCTCATTAAGTTGTTGTTGTTAATATTTGTGGTTGGGGCCTACTAACGGTGTCTGCCGCTCTAAGGTGTTCTCCATGTTTACTTGCCTGAGCTTCAGTCTTCAGGCTCTCATTAAGTAGTTGTTGTTAATATGTGTGGTTGGGGCCTACTAACGGTGTGTGCCACTCCCTGGTGTTGTCCTCCACTGTACAAAGCTGAGCTTCAATCTTCAGGCTCTCATTAAGTAGTTGTTGTTAATATATGTGGTTGGGGCCTACTAACGGTGTCTACCGCTCCCTGGTGTTGTCCTCCACTGTACAAAGCTGAGCTTCAATCTTCAGGCTCTCATTAAGTTGTTGTTGTTAATATTTGTGGTTGGGGCCTACTAACGGTGTCTGCCGCTCCAAGGTGTTCTCCATGTTTACTTGCCTGAGCTTCAGTCTTCAGGCTCTCATTAAGTTGTTGTTGTTAATATTTGTGGTTGGGGCCTACTAACGGTGTGTGCCACTCCCTGGTGTTCTCCTCCACTGTACAAAGCTGAGCTTCAATCTTCAGGCTCTCATTAAGTAGTTGTTGTTAATATGTGTGGTTGGGGCCTACTAGCAGTGTCTGCCGCTCCTTGGTGTTGTCCTCCACTGTACAAAGCTGAGCTTTAATCTTCAGGCTCTCATTAAGTTGTTGTTGTTAATATTTGTGGTTGGGGCCTACTAACGGTGTCTGCCGCTCCAAGGTGTTCTCCAGGTTTACTTGCCTGAGCTTCAATATTCAGGCTCTCATTAAGTAGTTGTTGTTAATATGTGTGGTTGGGGCCTACTAACGGTGTCTGCCGCTCCCTGGCGTTGTCCTCCACTGTACAAAGCTGAGCTTGAATCTTCAGGCTCTCATTAAGTAGTTGTTAATATTTTTAGTTGGGGCCTACTAACGGTGTCTGCCGCTCCCTGGTGTTGTCCTCCACTGTACAAAGCTGAGCTTCAATCTTCAGGCTCTCATTAAGTTTTTGTTGTTAATATTTGTGGTTGGGGCATACTAACGGTGTATGCCGCTCCCTGGTGTTGTCCTCCACTGTACAAAGCTGATCTTCAATCTTCAGGCTCTCATTAAGTAGTTGTTGTTAATATTTGTGTTTGGGGCCTACTAGCAGTGTCTGCCGCTCCTTGGTGTTGTCCTCCACTGTACAAAGCTGAGCTTGAATCTTCAGGCTCTCATTAAGTTGTTGTTGTTAATATTTGTGGTTGGGGCCTACTAACGGTGTCTGCCGCTCCCTGGTGTTGTCCTCCACTGTACAAAGCTGAGCTTCAATCTTCAGGCTCTCATTAAGTTGTTGTTGTTAATATTTGTGGTTGGGGCCTACTAACGGTGTCTGTCGCTCCCTGGTGTTGTCCTCCACTGAACAAAGCTGAGCTTCAATCTTCAGGCTCTCATTAAGTTGTTGTTGTTAATATTTGTGGTTGGGGCCTACTAACTGTGTCTGCCACTCCAAGGTGTTCTCCATGTTTACTTGCCTGAGCTTCAGTCTTCAGGCTCTCATTAAGTAGTTGTTGTTAATATGTGTGGTTGGGGCGTACTAACGGTGTCTGCCACTCCCTGGTGTTGTCCTCCACTGTACAAAGCTGAGCTTCAATCTTCAGGCTCTCATTAAGTAGTTGTTGTTAATATATGTGGTTGGGGCCTACTAACGGTGTCTGCCGCTCCCTGGTGTTGTCCTCCACTGTACAAAGCTGAGCTTCAATCTTCAGGCTCTCATTAAGTTGTTGTTGTTAATATTTGTGGTTGGGGCCTACTAACGGTGTCTGCCGCTCCAAGGTGTTCTCCATGTTTACTTGCCTGAGCTTCAGTCTTCAGGCTCTCATTAAGTTGTTGTTGTTAATATTTGTGGTTGGGGCCTACTAACGGTGTGTGCCACTCCCTGGTGTTCTCCTCCACTGTACAAAGCTGAGCTTCAATCTTCAGGCTCTCATTAAGTAGTTGTTGTTAATATGTGTGGTTGGGGCCTACTAGCAGTGTCTGCCGCTTCTTGGTGTTGTCCTCCACTGTACAAAGCTGAGCTTTAATCTTCAGGCTCTCATTAAGTTGTTGTTGTTAATATTTGTGGTTGGGGCCTACTAACGGTGTCTGTCGCTCCCTGGTGTTGTCCTCCACTGAACAAAGCTGAGCTTCAATCTTCAGGCTCTCATTAAGTTGTTGTTGTTAATATTTGTTGCTGGGGCCTACTAACGGTGTCTGCCACTCCAAGGTGTTCTCCATGTTTACTTTCCTGAGCTTCAGTCTTCAGGCTCTCATTAAGTAGTTGTTGTTAATATGTGTGGTTGGGGCCTACTAACGGTGTCTGCCACTCCCTGGTGTTGTCCTCCACTGTACAAAGCTGAGCTTCAATCTTCAGGCTCTCATTAAGTAGTTGTTGTTAATATATGTGGTTGGGGCCTACTAACGGTGTCTGCCGCTCCCTGGTGTTGTCCTCCACTGTACAAAGCTGAGCTTCAATCTTCAGGCTCTCATTAAGTTGTTGTTGTTAATATTTGTGGTTGCGGCCTACTAACGGTGTCTGCCGCTCCAAGGTGTTCTCCATGTTTACTTGCCTGAGCTTCAGTCTTCAGGCTCTCATTAAGTAGTTGTTGTTAATATGTGTGGTTGGGGCCTACTAACGGTGTGTGCCACTCCCTGGTGTTCTCCTCCACTGTACAAAGCTGAGCTTCAATCTTCAGGCTCTCATTAAGTAGTTGTTGTTAATATGTGTGGTTGGGGCTTACTAATGGTGTCTGCCGCTCCCTGGTGTTGTACTCCACTGTACAAAGCTGAGCTTGAATCTTCAGGCTCTCATTAAGTAGTTGTTAATATTTTTAGTTGGGGCCTACTAACGGTGTCTGCCGCTCCCTGGTGTTGTCCTCCACTGTACAAAGCTGAGCTTCAATCTTCAGGCTCTCATTAAGTAGTTGTTGTTAATATGTGTGGTTGGGGCCTACTAACGGTGTCTGCCGCTCCCTGTTGTTGTCCTCCACTGTACAAAGCTGAGCTTGAATCTTCAGGCTCTCATTAAGTAGTTGTTGTTAATATGTGTGGTTTGGGCCTACTAACGGTGTCTGCTGCTCCCTGGTGTTGTCCTCCACTGTACAAAGCTGAGCTTGAATCTTCAGGCTCTCATTAAGTAGTTGTTATTAATATGTGTGGTTGGGGCCTACTAACGGTGTCTGCTGCTCCCTGGTGTTGTCCTCCACTGTACAATGCTGAGCTTGCATCTTCAGGCTCTCATTAAGTAGTTGTTGTTAATAAATGTGGTTGGGGCCTAGTAACTGTGTCTGCCGCTCCAAGGTGTTCTCCAGGTTTACTTGCCTGAGCTGCAATATTCAGGCTCTCATTAAGTAGTTGTTGTTAATATGTGTGGTTGGGGCCTACTAACGGTGTCTGCCGCTCCCTGGTGTTGTCCTCCACTGTACAAAGCTGAGCTTGAATCTTCAGGCTCTCATTAAGTAGTTGTTAATATTTTTAGTTGGGGCCTACTAACGGTGTCTGCCGCTCCCTGGTGTTGTCCTCCACTGTACAAAGCTGAGCTTCAATCTTCAGGCTCTCATTAAGTTGTTGTTGTTAATATTTGTGGTTGGGGCATACTAACGGTGTATGCCGCTCCCTGGTGTTGTCCTCCACTGTACAAAGCTGATCTTCAATCTTCAGGCTCTCATTAAGTAGTTGTTGTTAATATTTGTGTTTGGGGCCTACTAGCAGTGTCTGTCGCTCCTTGGTGTTGTCCTCCACTGAACAAAGCTGAGCTTCAATCTTCAGGCTCTCATTAAGTTGTTGTTGTTAATATTTGTGGTTGGGGCCTACTAACGGTGTCTGCCACTCCAAGGTGTTCTCCATGTTTACTTGCCTGAGCTTCAGTCTTCAGGCTCTCATTAAGTAGTTGTTGTTAATATGTGTGGTTGGGGCCTACTAACGGTGTCTGCCACTCCCTGGTGTTGTCCTCCACTGTACAAAGCTGAGCTTCAATCTTCAGGCTCTCATTAAGTTGTTGTTGTTAATATTTGTGGTTGGGGCCTACTAACGGTGTCTGCCGCTCCAAGGTGTTCTCCATGTTTACTTGCCTGAGCTTCAGTCTTCAGGCTCTCATTAAGTAGTTGTTGTTAATATTTGTGTTTGGGGCCTACTAGCAGTGTCTGCCGCTCCTTGGTGTTGTCCTCCACTGTACAAAGCTGAGCTTTAATCTTCAGGCTCTCATTAAGTTGTTGTTGTTAATATTTGTGGTTGGGGCCTACTAACAGTGTCTGCCGCTCCCTGGTGTTGTCCTCCACTGTACAAAGCTGAGCTTCAATCTTCAGGCTCTCATTAAGTTGTTGTTGTTAATATTTGTGGTTGGGGCCTACTAACGGTGTCTGCCGCTCCCTGGTGTTGTCCTCCACTGAACAAAGCTGAGCTTCAATCTTCTGGCTCTCATTAAGTTGTTGTTGTTAATATTTGTGGTTGGGGCCTACTAACGGTGTCTGCCACTCCAAGGTGTTCTCCATGTTTACTTGCCTGAGCTTCAGTCTTCAGGCTCTCATTAAGTAGTTGTTGTTAATATGTGTGGTTGGGGCCTACTAACGGTGTGTGCCACTCCCTGGTGTTCTCCTCCACTGTAGAAAGCTGAGCTTCAATCTTCAGGCTCTCATTAAGTTGTTGTTGTTAATATTTGTGGTTGGGGCCTACTAACGGTGTCTGCCGCTCCCTGGTGTTGTCCTCCACTGAACAAAGCTGAGCTTCAATCTTCAGGCTCTCATTAAGTTGTTGTTGTTAATATTTGTGGTTGGGGCCTACTAACGGTGTCTGCCACTCCAAGGTGTTCTCCATGTTTACTTGCCTGAGCTTCAGTCTTCAGGCTCTCATTAAGTAGTTGTTGTTAATATGTGTGGTTGGGGCCTACTAACGGTGTCTGCCACTCCCTGGTGTTGTCCTCCACTGTACAAAGCTGAGCTTCAATCTTCAGGCTCTCATTAAGTAGTTGTTGTTAATATATATGTGGTTGGGGCCTACTAACGGTGTCTGCCGCTCCCTGGTGTTGTCCTCCACTGTACAAAGCTGAGCTTCAATCTTCAGGCTCTCATTAAGTTGTTGTTGTTAATATTTGTGGTTGGGGCCTACTAACGGTGTCTGCCGCTCCAAGGTGTTCTCCATGTTTACTTGCCTGAGCTTCAGTCTTCAGGCTCTCATTAAGTAGTTGTTGTTAATATGTGTGGTTGGGGCCTACTAACGGTGTGTGCCACTCCCTGGTGTTCTCCTCCACTGTACAAAGCTGAGCTTCAATCTTCAGGCTCTCATTAAGTTGTTGTTGTTAATATTTGTGGTTGGGGCCTACTAACGGTGTCTGCCGCTCCCTGGTGTTGTCCTCCACTGAACAAAGCTGAGCTTCAATCTTCAGGCTCTCATTAAGTTGTTGTTTTTAATATTTGTGGTTGGGGCCTACTAACGGTGTCTGCCACTCCAAGGTGTTCTCCATGTTTACTTGCCTGAGCTTCAGTCTTCAGGCTCTCATTAAGTAGTTGTTGTTAATATGTGTGGTTGGGGCCTACTAACAGTGTCTGCCACTCCCTGGTGTTGTCCTCCACTGTACAAAGCTGAGCTTCAATCTTCAGGCTCTCATTAAGTAGTTGTTGTTAATATATGTGGTTGGGGCCTACTAACGGTGTCTGCCGCACCCTGGTGTTGTCCTCCACTGTACAAAGCTGAGCTTCAATCTTCAGGCTCTCATTAAGTTGTTGTTGTTAATATTTGTGGTTGGGGCCTACTAACGGTGTCTGCCGCTCCAAGGTGTTCTCCATGTTTACTTGCCTGAGCTTCAGTCTTCAGGCTCTCATTAAGTAGTTGTTGTTAATATTTGTGGTTTGGCCCTACTAACGGTGTCTGCCGCTCCCTGGTGTTCTCCTCCACTCTACAAAGCTGAGCTTCAATCTTCAGGCTCTCTTTAAGTTGTTGTTGTTAATATGTGTGGTTGGGGCCTACTAACGGTGTCTGCCACTCCTTGGTGTTGTCCTCCACTGTACAAATCTGAGCTTCAATCTTCAGGCTCTCATTAAGTTGTGGTTGTTAATATTTGTGGTTGGGGCCTACTAACGGTTTCTGCCGCTCCAAGGTGTTCTCCATGTTTACTTGCCTGAGCTTCAATCTTCAGGCTCTCATTAAGTAGTTGTTGTTAATATTTGTGGTTGGGGCCTACTAACGGTGTCTGCCGCTCCCTGGTGTTGTCCTCCACTGTACAAAGCTGAGCTTGAATCTTCAGGCTCTCATTAAGTAGTTGTTGTTAATATGTGTGGTTGGGGCCTACTAACGGTGTCTGCCGCTCCCTGGTTTTGTCCTCCACTGAACAAAGCTGAGCTTGAATCTTCAGGCTCTCATTAAGTAGTTGTTGTTAATATGTGTGGTTGGGGCCTACTAACGGTGTCTGCCGCTCCCTGGTGTTGTCCTCTACTGTACAAAGCTGAGCTTCAATCTTCAGGCTCTCATTAAGTAGTTGTTGTTAATATGTGTGGTTGGGGCCTACTAATGGTGTCTGCCGCTCCCTGGTGTTATCCTCCACTGTACAAAGCTGAGCTTGTATCTTCAGGCTCTCATTAAGTAGTTGTTGTTAATATTTGTGGTTCGGGCCTACTAACGGTGTCTGCCGCTCCCTGGTGTTGTCTGTTATGACCCCAATGGCGAGGGTCTCAGAGGAACGTGGAAGTCTGCAGAATACAAAAATCCAGCTCATAGGGCAGTGGTAACTGGGTTGACCATATATCTACTCCTAACGCCAACACTAGAAGTAGCCGGGGATCATTCCTACGTTGATTCTAGATGATACGCGCCAGCCGGAGAATCTAGCTACCCCTAGTAGAGGAAAACAAAGACCTTTCTTGCCTCCAGAGAAGGGGACCCCAAAGCTGGATAGAAGCCCCCCACAAATAATGACGGTGAGGTAAGAGGAAATGACAAACACAGAAATGAACCAGGTTTAGCACAGAGAGGCCCGCTTACTGATAGCAGAATAAAGAAAGGTAACTTATATGGTCAACAAAAACCCTATCAAAATCCACACTGGAAATTCAAGAACCCCCGAACCGTCTAACGGTCCGGGGGGAGAACACCAGCCCCCTTAGAGCTTCCAGCAAAGGTCAGGATATAGATTTGGAACAAGCTGGACAAAAATACAAAACCAAAACAAATAGCAAAAAGCAAAAGGCAGACTTAGCTGATATAACTGGAACCAGGATCAGTAGACAAGAGCACAGCAGACTAGCTCTGATAACTACATTGCCAGGCATAGAACTGAAGGTCCAGGGAGCTTATATAGCAACACCCCTTACTAACGACCCAGGTGCGGATAAAAGGAATGACAGAAAAACCAGAGTCAAAAAACTAGTAACCACTAGAGGGAGCAAAAAGCAAATTCACAACAGTACCCCCCCCCTTAGTGAGGGGTCACCGAACCCTCACCACGACCACCAGGGCGATCAGGATGAGCGGCATGAAAGGCACGAACTAAATCGGCCGCATGAACATCAGAGGCGACCACCCAGGAATTATCCTCCTGACCATAGCCCTTCCACTTGACCAGGTACTGAAGCCTCCGCCTGGAGAGGCGAGAATCCAAGATCTTCTCCACCACGTACTCCAACTCGCCCTCAACCAACACCGGAGCAGGAGGCTCAGCAGAAGGAACTACAGGCACAATGTACCGCCGCAACAAGGACCTATGAAATACATTGTGAATAGCAAACGACACAGGAAGATCCAGACGAAAAGATACAGGATTAAGGATTTCCAATATCCTGTAAGGCCCAATAAAACGAGGTTTAAATTTGGGAGAGGAGACCTTCATAGGAACAAAGCGGGAAGAAAGCCATACCAAATCCCCAACGCGTAGTCGGGGACCCACACCGCGGCGGCGGTTGGCAAAGCGCTGAGCCTTCTCCTGTGACAACTTCAAGTTGTCCACCACATGATTCCAGATCTGCTGCAACCTATCCACCACAGAATCCACCCCAGGACAGTCAGAAGGCCCCACATGACCCGAAGAAAAGCGAGGATGGAAACCAGAGTTGCAGAAAAAAGGCGAAACCAAGGTGGCGGAACTAGCCCGATTATTAAGGGCAAACTCAGCCAACGGCAAGAATGTCACCCAATCGTCCTGATCAGCAGAGACAAAACACCTCAAATAAGCCTCCAAAGTCTGATTGGTTCGCTCCGTCTGTCCATTAGTCTGAGGATGGAAAGCAGACGAAAATGACAAATCAATGCCCATCCTACTACAAAAGGATCGCCAGAACCTGGACACGAACTGGGATCCTCTGTCTGACACAATATTCTCAGGGATGCCGTGCAAACGAACCACGTTCTGGAAAAACACAGGAACCAGATCGGAAGAGGAAGGCAGCTTAGGCAAAGGAACCAAATGGACCATCTTGGAGAAGCGATCACATATCACCCAGATAACGGACATGCCCTGAGATAGCGGAAGATCAGAAATGAAATCCATGGAGATATGTGTCCAAGGTCTCTTCGGGACAGGTAAGGGCAAGAGCAAACCGCTGGCACGAGAACAGCAAGGCTTAGCTCGAGCACAAGTCCCACAGGACTGCACAAATGACCGCACATCCCTTGACAAGGAAGGCCACCAAAAGGACCTGGCCACCAGATCTCTGGTGCCAAAAATTCCCGGGTGACCTGCCAACACCGAGGAATGAACCTCGGAAATGACTCTGCTGGTCCACTTATCCGGGACAAACAGTCTGTCAGGTGGACAAGACTCAGGCCTATCAGCCTGAAATCTCTGCAACACACGTCGCAGATCCGGAGAAATAGCTGACAAGATAACTCCATCTTTAAGAATACCAACAGGATCAGCGACTCCAGGAGCATCAGGCACAAAGCTCCTAGAAAGAGCATCGGCCTTCACATTCTTTGAACCTGGTAAATACGAGACAACAAAATCAAAGCGGGAGAAAAACAATGACCAGCGGGCCTGTCTCGGATTAAGGCGTTTAGCAGACTCGAGATACATCAGATTTTTGTGATCAGTCAAGACCACCACACGATGCTTAGCACCCTCGAGCCAATGACGCCACTCCTCAAATGCCCATTTCATGGCCAACAACTCCCGATTGCCCACATCATAATTTCGCTCGGCAGGCGAAAACTTCCTAGAGAAAAAGGCACAAGGTTTCATAACAGCAACCAGGGCCTCTCTGCGACAAAACGGCCCCTGCCCCAATCTCCGAAGCATCCACCTCAACCTGAAAGGGAAGTGAGACGTCAGGCTGGCACAAAACAGGCGCCGAAGTAAACCGGCGTTTCAACTCCTGGAAAGCCTCCACGGCAGCAGGAGCCCAGTTAGCTACATCGGAGCCCTTCTTGGTCATATCCGTCAAAGGTTTCACAATGCTAGAAAAATTAGCGATAAAACGACGGTAGAAGTTAGCGAAGCCCAAGAACTTCTGAAGACTCTTAACTGACGAGGGCTGAGTCCAATCAAGAATAGCTCGGACCTTGACTGGGTCCATCTCCACAGCAGAAGGGGAAAAAATGAACCCCAAAAAGGGAACCTTCTGTACACCAAAGAGACACTTTGAGCCCTTGACAAACAAAGAATTTTCACGCAAAATTTTAAAGACCAACCTGACCTGCTCCACATGCGAATCCCAATTATCAGAAAAAACCAAAATATCATCCAGATAAACAATCAAAAATTTATCCAGATACTTCCGGAAAATGTCATGCATAAAGGACTGAAAAACTGAAGGCGCATTGGAGAGCCCAAAAGGCATCACCAAGTACTCAAAATGACCTTCGGGCGTATTGAATGCGGTTTTCCATTCATCACCTTGCTTAATGCGCACAAGGTTGTACGCACCACGAAGGTCTATCTTGGTGAACCACTTGGCACCCTTAATCCGGGCAAACAAGTCAGACAACAGCGGTAAAGGATACTGAAATTTGACAGTGATCTTATTTAAAAGCCGATAATCAATACAAGGTCTCAAAGATCCGTCCTTTTTTGCCACAAAAAAGAATCCCGCACCAAGAGGGGAAGAAGATGGACGAATATGTCCTTTCTCCAGAGACTCCTTGATATATGAACGCATAGCGGTATGTTCAGGGACCGACAGATTAAACAGTCTTCCCTTAGGAAATTTACTGCCTGGGATCAAATCTATAGCACAGTCACAGTCCCTATGAGGAGGCAGTGCACTGGACTCAGATTCACTGAAGACATCCTGATAATCAGACAAATACTCCGGAACTTCCGAAGGCGTAGAAGAAGCAATAGACACAGGCAGGGAATCCCCATGAATACCACGACAGCCCCAACTTGAGACTGACATAGCCTTCCAGTCCAGGACTGGATTATGGGTCTGTAACCATGGCAGCCCTAAAACAACCAAATCATGCATTTTATGTAAAACCAGGAAACGTATCACCTCGCGGTGTTCAGGAGTCATGCACATGGTAACCTGTGTCCAATACTGCGGTTTATTTGCTGCCAATGGTGTAGCATCAATACCCCTAAGAGGAATAGGATTTTCTAATGGTTCAAGAGTAAAACCACATTGCTTAGCAAATGAGAGATCCATGAGACTCAGGGCAGCACCTGAATCTACAAACGCCATGACAGGATAAGATGACAGTGAGCAAATCAAAGTTACAGACAGAATAAATTTAGGTTGCAAATTACCAACGGTGACAGGACTAACAACCTTAGCTATACGTTTAGAGCATGCTGAGATAACATGTGTAGAATCACCACAGTAGTAGCACAAGCCATTCCGGCGTCTATGAATTTTCCGCTCATTTCTAGTCAGGATTCTATCACATTGCATTAAATCAGGTGTCTGTTCAGACAACACCATGAGGGAATTTGCGGTTTTGCGCTCCCGCAACCGCCGGTCAATTTGAATAGCCAGTGCCATAGTATCATTCAGACCTGTGGGAATGGGAAAACCCACCATAACATTCTTAATGGCTTCAGAAAGGCCATTTCTAAAATTAGCGGCCAGTGCACACTCGTTCCAATGTGTCAGCACGGACCATTTCCGAAATTTTTGGCAATACACTTCAGCCTCGTCCTGCCCCTGAGACATAGCCAGCAAGGCCTTTTCTGCCTGAATCTCAAGATTGGGTTCCTCATAAAGTAAACCGAGCGCCAGAAAAAACGCATCAAGATCAGCCAATGCCGGATCTCCTGGCGCCACCGAAAAAGCCCAATCCTGAGGGTCGCCCCGTAAGAACGAAATAACAATTTTTACTTGCTGAGCAGAATCTCCAGATGAACAGGGTCTCAGGGACAAAAACAATTTACAATTATTCACGAAATTCCTAAACTTAAACCTGTCTCCGGAAAACAGTTCAGGAATCGGTATTTTAGGTTCTGACCTAGGATTTCTGATAACATAGTCTTGTATGCCCTGCACACGAGTAGCCAGCTGGTCCACACTTGTAATCAAGGTCTGGACATTCATGTCTGCAGCAAGCATAGCCACTCTGAGGTAAAGGGGAAGAAGAAAAAAAAAACTCAGAATCTTCTTTCTTATAATCCCTCTTCTGCAATGCATTAAACATTTTAAACTGGCCTGGCAAACTGTTATGACCCCAATGGCGAGGGTCTCAGAGGAACGTGGAAGTCTGCAGAATACAAAAATCCAGCTCATAGGGCAGTGGTAACTGGGTTGACCATATATCTACTCCTAACGCCAACACTAGAAGTAGCCGGGGATCATTCCTACGTTGATTCTAGATGACACGCGCCAGCCGGAGAATCTAGCTACCCCTAGTAGAGGAAAACAAAGACCTTTCTTGCCTCCAGAGAAGGGGACCCCAAAGCTGGATAGAAGCCCCCCACAAATAATGACGGTGAGGTAAGAGGAAATGACAAACACAGAAATGAACCAGGTTTAGCACAGAGAGGCCCGCTTACTGATAGCAGAATAAAGAAAGGTAACTTATATGGTCAACAAAAACCCTATCAAAATCCACACTGGAAATTCAAGAACCCCCGAACCGTCTAACGGTCCGGGGGGAGAACACCAGCCCCCTTAGAGCTTCCAGCAAAGGTCAGGATATAGATTTGGAACAAGCTGGACAAAAATACAAAACCAAAACAAATAGCAAAAAGCAAAAGGCAGACTTAGCTGATATAACTGGAACCAGGATCAGTAGACAAGAGCACAGCAGACTAGCTCTGATAACTACGTTGCCAGGCATAGAACTGAAGGTCCAGGGAGCTTATATAGCAACACCCCTTACTAACGACCCAGGTGCGGATAAAAGGAATGACAGAAAAACCAGAGTCAAAAAACTAGTAACCACTAGAGGGAGCAAAAAGCAAATTCACAACAGTTGTCCTCCACTGTACAAAGCTGAGCTTCAATCTTCAGGCTCTCTTTAAGTTGTTGTTGTTAATATTTGTGGTTGGGGCCTACTAACGGTGTCTGCCGCTCCTTGGTGTTGTCCTCCACTGTACAAAGCTGAGCTTCAATCTTCAGGCTCTCATTAAGCTGTGGTTGTTAATATTTGTGGTTGGGGCCTACTAACGGTGTCTGCCGCTCCAAGGTGTTCTCCATGTTTACTTGCCTGAGCTTCAATCTTCAGGCTCTCATTAAGTAGTTGTTAATATGTGTGGTTGGGGCATACTAACGGTGTCTGCCGCTCCCTGGTTTTGTCCTCCACTGTACAAAGCTGAGCTTGAATCTTCAGGCTCTCATTAAGTAGTTGTTGTTAATATTTGTGGTTAGGGCCTACTAACGGTGTCTGCCGCTCCCTGGTGTTGTCCTCCACTGTACAAAGCTGAGCTTCAATCTTCAGGCTCTCTTTAAGTTGTTGTTGTTAATGTTTGTGGTTGGGGCCTACTAACGGTGTCTGCCGCTCCCTGGTGTTGTCCTCCACTGTACAAAGCTGAGCTTCAATCTTCAGGCTCTCATTAAGTTGTGGTTGTTAATATTTGTGGTTGGGGCCCACTAACGGTGTCTGCCGCTACAAGGTGTTCTCCATGTTTACTTTCCTGAGCTTCAATCTTCAGGCTCTCATTAAGTAGTTGTTGTTAATATGTGTGGTTGGGGCCTACTAACGGTGTGTGCCACTCCCTGGTGTTGTCCTCTACTGTACAAAGCTGAGCTTCAATCTTCAGACTCTCATTAAGTAGTTGTTGTTAATACGTGTGGTTGGGGCCTACTATCGGTGTCTGCCGCTCCCTGGTGTTGTCCTCCACTGTACAAAGCTGAGCTTCAATCTTCAGGCTCTCATTAAGTAGTTGTTGTTAATATGTGTGGTTGGGGCTTACTAACGGTGTCTGCCACTCCCTGGTGTTGTCCTCTACTGTACAAAGCTGAGCTTCAATCTTCAGACTCTCATTAAGTAGTTGTTGTTAATACGTGTGGTTGGGGCCTACTAACGGTGTCTGCCGCTCCCTGGTGTTATCCTCCACTGTACAAAGCTGAGCTTGAATCTTCAGGCTCTCATTAAGTAGTTGTTGTTAATATTTGTGGTTGGGGCCTACTAACGGTGTCTGCCGCTCTCTGGTGTTGTCCTCCACTGTACAATGCTGAGCTTCAATATTCAGGCTCTCTCTAACTTGTTGTTGTTAATGTTTGTGGTTGGGGCCTACTAATGGTGTCTGCCGCTCCCTGGTGTTGTCCTCCACTGTACAAAGCTGAGCTTCAATCTTCAGACTCTCATTAAGTTGTGGTTGTTAGTATTTGTGGTTGGGGCCTACTAACGGTGTCTGCCGCTACAAGGTGTTCTCCATGTTTACTTGCCTGAGCTTCAATCTTCAGGCTCTCATTAAGTAGTTGTTGTTAATATGTGTGGTTGGGGCCTACTAACGGTGTCTGCCGCTCCCTGGTGTTGTCCTCCACTGTACAAAGCTGAGCTTGAAACTTCAGGCTCTCATTAAGTAGTTGTTGTTAATATGTGTGGTTGGGGCCTACTAACGGTGTCTGCCGCTCCCTGGTGTTGTCCTCCACTGAACAAAGCTGAGCTTGAATCTTCAGGCTCTCATTAAGTAGTTGTTGTTAATATGTGTGGTTGGGGCCTACTAACGGTGTCTGCCGCTCCCTGGTGTTGTCCTCCACTGTACAAAGCTGAGCTTCAATCTTCAGGCTCTCTTTAAGTTGTTGTTAATATTTGTGGTTGGGGCCTACTAACGGTGTCAGCCGCTCCTTGGTGTTGTCCTCCACTGTACAAAGCTGAGCTTCAATCTTCAGGCTCTCATTAAGTTGTGGTTGTTAAAATTTGTGGTTGGGGCCTACTAATGGTGTCTGCCGCTCCAAGGTGTTCTCCATATTTACTTGCCTGAGCTTCAATCTTCAGGCTCTCATTAAGTAGTTGTTAATATGTGCGGTTGGGGTCTACTAACGGTGTCTGCCGCTCCCTGGTTTTGTCCTCCACTGTACAAAGCTGAGCTTCAATCTTCAGGCTCTCATTAAGTAGTTGTTGTTAATATTTGTGGTTAGGGCCTACTAACGGTGTCTTGCGCTCCCTGGTGTTGTCCTCCATTGTACAAAGCTGAGCTTGAATCTTCAGGCTCTCATTAAGTAGTTGTTGTTAATATGTGTGGTTGGGGCCTACTAACGGTGTCTGCCGCTCCAAGGTGTTCTTCACGTTTACTTGCCTGAGCTTGAATCTTCAGGCTCTCATTAAGTTGTTGTTGTTAATATTTGTGGTTGGGGCCTGCTAACGGTGTCTGCCGCTCCAAGGTGTTCTCCAGGTTTACTTGCCTGAGCTTCAATCTTCAGGCTCTCATTAAGTAGTTGTTGTTAATATGTGTGGTTGGGGCCTACTAACGGTGTCTGCCGCTCCCTGGTGTTGTCCTCTACTGTACAAAGCTGAGCTTCAATCTTCAGGCTCTCATTAAGTAGTTGTTGTTAATACGTGTGGTCGGGGCCTACTAACGGTGTCTGCCGCTCCCTGGTGTTATCCTCCACTGTACAAAGCTGAGCTTGAATCTTCAGGCTCTCATTAAGTAGTTGTTGTTAATATTTGTGGTTAGGGCCTACTAACGGTGTCTTCCGCTCCCTGGTGTTGTCCTCCATTGTACAAAGCTGAGCTTGAATCTTCAGGCTCTCATTAAGTAGTTGTTGTTAATATGTGTGGTTGGGGCCTACTAACGGTGTCTGCCGCTCCGAGGTGTTCTTCACGTTTACTTGCCTGAGCTTCAATCTTCAGGCTCTCATTAAGTTGTTGTTGTTAATATTTGTGGTTGGGGCCTGCTAACGGTGTCTGCCGCTCCAAGGTGTTCTCCAGGTTTACTTGCCTGAGCTTCAATCTTCAGGCTCTCATTAAGTAGTTGTTGTTAATATGTGTGGTTGGGGCCTACTAACGGTGTCTGCCGCTCCCTGGTGTTGTCCTCTACTGTACAAAGCTGAGCTTCAATCTTCAGGCTCTCATTAAGTAGTTGTTGTTAATATGTGTGGTTGGGGCCTACTAATGGTGTCTGCCGCTCCCTGGTGTTATCCTCCACTGTACAAAGCTGAGCTTGAATCTTCAGGCTCTCATTAAGTAGTTGTTGTTAATATTTGTGGTTCGGGCCTACTAACGGTGTCTGCCGCTACAAGGTGTTCTCATTGTTTACTTGCCTGAGCTTCAATCTTCAGGCTCTCATTAAGTTGTTGTTGTTAATATTTGTGGTTGGGGCCTGCTAACGGTGTCTGCCGCTCCAAGGTGTTCTCCAGGTTTACTTGCCTGAGCTTCAATCTTCAGGCTCTCATTAAGTAGTTGTTGTTAATATGTGTGGTTGGGGCCTACTAACGGTGTCTGCCGCTCCCTGGTGTTGTCCTCTACTGTACAAAGCTGAGCTTCAATCTTCAGGCTCTCATTAAGTAGTTGTTGTTAATATGTGTGGTTGGGGCCTACTAATGGTGTCTGCCGCTCCCTGGTGTTATCCTCCACTGTACAAAGCTGAGCTTGAATCTTCAGGCTCTCATTAAGTAGTTGTTGTTAATATTTGTGGTTCGGGCCTACTAACGGTGTCTGCCGCTCCCTGGTGTTGTCCTCCACTGTACAAAGCTGAGCTTCAATCTTCAGGCTCTCTTTAAGCTGTGGTTGTTAATATTTGTGGTTGGGGCCCACTAACGGTGTCTGCCGCTACAAGGTGTTCTCATTGTTTACTTGCCTGAGCTTCAATCTTCAGGCTCTCATTAAGTAGTTGTTGTTAATATGTGTGGTTGGGGCTTACTAACGGTGTCTGCCACTCCCTGGTGTTGCCCTCTACTGTACAAAGCTGAGCTTCAATCTTCAGACTCTCATTAAGTAGTTGTTGTTAATACGTGTGGTTGGGGCCTACTAACGGTGTCTGCCGCTCCCTGGTGTTATCCTCCACTGTACAAAGCTGAGCTTGAATCTTCAGGCTCTCATTAAGTAGTTGTTGTTAATATTTGTGGTTGGGGCCTACTAACGGTGTCTGCCGCTCTCTGGTGTTGTCCTCCACTGTACAATGCTGAGCTTCAATATTCAGGCTCTCTCTAAGTTGTTGTTGTTAATGTTTGTGGTTGGGGCCTACTAATGGTGTCTGCCGCTCCCTGGTGTTGTCCTCCACTGTACAAAGCTGAGCTTCAATCTTCAGACTCTCATTAAGTTGTGGTTGTTAGTATTTGTGGTTGGGGCCTACTAACGGTGTCTGCCGCTACAAGGTGTTCTCCATGTTTACTTGCCTGAGCTTCAATCTTCAGGCTCTCATTAAGTAGTTGTTGTTAATATGTGTGGTTGGGGCCTACTAACGGTGTCTGCCGCTCCCTGGTGTTGTCCTCCACTGTACAAAGCTGAGCTTGAAACTTCAGGCTCTCATTAAGTAGTTGTTGTTAATATGTGTGGTTGGGGCCTACTAACGGTGTCTGCCGCTCCCTGGTGTTGTCCTCCACTGAACAAAGCTGAGCTTGAATCTTCAGGCTCTCATTAAGTAGTTGTTGTTAATATGTGTGGTTGGGGCCTACTAACGGTGTCTGCCGCTCCCTGGTGTTGTCCTCCACTGTACAAAGCTGAGCTTCAATCTTCAGGCTCTCTTTAAGTTGTTGTTAATATTTGTGGTTGGGGCCTACTAACGGTGTCAGCCGCTCCTTGGTGTTGTCCTCCACTGTACAAAGCTGAGCTTCAATCTTCAGGCTCTCATTAAGTTGTGGTTGTTAAAATTTGTGGTTGGGGCCTACTAATGGTGTCTGCCGCTCCAAGGTGTTCTCCATATTTACTTGCCTGAGCTTCAATCTTCAGGCTCTCATTAAGTAGTTGTTAATATGTGCGGTTGGGGTCTACTAACGGTGTCTGCCGCTCCCTGGTTTTGTCCTCCACTGTACAAAGCTGAGCTTCAATCTTCAGGCTCTCATTAAGTAGTTGTTGTTAATATTTGTGGTTAGGGCCTACTAACGGTGTCTTGCGCTCCCTGGTGTTGTCCTCCATTGTACAAAGCTGAGCTTGAATCTTCAGGCTCTCATTAAGTAGTTGTTGTTAATATGTGTGGTTGGGGCCTACTAACGGTGTCTGCCGCTCCAAGGTGTTCTTCACGTTTACTTGCCTGAGCTTGAATCTTCAGGCTCTCATTAAGTTGTTGTTGTTAATATTTGTGGTTGGGGCCTGCTAACGGTGTCTGCCGCTCCAAGGTGTTCTCCAGGTTTACTTGCCTGAGCTTCAATCTTCAGGCTCTCATTAAGTAGTTGTTGTTAATATGTGTGGTTGGGGCCTACTAACGGTGTCTGCCGCTCCCTGGTGTTGTCCTCTACTGTACAAAGCTGAGCTTCAATCTTCAGGCTCTCATTAAGTAGTTGTTGTTAATACGTGTGGTCGGGGCCTACTAACGGTGTCTGCCGCTCCCTGGTGTTATCCTCCACTGTACAAAGCTGAGCTTGAATCTTCAGGCTCTCATTAAGTAGTTGTTGTTAATATTTGTGGTTAGGGCCTACTAACGGTGTCTTCCGCTCCCTGGTGTTGTCCTCCATTGTACAAAGCTGAGCTTGAATCTTCAGGCTCTCATTAAGTAGTTGTTGTTAATATGTGTGGTTGGGGCCTACTAACGGTGTCTGCCGCTCCGAGGTGTTCTTCACGTTTACTTGCCTGAGCTTCAATCTTCAGGCTCTCATTAAGTTGTTGTTAATATTTGTGGTTGGGGCCTGCTAACGGTGTCTGCCGCTCCAAGGTGTTCTCCAGGTTTACTTGCCTGAGCTTCAATCTTCAGGCTCTCATTAAGTAGTTGTTGTTAATATGTGTGGTTGGGGCCTACTAACGGTGTCTGCCGCTCCCTGGTGTTGTCCTCTACTGTACAAAGCTGAGCTTCAATCTTCAGGCTCTCATTAAGTAGTTGTTGTTAATACGTGTGGTTGGGGCCTACTAACGGTGTCTGCCGCTCCCTGGTGTTATCCTCCACTGTACAAAGCTGAGCTTGAATCTTCAGGCTCTCATTAAGTAGTTGTTGTTAATATTTGTGGTTCGGGCCTACTAACGGTGTCTGCCGCTACAAGGTGTTCTCATTGTTTACTTGCCTGAGCTTCAATCTTCAGGCTCTCATTAAGTTGTTGTTGTTAATATTTGTGGTTGGGGCCTGCTAACGGTGTCTGCCGCTCCAAGGTGTTCTCCAGGTTTACTTGCCTGAGCTTCAATCTTCAGGCTCTCATTAAGTAGTTGTTGTTAATATGTGTGGTTGGGGCCTACTAACGGTGTCTGCCGCTCCCTGGTGTTGTCCTCTACTGTACAAAGCTGAGCTTCAATCTTCAGGCTCTCATTAAGTAGTTGTTGTTAATATGTGTGGTTGGGGCCTACTAATGGTGTCTGCCGCTCCCTGGTGTTATCCTCCACTGTACAAAGCTGAGCTTGAATCTTCAGGCTCTCATTAAGTAGTTGTTGTTAATATTTGTGGTTCGGGCCTACTAACGGTGTCTGCCGCTCCCTGGTGTTGTCCTCCACTGTACAAAGCTGAGCTTCAATCTTCAGGCTCTCTTTAAGCTGTGGTTGTTAATATTTGTGGTTGGGGCCCACTAACGGTGTCTGCCGCTACAAGGTGTTCTCATTGTTTACTTGCCTGAGCTTCAATCTTCAGGCTCTCATTAAGTAGTTGTTGTTAATATGTGTGGTTGGGGCTTACTAACGGTGTCTGCCACTCCCTGGTGTTGCCCTCTACTGTACAAAGCTGAGCTTCAATCTTCAGACTCTCATTAAGTAGTTGTTGTTAATACGTGTGGTTGGGGCCTACTAACGGTGTCTGCCGCTCCCTGGTGTTATCCTCCACTGTACAAAGCTGAGCTTGAATCTTCAGGCTCTCATTAAGTAGTTGTTGTTAATATTTGTGGTTGGGGCCTACTAACGGTGTCTGCCGCTCTCTGGTGTTGTCCTCCACTGTACAATGCTGAGATTCAATATTCAGGCTCTCTCTAAGTTGTTGTTGTTAATGTTTGTGGTTGGGGCCTACTAACGGTGTCTGCCGCTCCCTGGTGTTGTCCTCCACTGTACAAAGCTGAGCTTCAATCTTCAGGCTCTCATTAAGTTGTGGTTGTTAGTATTTGTGGTTGGGGCCTACTAACGGTGTCTGCCGCTACAAGGTGTTCTCCATGTTTACTTGCCTGAGCTTCAATCTTCAGGCTCTCATTTAGTAGTTGTTGTTAATATTTGTGGTTGGGGCCTACTAACGTTGTCTGCCGCTCCCTGGTGTTGTCCTCCACTGTACAAAGCTGAGCTTGAATCTTCAGGCTCTCATTAAGTAGTTGTTGTTAATATGTGTGGTTGGGGCCTACTAACGGTGTCTGCCACTCCCTGGTGTTGCCCTCTACTGTACAAAGCTGAGCTTCAATCTTCAGACTCTCATTAAGTAGTTGTTGTTAATACGTGTGGTTGGGGCCTACTAACGGTGTCTGCCGCTCCCTGGTGTTATCCTCCACTGTACAAAGCTGAGCTTGAATCTTCAGGCTCTCATTAAGTAGTTGTTGTTAATATTTGTGGTTGGGGCCTACTAACGGTGTCTGCCGCTCCCTGGTGTTGTCCTCTACTGTACAAAGCTGAGCTTGAATCTTCAGGCTCTCATTAAGTTGATGTTGTTAATATTTGTGGTTGGGGCCTACTAACGGTGTCTGCCGCTCCAAGGTGTTCTCCATGTTTACTTGCATGAGCTTCAATCTTCAGGCTCTCATTAAGTAGTTGTTGTTAATATGTGTGGTTGGGGCCTACTAATGGTGTCTGCCGCTCCCTGGTGTTATCCTCCACTGTACAAAGCTGAGCTTGAATCTTCAGGCTCTCATTAAGTAGTTGTTGTTAATATTTGTGGTTCGGGCCTACTAACGGTGTCTGCCGCTCCCTGGTGTTGTCCTCCACTGTACAAAGCTGAGCTTCAATCTTCAGGCTCTCATTAAGTTGTGGTTGTTAGTATTTGTGGTTGGGGCCTGCTAACGGTGTCTGCCGCTCCAAGGTGTTCTCCAGGTTTACTTGCCTGAGCTTCAATCTTCAGGCTCTCATTAAGTAGTTGTTGTTAATATGTGTGGTTGGGGCCTACTAACGGTGTCTGCCGCTCCCTGGTGTTGTCCTCTACTGTACAAAGCTGAGCTTCAATCTTCAGGCTCTCATTAAGTAGTTGTTGTTAATATGTGTGGTTGGGGCCTACTAATGGTGTCTGCCGCTCCCTGGTGTTATCCTCCACTGTACAAAGCTGAGCTTGAATCTTCAGGCTCTCATTAAGTAGTTGTTGTTAATATTTGTGGTTCGGGCCTACTAACGGTGTCTGCCGCTCCCTGGTGTTGTCCTCCACTGTACAAAGCTGAGCTTCAATCTTCAGGCTCTCTTTAAGCTGTGGTTGTTAATATTTGTGGTTGGGGCCCACTAACGGTGTCTGCCGCTACAAGGTGTTCTCATTGTTTACTTGCCTGAGCTTCAATCTTCAGGCTCTCATTAAGTAGTTGTTGTTAATATGTGTGGTTGGGGCTTACTAACGGTGTCTGCCACTCCCTGGTGTTGCCCTCTACTGTACAAAGCTGAGCTTCAATCTTCAGACTCTCATTAAGTAGTTGTTGTTAATACGTGTGGTTGGGGCCTACTAACGGTGTCTGCCGCTCCCTGGTGTTATCCTCCACTGTACAAAGCTGAGCTTGAATCTTCAGGCTCTCATTAAGTAGTTGTTGTTAATATTTGTGGTTGGGGCCTACTAACGGTGTCTGCCGCTCTCTGGTGTTGTCCTCCACTGTACAATGCTGAGATTCAATATTCAGGCTCTCTCTAAGTTGTTGTTGTTAATGTTTGTGGTTGGGGCCTACTAACGGTGTCTGCCGCTCCCTGGTGTTGTCCTCCACTGTACAAAGCTGAGCTTCAATCTTCAGGCTTTCATTAAGTTGTTGTTAATATTTGTGGTTTGCGTCTACTAACGGTGTCTGCCGCTCCCTGGTGTTGTCCTCCACTGTAAAAAGCTGAGCTTTAATTTTCAGGCTCTCATTAAGTAGTTATTGTTAATATTTGTGGTTGGGGCCTACTAACGGTGTCTGCCGCTCCCTGGTGTTGTCCTCTACTGTACAAAGCTGAGCTTGAATCTTCAGGCTCTCATTAAGTTGATGTTGTTAATATTTGTGGTTGGGGCCTACTAACGGTGTCTGCCGCTCCAAGGTGTTCTCCATGTTTACTTGCATGAGCTTCAATCTTCAGGCTCTCATTAAGTAGTTGTTGTTAATATGTGTGGTTGGGGCCTACTAATGGTGTCTGCCAATCCCTGGTGTTGTCCTCCACTGTACAAAGCTGAGCTTCAATCTTCAGGCTCTCATTAAGTAGTTGTTGTTAATATGTGTGTTTGGGGCCTACTAACGGTGTCTGCCGCTCCCTGGTGTTGTCCTCTACTGTACAAAGCTGAGCTTCAATCTTCAGGCTCTCATTAAGTAGTTGTTGTTAATACGTGTGGTTGGGGCCTACTAACGGTGTCTGCCGCTCCCTGGTGTTATCCTCCACTGTACAAAGCTAAGCTTGAATCTTCAGGCTCTCATTAAGTAGTTGTTGTTAATATTTGTGGTTGGGGCCAACTAACGGTGTCTGCCGCTCCCTGGTGTTGTCCTCCACTGTACAAAGCTGAGCTTGAATCTTCAGGCTCTCATTAAGTAGTTGTTGTTAATATTTGTGGTTGGGGCCTACTAACGGTGTCTGCCGCTCCCTAGTGTTGTCCTCCACTGTACAAAGCTGAACTTCAATCTTCAGGCTCTCATTAAGTAGTTGTTGTTAATATTTATGGTTGGGGCCTACTAACGGTGTCTGCCGCTCCCTGGTGTTGTCCTCCACTGTACAAAGCTGAACTTCAATCTTCAGGCTCTCATTAAGTAGTTGTTGTTAATATTTTTGGTTGGGGCCTACTAACGGTGTCTGCCCTCCCTGGTGTTGTCCTCCACTGTACAAAGCTGAGCTTCAATCTTCAGGCTTTCATTAAGTTGTTGTTAATATTTGTGGTTTGGGTCTACTAACGGTGTCTGCCGCTCCCTGGTGTTGTCCTCCACTGTAAAAAGCTGAGCTTTAATTTTCAGGCTCTCATTAAGTAGTTATTTTTAATATTTGTGGTTGGGGCCTACTAACGGTGTCTGCCGCTCCCTGGTGTTGTCCTCTACTGTACAAAGCTGAGCTTGAATCTTCAGGCTCTCATTAAGTTGATGTTGTTAATATTTGTGGTTGGGGCCTACTAACGGTGTCTGCCGCTCCAAGGTGTTCTCCATGTTTACTTGCCTGAGATTCAATCTTCAGGCTCTCATTAAGTAGTTGTTGTTAATATGTGTGGTGGGGGCCTACTAACGGTGTCTGCCAATCCCTGGTGTTGTCCTCCACTGTACAAAGCTGAGCTTCAATCTTCAGGCTCTCATTAAGTAGTTGTTGTTAATATGTGTGTTTGGGGCCTACTAACGGTGTCTGCCGCTCCCTGGTGTTGTCCTCTACTGTACAAAGCTGAGCTTCAATCTTCAGGCTCTCATTAAGTAGTTGTTGTTAATACGTGTTGTTGGGGCCTACTAACGGTGTCTGCCGCTCCCTGGTGTTATCCTCCACTGTACAAAGCTAAGCTTGAATCTTCAGGCTCTCATTAAGTAGTTGTTGTTAATATTTGTGGTTGGGGCCAACTAACGGTGTCTGCCGCTCCCTGGTGTTATCCTCCACTGTACAAAGCTAAGCTTGAATCTTCAGGCTCTCATTAAGTAGTTGTTGTTAATATTTGTGGTTGGGGCCAACTAACGGTGTCTGCCGCTCCCTGGTGTTGTCCTCCACTGTACAAAGCGGAGCTTCAATCTTCAGGCTCTCTTTAAGTTGTTGTTGTTAATGTTTGTGGTTGGGGCCTACTAACGGTGTCTGCCGCTCCCTGGTGTTGTCCTCCACTGTACAAAGCTGAGCTTCAATCTTCAGGCTCTCATTAAGTTGTGGTTGTTAATATTTGTGGTTGGGGCCCACTAACGGTGTATGCCGCTACAAGGTGTTCTCATTGTTTACTTGCCTGAGCTTCAATCTTCAGGCTCTCATTAAGTAGTTGTTGTTAATATGTGTGGTTGGGGCTTACTAACGGTGTCTGCCACTCCCTGGTGTTGTCCTCTACTGTACAAAGCTGAGCTTCAATCTTCAGACTCTCATTAAGTAGTTGTTGTTAATACGTGTGGTTGGGGCCTACTTACGGTGTCTGCCGCTCCCTGGTGTTATCCTCCACTGTACAAAGCTGAGCTTGAATCTTCAGGCTCTCATTAAGTAGTTGTTGTTAATATTTGTGGTTGGGGCCTACTAACGGTGTCTGCCGCTCCCTGGTGTTGTCCTCCACTGTACAAAGCTGAGCTTCAATCTTCAGGCTCTCTTTAAGTTGTTGTTGTTAATATTTGTGGTTGGGGCCTACTAACGGTGTCTGCCGCTCCTTGGTGTTGTCCTCCACTGTACAAAGCTGAGCTTCAATCTTCAGGCTCTCATTAAGTTGTGGTTGTTAATATTTGTGGTTGGGGCCTACTAATGGTGTCTGCCGCTCCAAGGTGTTCTCCATGTTTACTTGCCTGAGCTTCAATCTTCAGGCTCTCATTAAGTAGTTGTTAATATGTGTGGTTGGGGCCTACTAACGGTGTCTGCCGCTCCCTGGTTTTGTCCTCCACTGTACAAAGCTGAGCTTGAATCTTCAGGCTCTCATTAAGTAGTTGTTGTTAATATTTGTGGTTAGGGCCTACTAACGGTGTCTTCCGCTCCCTGGTGTTGTCCTCCATTGTACAAAGCTGAGCTTGATTCTTCAGGCTCTCATTAAGTAGTTTTTGTTAATATGTGTGGTTGGGGCCTACTAACGGTGTCTGCCGCTCCAAGGTGTTCTTCACGTTTACTTGCCTGAGCTTCAATCTTCAGGCTCTCATTAAGTTGTTGTTGTTAATATTTGTGGTTGGGGCCTGCTAACGGTGTCTGCCGCTCCAAGGTGTTCTCCAGGTTTACTTGCCTGAGCTTCAATCTTCAGGCTCTCATTAAGTAGTTGTTGTTAATATGTGTGGTTGGGGCCTACTAACGGTGTCTGCCGCTCCCTGGTGTTGTCCTCTACTGTACAAAGCTGAGCTTCAATCTTCAGGCTCTCATTATGTAGTTGTTGTTAATACGTGTGGTCGGGGCCTACTAACGGTGTCTGCCGCTCCCTGGTGTTATCCTCCACTGTACAAAGCTGAGCTTGAATCTTCAGGCTCTCATTAAGTAGTTGTTGTTAATATTTGTGGTTGGGGCCTACTAACGATGTCTGCTGCTCCCTGGTGTTGTCCTCCACTGTACAAAGCTGAGCTTCAATCTTCAGGCTCTCTTTAAGTTGTTGTTGTTAATGTTTGTGGTTGGGGCCTACTAACGGTGTCTGCCGCTCCCTGGTGTTTTCCTCCACTGTACAAAGCTGAGCTTCAATCTTCAGGTTCTCATTAAGTTGTGGTTGTTAGTATTTGTGCTTGGGGCCTACTAACGGTGTCTGCCGCTACAAGGTGTTCTCCATGTTTACTTGCCTGAGCTTCAATCTTCAGGCTCTCATTAAGTAGTTGTTGTTAATATGTGTGGTTGGGGCCTACTAATGGTGTCTGCCACTCCCTGGTGTTGTCCTCTACTGTAGAAAGCTGAGCTTCAATCTTCAGACTCTCATTAAGTAGCTGTTGTTAATACGTGTGGTTGGGGCCTACTAACAGTGTCTGCCGCTCCCTGGTGTTATCCTCCACTGTACAAAGCTGAGCTTGAATCTTCAGGCTCTCATTAAGTAGTTGTTGTTAATATTTGTGGTTGGGGCCTACTAACGGTGTCTTCCGCTCTCTGGTGTTGTCCTCCACTGTACAAAGCTGAGCTTCAATCTTCAGGCTCTTATTAAGTTGTGGTTGTTAATATTTGTGGTTGGGGCCTACTAATGGTGTCTGCCGCTCCAAGGTGTTCTCCATGTTTACTTGCCTGAGCTTCAATCTTCAGGCTCTCATTAAGTAGTTGTTAATATGTGTGGTTGGGGCCTACTAACGGTGTCTGCCGCTCCAAGGTGTTCTTCACGTTTACTTGCCTGAGCTTCAATCTTCAGGCTCTCATTAAGTTGTTGTTGTTAATATTTGTGGTTGGGGCCTGCAAACGGTGTCTGCCGCTCCAAGGTGTTCTCCAGGTTTACTTGCCTGAGCTTCAATCTTCAGGCTCTCATTAAGTAGTTGTTGTTAATATGTGTGGTTGGGGCCTACTAATGGTGTCTGCCACTCCCTGGTGTTGTCCTCTACTGTAGAAAGCTGAGCTTCAATCTTCAGACTCTCATTAAGTAGCTGTTGTTAATACGTGTGGTTGGGGCCTACTAACAGTGTCTGCCGCTCCCTGGTGTTATCCTCCACTGTACAAAGCTGAGCTTGAATCTTCAGGCTCTCATTAAGTAGTTGTTGTTAATATTTGTGGTTGGGGCCTACTAACGGTGTCTTCCGCTCTCTGGTGTTGTCCTCCACTGTACAATGCTGAGCTTCAATATTCAGGCTCTCTTTAAGTTGTTGTTGTTAATGTTTGTGGTTGGGGCCTACTAACGGTGTCTGCCGCTCCCTGGTGTTGTCCTCCACTGTACAAAGCTGAGCTTCAATCTTCAGGCTCTCATTAAGTTGTGGTTGTTAATATTTGTGGTTGGGGCCCACTAACGGTGTCTGCCGCTACAAGGTGTTCTCCATGTTTACTTGCCTGAACTTCAATCTTCAGGCTCTCATTAAGTAGTTGTTGTTAATATGTGTGGTTGGGGCCTACTAACGGTGTCTGCCGCTCCCTGGTGTTGTCCTCCACTGTACAAAGCTGAGCTTGAATCTTCAGGCTCTCATTAAGTAGTTGTTGTTAATATGTGTGGTTGGGGCCTACTAACGGTGTCTGCCGCTCCCTGGTGTTGTCCTCCACTGTACAAAGCTGAGCTTCAATCTTCAGGCTCTCTTTAAGTTGTTGTTGTTAATATTTGTGGTTGGGGCCTACTAACGGTGTCTGCCGCTCCTTGGTGTTGTCCTCCACTGTACAAAGCTGAGCTTCAATCTTCAGGCTCTCATTAAGTTGTGGTTGTTAATATTTGTGGTTGGGGCCTACTAATGGTGTCTGCCGCTCCAAGGTGTTCTCCATGTTTACTTGCCTGAGCTTCAATCTTCAGGCTCTCATTAAGTAGTTGTTAATATGTGTGTTTGGGGCCTACTAACGGTGTCTGCCGCTCCAAGGTGTTCTTCACGTTTACTTGCCTGAGCTTCAATCTTCAGGCTCTCATTAAGTTGTTGTTGTTAATATTTGTGGTTGGGGCCTGCAAACGGTGTCTGCCGCTCCAAGGTGTTCTCCAGGTTTACTTGCCTGAGCTTCAATCTTCAGGCTCTCGTTAAGTAGTTGTTGTTAATATGTGTGGTTGGGGCCTACTAACGGTGTCTGCCGCTCCCTGGTGTTGTCCTCTACTGTACAAAGCTGAGCTTCAATCTTCAGGCTCTCATTAAGTAGTTGTTGTTAATACGTGTGGTCGGGGCCTACTAACGGTGTCTGCCGCTCCCTGGTGTTATCCTCCACTGTACAAAGCTGAGCTTGAATCTTCAGGCTCTCATTAAGTAGTTGTTGATAATATTTGTGGTTAGGGCCTACTAACGGTGTCTTCCGCTCCCTGGTGTTGTCCTCCATTGTACAAAGCTGAGCTTGAATCTTCAGGCTCTCATTAAGTAGTTGTTGTTAATATGTGTGGTTGGGGCCTACTAACGGTGTCTGCCGCTCCAAGGTGTTCTTCACGTTTACTTGCCTGAGCTTCAATCTTCAGGCTCTCATTAAGTTACTGTTGTTAATATTTGTGGTTGGGGCCTGCTAACGGTGTCTGCCGCTCACTGGTGTTATCCTCCACTGTACAAAGCTGAGCTTGAATCTTCAGGCTCTCATTAAGTAGTTGTTGTTAATATTTGTGGTTGGGGCCTACTAACGCTGTCTGCTGCTCCCTGGTGTTGTCCTCCACTGTACAAAGCTGAGCTTCAATCTTCAGGCTCTCTTTAAGTTGTTGTTGTTAATGTTTGTGGTTGGGGCCTACTAACGGTGTCTGCCGCTCCCTGGTGTTTTCCTCCACTGTACAAAGCTGAGCTTCAATCTTCAGGCTCTCTTTAAGTTGTTGTTGTTAATATTTGTGGTTGGGGCCTACTAACGCTGTCTGCTGCTCCCTGGTGTTGTCCTCCACTGTACAAAGCTGAGCTTCAATCTTCAGGCTCTCTTTAAGTTGTTGTTGTTAATATTTGTGGTTGGGGCCTGCAAACGGTGTCTGCCGCTACAAGGTGTTCTCCATGTTTACTTGCCTGAGCTTCAATCTTCAGGCTCTCATTAAGTAGTTGTTGTTAATATGTGTGGTTGGGGCCTACTAATGGTGTCTGCCACTCCCTGGTGTTGTCCTCTACTGTAGAAAGCTGAGCTTCAATCTTCAGACTCTCATTAAGTAGTTGTTGTTAATACGTGTGGTTGGGGCCTACTAACAGTGTCTGCCGCTCCCTGGTGTTATCCTCCACTGTACAAAGCTGAGCTTGAATCTTCAGGCTCTCATTAAGTAGTTGTTGTTAATATTTGTGGTTGGGGCCTACTAACGGTGTCTGCCGCTCTCTGGTGTTGTCCTCCACTGTACAATGCTGAGCTTCAATATTCAGGCTCTCTTTAAGTTGTTGTTAATGTTTGTGGTTGGGGCCTGCTAATGGTGTCTGCCGCTCCAAGGTTTTCTCCAGGTTTACTTGCCTGAGCTTGAATCTTCAGGCTCTCATTAAGTAGTTGTTGTTAATATGTGTGGTTGGAGCCTACTAATGGTGTCTGCCTCTCCCTGGTGTTGTCCTCCACTGTACAAAGCCGAGCTTGAATCTTCAGGCTCTCATTAAGTAGTTGTTGTTAATATTTTTGGTTGGGGCCTAATAACGGTGTCTGCCGCTCCCTGTTGTTGTCCTCTACTGTACAAAGCTGAGCTTGAATCTTCAGGCTCTCATTAAGTTGTTGTTATTAATATTTGTGGTTGGTGCCTACTAACGGTGTCTGCCACTCCAAGGTGTTCTCCATGTTTACTTGCCTGTGCTTCAGTCTTCAGGCTCTCATTAAGTAGTTGTTGTTAATATGTGTGGTTGGGGCCTACTAACGGTGTGTGCCACTCCCTGGTGTTGTCCTCCACTGTACAAAGCTGAGCTTCAATCTTCAGGCTCTCATTAAGTTGTTGTTGTTAATATTTGTGGTTGGGGCCTACTAACAGTGTCTGCCGCTCCCTGGTGTTGTCCTCCACTGTACAAAGCTGAGCTTCAATCTTCAGGCTCTCATTAAGTTGTTGTTGTTAATATTTGTGGTTGGGGCCTACTAACGGTGTCTGCCGCTCCCTGGTGTTGTCCTCCACTGAACAAAGCTGAGCTTCAATCTTCTGGCTCTCATTAAGTTGTTGTTGTTAATATTTGTGGTTGGGGCCTACTAACGGTGTCTGCCACTCCAAGGCGTTCTCCATGTTTACTTGCCTGAGCTTCAGTTTTCAGGCTCTCATTAAGTAGTTGTTGTTAATATGTGTGGTTGGGGCCTACTAACGGTGTGTGCCACTCCCTGGTGTTCTCCTCCACTGTAGAAAGCTGAGCTTCAATCTTCAGGCTCTCATTAAGTTGTTGTTGTTAATATTTGTGGTTGGGGCCTACTAACGGTGTCTGCCGCTCCCTGGTGTTGTCCTCCACTGTACAAAGCTGATCTTCAATCTTCAGGCTCTCATTAAGTAGTTGTTGTTAATATTTGTGTTTGGGGCCTACTAGCAGTGTCTGCCGCTCCTTGGTGTTGTCCTCCACTGTACAAAGCTGAGCTTTAATCTTCAGGCTCTCATTAAGTTGTTGTTGTTAATATTTGTGGTTGGGGCCTACTAACGGTGTCTGCCGCTCCCTGGTGTTGTCCTCCACTGTACAAAGCTGAGCTTCAATCTTCAGGCTCTCATTAAGTTGTTGTTGTTAATATTTGTGGTTGGGGCCTACTAACGGTGTCTGTCGCTCCCTGGTGTTGTCCTCCACTGAACAAAGCTGAGCTTCAATCTTCAGGCTCTCATTAAGTTGTTGTTGTTAATATTTGTGGTTGGGGCCTACTAACGGTGTCTACCACTCCAAGGTGTTCTCCATGTTTACTTGCCTGAGCTTCAGTCTTCAGGCTCTCATTAAGTAGTTGTTGTTAATATGTGTGGTTGGGGCCTACTAACGGTGTGTGCCACTCCCTGGTGTTGTCCTCCACTGTACAAAGCTGAGCTTCAATCTTCAGGCTCTCATTAAGTTGTTGTTGTTAATATTTGTGGTTGGGGCCTACTAACGGTGTCTGCCGCTCCCTGGTGTTGTCCTCCACTGAACAAAGCTGAGCTTCAATCTTCAGGCTCTCATTAAGTTGTTGTTGTTAATATTTGTGGTTGGGGCCTACTAACGGTGTCTGCCACTCCAAGGTGTTCTCCATGTTTACTTGCCTGAGCTTCAGTCTTCAGGCTCTCATTAAGTAGTTGTTGTTAATATGTGTGGTTGGGGCCTACTAACGGTGTCTGCCACTCCCTGGTGTTGTCCTCCACTGTACAAAGCTGAGCTTCAATCTTCAGGCTCTCATTAAGTTGTTGTTGTTAATATTTGTGGTTGGGGCCTACTAACGGTGTCTGCCGCTCCAAGGTGTTCTCCATGTTTACTTGCCTGAGCTTCAGTCTTCAGGCTCTCATTAAGTATTTGTTGTTAATATTTGTGTTTGGGGCCTACTAGCAGTGTCTGCCGCTCCTTGGTGTTGTCCTCCACTGTACAAAGCTGAGCTTTAATCTTCAGGCTCTCATTAAGTTGTTGTTGTTAATATTTGTGGTGTGGGCCTACTAACAGTGTCTGCCGCTCCCTGGTGTTGTCCTCCACTGTACAAAGCTGAGCTTCAATCTTCAGGCTCTCATTAAGTTGTTGTTGTTAATATTTGTGGTTGGGGCCTACTAACGGTGTCTGCCGCTCCCTGGTGTTGTCCTCCACTGAACAAAGCTGAGCTTCAATCTTCTGGCTCTCATTAAGTTGTTGTTGTTAATATTTGTGGTTGGGGCCTACTAACGGTGTCTGCCACTCCAAGGTGTTCTCCATGTTTACTTGCCTGAGCTTCAGTCTTCAGGCTCTCATTAAGTAGTTGTTGTTAATATGTGTGGTTGGGGCCTACTAACGGTGTGTGCCACTCCCTGGTGTTCTCCTCCACTGTAGAAAGCTGAGCTTCAATCTTCAGGCTCTCATTAAGTTGTTGTTGTTAATATTTGTGGTTGGGGCCTACTAACGGTGTCTGCCGCTCCCTGGTGTTGTCCTCCACTGAACAAAGCTGAGCTTCAATCTTCAGGCTCTCATTAAGTTGTTGTTGTTAATATTTGTGGTTGGGGCCTACTAACGGTGTCTGCCACTCCAAGGTGTTCTCCATGTTTACTTGCCTGAGCTTCAGTCTTCAGGCTCTCATTAAGTAGTTGTTGTTAATATGTGTGGTTGGGGCCTACTAACGGTGTCTGCCACTCCCTGGTGTTATCCTCCACTGTACAAAGCTGAGCTTGAATCTTCAGGCTCTCATTAAGTAGTTGTTGTTAATATTTGTGTTTGGGGCCGCCTAACGGTGTCTGCCGCTCCCTGGTGTTGTCCTCCACTCTACAAAGCTGAGATTCAATCTCCAGGCTCTCTTTAAGTTGTTGTTGTTAATATTTGTGGTTGGGGCCTACTAACGGTGTCTGCCGCTCCCTGGTGTTGTCCTCCACTGTACAAAGCTGAGCTTCAATCTTCAGGCTCTCATTAAGTTGTGCTTGTTAATATTTGTGGTTGGGGCCTACTAACGGTGTCTGCCGCTCCAAGGTGTTATCCAGGTTTACTTGCCTGAGCTTGAATCTTCAGGCTCTCATTAAGTTGTTGTTGTTAATATTTGTGGTTGGGGCCTGCTAATGGTGTCTGCCGCTCCAAGGTTTTCTCCAGGTTTACTTGCCTGAGCTTGAATCTTCAGGCTCTCATTAAGTAGTTGTTGTTAATATGTGTGGTTGGAGCCTACTAACGGTGTCTGCCTCTCCCTGGTGTTGTCCTCCACTGTACAAAGCCGAGCTTGAATCTTCAGGCTCTCATTAAGTAGTTGTTGTTAATATTTTTGGTTGGGGCCTAATAACGGTGTCTGCCGCTCCCTGTTGTTGTCCTCTACTGTACAAAGCTGAGCTTGAATCTTCAGGCTCTCATTAAGTTGTTGTTATTAATATTTGTGGTTGGGGCCTACTAACGGTGTCTGCCACTCCAAGGTGTTCTCCATGTTTACTTGCCTGAGCTTCAGTCTTCAGGCTCTCATTAAGTAGTTGTTGTTAATATGTGTGGTTGGGGCCTACTAACGGTGTGTGCCACTCCCTGGTGTTGTCCTCCACTGTACAAAGCTGAGCTTCAATCTTCAGGCTCTCATTAAGTTGTTGTTGTTAATATTTGTGGTTGGGGCCTACTAACAGTGTCTGCCGCTCCCTGGTGTTGTCCTCCACTGTACAAAGCTGAGCTTGAATCTTCAGGCTCTCATTAAGTAGTTGTTGTTAATATTTGTGTTTGGGGCCGCCTAACGGTGTCTGCCGCTCCCTGGTGTTGTCCTCCACTCTACAAAGCTGAGATTCAATCTCCAGGCTCTCTTTAAGTTGTTGTTGTTAATATTTGTGGTTGGGGCCTACTAACGGTGTCTGCCGCTCCCTGGTGTTGTCCTCCACTGTACAAAGCTGAGCTTCAATCTTCAGGCTCTCATTAAGTTGTGCTTGTTAATATTTGTGGTTGGGGCCTACTAACGGTGTCTGCCGCTACAAGGTGTTATCCAGGTTTACTTGCCTGAGCTTGAATCTTCAGGCTCTCATTAAGTTGTTGTTGTTAATATTTGTGGTTGGGGCCTGCTAATGGTGTCTGCCGCTCCAAGGTTTTCTCCAGGTTTACTTGCCTGAGCTTGAATCTTCAGGCTCTCATTAAGTAGTTGTTGTTAATATGTGTGGTTGGAGCCTACTAACGGTGTCTGCCTCTCCCTGGTGTTGTCCTCCACTGTACAAAGCCGAGCTTGAATCTTCAGGCTCTCATTAAGTAGTTGTTGTTAATATTTTTGGTTGGGGCCTAATAACGGTGTCTGCCGCTCCCTGTTGTTGTCCTCTACTGTACAAAGCTGAGCTTGAATCTTCAGGCTCTCATTAAGTTGTTGTTATTAATATTTGTGGTTGGGGCCTACTAACGGTGTCTGCCACTCCAAGGTGTTCTCCATGTTTACTTGCCTGAGCTTCAGTCTTCAGGCTCTCATTAAGTAGTTGTTGTTAATATGTGTGGTTGGGGCCTACTAACGGTGTGTGCCACTCCCTGGTGTTGTCCTCCACTGTACAAAGCTGAGCTTCAATCTTCAGGCTCTCATTAAGTTGTTGTTGTTAATATTTGTGGTTGGGGCCTACTAACAGTGTCTGCCGCTCCCTGGTGTTGTCCTCCACTGTACAAAGCTGAGCTTGAATCTTCAGGCTCTCATTAAGTAGTTGTTGTTAATATTTGTGTTTGGGGCCGCCTAACGGTGTCTGCCGCTCCCTGGTGTTGTCCTCCACTCTACAAAGCTGAGATTCAATCTCCAGGCTCTCTTTAAGTTGTTGTTGTTAATATTTGTGGTTGGGGCCTACTAACGGTGTCTGCCGCTCCCTGGTGTTGTCCTCCACTGTACAAAGCTGAGCTTCAATCTTCAGGCTCTCATTAAGTTGTGCTTGTTAATATTTGTGGTTGGGGCCTACTAACGGTGTCTGCCGCTCCAAGGTGTTATCCAGGTTTACTTGCCTGAGCTTGAATCTTCAGGCTCTCATTAAGTTGTTGTTGTTAATATTTGTGGTTGGGGCCTGCTAATGGTGTCTGCCGCTCCAAGGTTTTCTCCAGGTTTACTTGCCTGAGCTTGAATCTTCAGGCTCTCATTAAGTAGTTGTTGTTAATATGTGTGGTTGGAGCCTACTAACGGTGTCTGCCTCTCCCTGGTGTTGTCCTCCACTGTACAAAGCCGAGCTTGAATCTTCAGGCTCTCATTAAGTAGTTGTTGTTAATATTTTTGGTTGGGGCCTAATAACGGTGTCTGCCGCTCCCTGTTGTTGTCCTCTACTGTACAAAGCTGAGCTTGAATCTTCAGGCTCTCATTAAGTTGTTGTTATTAATATTTGTGGTTGGGGCCTACTAACGGTGTCTGCCACTCCAAGGTGTTCTCCATGTTTACTTGCCTGAGCTTCAGTCTTCAGGCTCTCATTAAGTAGTTGTTGTTAATATTTGTGTTTGGGGCCTACTAGCAGTGTCTGCCGCTCCTTGGTGTTGTCCTCCACTGTACAAAGCTGAGCTTTAATCTTCAGGCTCTCATTAAGTTGTTGTTGTTAATATTTGTGGTTGGGGCCTACTAACGGTGTCTGCCGCTCCCTGGTGTTGTCCTCCACTGTACAAAGCTGAGCTTCAATCTTCAGGCTCTCATTAAGTTGTTGTTGTTAATATTTGTGGTTGGGGCCTACTAACGGTGTCTGTCGCTCCCTGGTGTTGTCCTCCACTGAACAAAGCTGAGCTTCAATCTTCAGGCTCTCATTAAGTTGTTGTTGTTAATATTTGTGGTTGGAGCCTACTAACGGTGTCTACCACTCCAAGGTGTTCTCCATGTTTACTTGCCTGAGCTTCAGTCTTCAGGCTCTCATTAAGTAGTTGTTGTTAATATGTGTGGTTGGGGCCTACTAACGGTGTGTGCCACTCCCTGGTGTTGTCCTCCACTGTACAAAGCTGAGCTTCAATCTTCAGGCTCTCATTAAGTTGTTGTTGTTAATATTTGTGGTTGGGGCCTACTAACGGTGTCTGCCGCTCCCTGGTGTTGTCCTCCACTGAACAAAGCTGAGCTTCAATCTTCAGGCTCTCATTAAGTTGTTGTTGTTAATATTTGTGGTTGGGGCCTACTAACGGTGTCTGCCACTCCAAGGTGTTCTCCATGTTTACTTGCCTGAGCTTCAGTCTTCAGGCTCTCATTAAGTAATTGTTGTTAATATGTGTGGTTGGGGCCTACTAACGGTGTCTGCCACTCCCTGGTGTTGTCCTCCACTGTACAAAGCTGAGCTTCAATCTTCAGGCTCTCATTAAGTTGTTGTTGTTAATATTTGTGGTTGGGGCGTACTAACGGTGTCTGCCGCTCCAAGGTGTTCTCCATGTTTACTTGCCTGAGCTTCAGTCTTCAGGCTCTCATTAAGTAGTTGTTGTTAATATTTGTGTTTGGGGCCTACTAGCAGTGTCTGCCGCTCCTTGGTGTTGTCCTCCACTGTACAAAGCTGAGCTTTAATCTTCAGGCTCTCATTAAGTTGTTGTTGTTAATATTTGTGGTGTGGGCCTACTAACAGTGTCTGCCGCTCCCTGGTGTTGTCCTCCACTGTACAAAGCTGAGGTTCAATCTTCAGGCTCTCATTAAGTTGTTGTTGTTAATATTTGTGGTTGGGGCCTACTAACGGTGTCTGCCGCTCCCTGGTGTTGTCCTCCACTGAACAAAGCTGAGCTTCAATCTTCTGGCTCTCATTAAGTTGTTGTTGTTAATATTTGTGGTTGGGGCCTACTAACGGTGTCTGCCACTCCAAGGTGTTCTCCATGTTTACTTGCCTGAGCTTCAGTCTTCAGGCTCTCATTAAGTAGTTGTTGTTAATATTTGTGTTTGGGGCCTACTAGCAGTGTCTGCCGCTCCTTGGTGTTGTCCTCCACTGTACAAAGCTGAGCTTTAATCTTCAGGCTCTCATTAAGTTGTTGTTGTTAATATTTGTGGTTGGGGCCTACTAACGGTGTCTGCCGCTCCCTGGTGTTGTCCTCCACTGTACAAAGCTGAGCTTCAATCTTCAGGCTCTCATTAAGTTGTTGTTGTTAATATTTGTGGTTGGGGCCTACTAACGGTGTCTGTCGCTCCCTGGTGTTGTCCTCCACTGAACAAAGCTGAGCTTCAATCTTCAGGCTCTCATTAAGTTGTTGTTGTTAATATTTGTGGTTGGAGCCTACTAACGGTGTCTACCACTCCAAGGTGTTCTCCATGTTTACTTGCCTGAGCTTCAGTCTTCAGGCTCTCATTAAGTAGTTGTTGTTAATATGTGTGGTTGGGGCCTACTAACGGTGTGTGCCACTCCCTGGTGTTGTCCTCCACTGTACAAAGCTGAGCTTCAATCTTCAGGCTCTCATTAAGTTGTTGTTGTTAATATTTGTGGTTGGGGCCTACTAACGGTGTCTGCCGCTCCCTGGTGTTGTCCTCCACTGAACAAAGCTGAGCTTCAATCTTCAGGCTCTCATTAAGTTGTTGTTGTTAATATTTGTGGTTGGGGCCTACTAACGGTGTCTGCCACTCCAAGGTGTTCTCCATGTTTACTTGCCTGAGCTTCAGTCTTCAGGCTCTCATTAAGTAATTGTTGTTAATATGTGTGGTTGGGGCCTACTAACGGTGTCTGCCACTCCCTGGTGTTGTCCTCCACTGTACAAAGCTGAGCTTCAATCTTCAGGCTCTCATTAAGTTGTTGTTGTTAATATTTGTGGTTGGGGCCTACTAACGGTGTCTGCCGCTCCAAGGTGTTCTCCATGTTTACTTGCCTGAGCTTCAGTCTTCAGGCTCTCATTAAGTAGTTGTTGTTAATATTTGTGTTTGGGGCCTACTAGCAGTGTCTGCCGCTCCTTGGTGTTGTCCTCCACTGTACAAAGCTGAGCTTTAATCTTCAGGCTCTCATTAAGTTGTTGTTGTTAATATTTGTGGTGTGGGCCTACTAACAGTGTCTGCCGCTCCCTGGTGTTGTCCTCCACTGTACAAAGCTGAGGTTCAATCTTCAGGCTCTCATTAAGTTGTTGTTGTTAATATTTGTGGTTGGGGCCTACTAACGGTGTCTGCCGCTCCCTGGTGTTGTCCTCCACTGAACAAAGCTGAGCTTCAATCTTCTGGCTCTCATTAAGTTGTTGTTGTTAATATTTGTGGTTGGGGCCTACTAACGGTGTCTGCCACTCCAAGGTGTTCTCCATGTTTACTTGCCTGAGCTTCAGTCTTCAGGCTCTCATTAAGTAGTTGTTGTTAATATGTGTGGTTGGGGCCTACTAACGGTGTGTGCCACTCCCTGGTGTTCTCCTCCACTGCAGAAAGCTGAGCTTCAATCTTCAGGCTCTCATTAAGTTGTTGTTGTTAATATTTGTGGTTGGGGCCTACTAACGGTGTCTGCCGCTCCCTGGTGTTGTCCTCCACTGAACAAAGCTGAGCTTCAATCTTCAGGCTCTCATTAAGTTGTTGTTGTTAATATTTGTGGTTGGGGCCTACTAACGGTGTCTGCCACTCCAAGGTGTTCTCCATGTTTACTTGCCTGAGCTTCAGTCTTCAGGCTCTCATTAAGTAGTTGTTGTTAATATGTGTGGTTGGGGCCTACTAACGGTGTCTGCCACTCCCTGGTGTTGTCCTCCACTGTACAAAGCTGAGCTTCAATCTTCAGGCTCTCATTAAGTAGTTGTTGTTAATATATGTGGTTGGGGCCTACTAACGGTGTCTGCCGCTCCCTGGTGTTGTCCTCCACTGTACAAAGCTGAGCTTCAATCTTCAGGCTCTCATTAAGTTGTTGTTGTTAATATTTGTGGTTGGGGCCTACTAACGGTGTCTGCCGCTCCAAGGTGTTCTCCATGTTTACTTGCCTGAGCTTCAGTCTTCAGGCTCTCATTAAGTAGTTGTTGTTAATATTTGTGGTTGGGGCCTACTAACGGTGTGTGCCACTCCCTGGTGTTCTCCTCCACTGTACAAAGCTGAGCTTCAATCTTCAGGCTCTCATTAAGTAGTTGTTGTTAATATGTGTGGTTGGGGCCTACTAACGGTGTCTGCCGCTCCCTGGTGTTGTCCTCCACTGTACAAAGCTGAGCTTGAATCTTCAGGCTCTCATTAAGTAGTTGTTAATATTTTTAGTTGGGGCCTACTAACGGTGTCTGCCGCTCCCTGGTGTTGTCCTCCACTGTACAAAGCTGAGCTTCAATCTTCAGGCTCTCATTAAGTAGTTGTTGTTAATATGTGTGGTTGGGGCCTACTAACGGTGTCTGCCGCTCCCTGGTGTTGTCCTCCACTGTACAAAGCTGAGCTTGAATCTTCAGGCTCTCATTAAGTAGTTGTTGTTAATATGTGTGGTTTGGGCCTACTAACGGTGTCTGCCGCTCCCTGGTGTTGTCCTCCACTGTACAAAGCTGAGCTTGAATCTTCAGGCTCTCATTAAGTAGTTGTTGTTAATATGTGTGGTTGGGGCCTAGTAACTGTGTCTGCCACTCCAAGGTGTTCTCCAGGTTTACTTGCCTGAGCTTCAATATTCAGGCTCTCATTAAGTAGTTGTTGTTAATATGTGTGGTTGGGGCCTACTAACGGTGTCTGCCGCTCCCTGGTGTTGTCCTCCACTGTACAAAGCTGAGCTTGAATCTTCAGGCTCTCATTAAGTAGTTGTTAATATTTTTAGTTGGGGCCTACTAACGGTGTCTGCCGCTCCCTGGTGTTGTCCTCCACTGTACAAAGCTGATCTTCAATCTTCAGGCTCTCATTAAGTAGTTGTTGTTAATATTTGTGTTTGGGGCCTACTAGCAGTGTCTGCCGCTCCTTGGTGTTGTCCTCCACTGTACAAAGCTGAGCTTTAATCTTCAGGCTCTCATTAAGTTGTTGTTGTTAATATTTGTGGTTGGGGCCTACTAACGGTGTCTGCCGCTCCCTGGTGTTGTCCTCCACTGTACAAAGCTGAGCTTCAATCTTCAGGCTCTCATTAAGTTGTTGTTGTTAATATTTGTGGTTGGGGCCTACTAACGGTGTCTGCCGCTCCCTGGTGTTGTCCTCAACTGAACAAAGCTGAGCTTCAATCTTCAGGCTCTCATTAAGTTGTTGTTGTTAATATTTGTGGTTGGGGCCTACTAACGGTGTCTGCCACTCCAAGGTGTTCTCCATGTTTACTTGCCTGAGCTTCAGTCTTCAGGCTCTCATTAAGTAGTTGTTGTTAATATGTGTGGTTGGGGCCTACTAACGGTGTCTGCCACTCCCTGGTTTTGTCCTCCACTGTACAAAGCTGAGCTAAAATCTTCAGGCTCTCATTAAGTAGTTGTTGTTAATATATGTGGTTGGGGCCTACTAACGGTGTCTGCCGCTCCCTGGTGTTGTCCTCCACTGTACAAAGCTGAGCTTCAATCTTCAGGCTCTCATTAAGTTGTTGTTGTTAATATTTGTGGTTGGGGCTTACTAACGGTGTCTGCCGCTCCAAGGTGTTCTCCATGTTTACTTGCCTGAGCTTCAGTCTTCAGGCTCTCATTAAGTAGTTGTTGTTAATATGTGTGGTTGGGGCCTACTAACGGTGTGTGCCACTCCCTGGTGTTCTCCTCCACTGTACAAAGCTGAGCTTCAATCTTCAGGCTCTCATTAAGTAGTTGTTGTTAATATGTGTGGTTGGGGCCTTCTAACGGTGTCTGCCGCTCCCTGGTGTTGTCCTCCACTGTACAAAGCTGAGCTTGAATCTTCAGGCTCTCATTAAGTAGTTGTTAATATTTTTAGTTGGGGCCTACTAACGGTGTCTGCCGCTCCCTGGTGTTGTCCTCCACTGTACAAAGCTGAGCTTCAATCTTCAGGCTCTCATTAAGTTGTTGTTGTTAATATTTGTGGTTGGGGCATACTAACGGTGTATGCCACTCCCTGGTGTTGTCCTCCACTGTACAAAGCTGATCTTCAATCTTCAGGCTCTCATTAAGTAGTTGTTGTTAATATTTGTGTTTGGGGCCTACTAGCAGTGTCTGCCGCTCCTTGGTGTTGTCCTCCACTGTACAAAGCTGAGCTTTAATCTTCAGGCTCTCATTAAGTTGTTGTTGTTAATATTTGTGGTTGGGGCCTACTAACGGTGTCTGCCGCTCACTGGTGTTGTCCTCCACTGTACAAAGCTGAGCTTCAATCTTCAGGCTCTCATTAAGTTGTTGTTGTTAATATTTGTGGTTGGGGCCTACTAACGGTGTCTGCCGCTCCCTGGTGTTGTCCTCCACTGAACAAAGCTGAGCTTCAATCTTCAGGCTCTCATTAAGTTGTTGTTGTTAATATTTGTGGTTGGGGCCTACTAACGGTGTCTGCCACTCCAAGGTGTTCTCCATGTTTACTTGCCTGAGCTTCAGTTTTCAGGCTCTCATTAAGTAGTTGTTGTTAATATGTGTGGTTGGGGCCTACTAACGGTGTGTGCCACTCCCTGGTGTTCTCCTCCACTGTACAAAGCTGAGCTTCAATCTTCAGGCTCTCATTAAGTAGTTGTTGTTAATATGTGTGGTTGGGGCCTACTAACGGTGTCTGCCGCTCCCTGGTGTTGTCCTCCACTGTACAAAGCTGAGCTTGAATCTTCAGGCTCTCATTAAGTAGTTGTTGTTAATATGTGTGGTTGGGGCCTACTAACGGTGTCTGCCGCTCCCTGGTGTTGTCCTCCACTGTACAAAGCTGAGCTTCAATCTTCAGGCTCTCATTAAGTAGTTGTTGTTAATATGTGTGGTTGGGGCCTACTAACGGTGTCTGCCACTCCCTGGTGTTGTCCTCCACTGTACAAAGCTGAGCTTCAATCTTCAGGCTCTCATTAAGTTGTTGTTGTTAATATTTGTGGTTGGGGCCTACTAACGGTGTCTGCCGCTCCAAGGTGTTCTCCATGTTTACTTGCCTGAGCTTCAGTCTTCAGGCTCTCATTAAGTAGTTGTTGTTAATATTTGTGTTTGGGGCCTACTAGCAGTGTCTGCCGCTCCTTGGTGTTGTCCTCCACTGTACAAAGCTGAGCTTCAATCTTCAGGCTCTCATTAAGTTGTTGTTGTTAATATTTGTGGTTGGGGCCTACTAACGGTGTCTGCCGCTCCCTGGTGTTGTCCTCCACTGAACAAAGCTGAGCTTCAATCTTCTGGCTCTCATTAAGTTGTTGTTGTTAATATTTGTGGTTGGGGCCTACTAACGGTGTCTGCCACTCCAAGGTGTTCTCCATGTTTACTTGCCTGAGCTTCAGTCTTCAGGCTCTCATTAAGTAGTTGTTGTTAATATGTGTGGTTGGGGCCTACTAACGGTGTGTGCCACTCCCTGGTGTTCTCCTCCACTGTAGAAAGCTGAGCTTCAATCTTCAGGCTCTCATTAAGTTGTTGTTGTTAATATTTGTGGTTGGGGCCTACTAACGGTGTCTGCCGCTCCCTGGTGTTGTCCTCCACTGTACAAAGCTGATCTTCAATCTTCAGGCTCTCATTAAGTAGTTGTTGTTAATATTTGTGTTTGGGGCCTACTAGCAGTGTCTGCCGCTCCTTGGTGTTGTCCTCCACTGTACAAAGCTGAGCTTTAATCTTCAGGCTCTCATTAAGTTGTTGTTGTTAATATTTGTGGTTGGGGCCTACTAACGGTGTCTGCCGCTCCCTGGTGTTGTCCTCCACTGTACAAAGCTGAGCTTCAATCTTCAGGCTCTCATTAAGTTGTTGTTGTTAATATTTGTGGTTGGGGCCTACTAACGGTGTCTGTCGCTCCCTGGTGTTGTCCTCCACTGAACAAAGCTGAGCTTCAATCTTCAGGCTCTCATTAAGTTGTTGTTGTTAATATTTGTGGTTGGGGCCTACTAACGGTGTCTGCCACTCCAAGGTGTTCTCCATGTTTACTTGCCTGAGCTTCAGTCTTCAGGCTCTCATTAAGTAGTTGTTGTTAATATGTGTGGTTGGGGCCTACTAACGGTGTGTGCCACTCCCTGGTGTTGTCCTCCACTGTACAAAGCTGAGCTTCAATCTTCAGGCTCTCATTAAGTTGTTGTTGTTAATATTTGTGGTTGGGGCCTACTAACGGTGTCTGCCGCTCCCTGGTGTTGTCCTCCACTGAACAAAGCTGAGCTTCAATCTTCAGGCTCTCATTAAGTTGTTGTTGTTAATATTTGTGGTTGGGGCCTACTAACGGTGTCTGCCACTCCAAGGTGTTCTCCATGTTTACTTCCCTGAGCTTCAGTCTTCAGGCTCTCATTAAGTAGTTGTTGTTAATATGTGTGGTTGTGGCCTACTAACGGTGTCTGCCACTCCCTGGTGTTGTCCTCCACTGTACAAAGCTGAGCTTCAATCTTCAGGCTCTCATTAAGTTGTTGTTGTTAATATTTGTGGTTGGGGCCTACTAACGGTGTCTGCCGCTCCAAGGTGTTCTCAATGTTTACTTGCCTGAGCTTCAGTCTTCAGGCTCTCATTAAGTAGTTGTTGTTAATATTTGTGTTTGGGGCCTACTAGCAGTGTCTGCCGCTCCTTGGTGTTGTCCTCCACTGTACAAAGCTGAGCTTTAATCTTCAGGCTCTCATTAAGTTGTTGTTGTTAATATTTGTGGTTGGGGCCTACTAACAGTGTCTGCCGCTCCCTGGTGTTGTCCTCCACTGTACAAAGCTGAGCTTCAATCTTCAGGCTCTCATTAAGTTGTTGTTGTTAATATTTGTGGTTGGGGCCTACTAACGGTGTCTGCCGCTCCCTGGTGTTGTCCTCCACTGAACAAAGCTGAGCATCAATCTTCTGGCTCTCATTAAGTTGTTGTTGTTAATATTTGTGGTTGGGGCCTACTAACGGTGTCTGCCACTCCAAGGTGTTCTCCATGTTTACTTGCCTGAGCTTCAGTCTTCAGGCTCTCATTAAGTAGTTGTTGTTAATATGTGTGGTTGGGGCCTACTAACGGTGTGTGCCACTCCCTGGTGTTCTCCTCCACTGTAGAAAGCTGAGCTTCAATCTTCAGGCTCTCATTAAGTTGTTGTTGTTAATATTTGTGGTTGGGGCCTACTAACGGTGTCTGCCGCTCCCTGGTGTTGTCCTCCACTGAACAAAGCTGAGCTTCAATCTTCAGGCTCTCATTAAGTTGTTGTTGTTAATATTTGTGGTTGGGGCCTACTAACGGTGTCTGCCACTCCAAGGTGTTCTCCATGTTTACTTGCCTGAGCTTCAGTCTTCAGGCTCTCATTAAGTAGTTGTTGTTAATATGTGTGGTTGGGGCCTACTAACGGTGTCTGCCACTCCCTGGTGTTGTCCTCCACTGTACAAAGCTGAGCTTCAATCTTCAGGCTCTCATTAAGTAGTTGTTGTTAATATATGTGGTTGGGGCCTACTAACGGTGTCTGCCGCTCCCTGGTGTTGTCCTCCACTGTACAAAGCTGAGCTTCAATCTTCAGGCTCTCATTAAGTTGTTGTTGTTAATATTTGTGGTTGGGGCCTACTAACGGTGTCTGCCGCTCCAAGGTGTTCTCCATGTTTACTTGCCTAAGCTTCAGTCTTCAGGCTCTCATTAAGTAGTTGTTGTTAATATGTGTGGTTGGGGCCTACTAACGGTGTGTGCCACTCCCTGGTGTTCTCCTCCACTGTACAAAGCTGAGCTTCAATCTTCAGGCTCTCATTAAGTAGTTGTTGTTAATATGTGTGGTTGGGGCCTACTAACGGTGTCTGCCGCTCCCTGGTGTTGTCCTCCACTGTACAAAGCTGAGCTTGAATCTTCAGGCTCTCATTAAGTACTTGTTAATATTTTTAGTTGGGGCCTACTAACGGTGTCTGCCGCTCCCTGGTGTTGTCCTCCACTGTACAAAGCTGAGCTTCAATCTTCAGGCTCTCATTAAGTAGTTGTTGTTAATATGTGTGGTTGGGGCCTACTAACGGTGTCTGCCGCTCCCTGGTGTTGTCCTCCACTGTACAAAGCTGAGCTTGAATCTTCAGGCTCTCATTAAGTAGTTGTTGTTAATATGTGTGGTTTGGGCCTACTAACGGTGTCTGCCACTCCCTGGTGTTCTCCTCCACTGTACAAAGCTGAGCTTCAATCTTCAGGCTCTCATTAAGTAGTTGTTGTTAATATGTGTGGTTGGGGCCTACTAACGGTGTCTGCCGCTCCCTGGTGTTGTCCTCCACTGTACAAAGCTGAGCTTGAATCTTCAGGCTCTCATTAAGTAGTTGTTAATATTTTTAGTTGGGGCCTACTAACGGTGTCTGCCGCTCCCTGGTGTTGTCCTCCACTGTACAAAGCTGAGCTTCAATCTTCAGGCTCTCATTAAGTAGTTGTTGTTAATATGTGTGGTTGGGGCCTACTAACGGTGTGTGCCACTCCCTGGTGTTCTCCTCCACTGTACAAAGCTGAGCTTCAATCTTCAGGCTCTCATTAAGTAGTTGTTATTAATATGTGTGGTTGGGGCCTACTAACGGTGTCTGCTGCTCCCTGGTGTTGTCCTCCACTGTACAATGCTGAGCTTGAATCTTCAGGCTCTCATTAAGTAGTTGTTGTTAATATGTGTGGTTGGGGCCTAGTAACTGTGTCTGCCGCTCCAAGGTGTTCTCCAGGTTTACTTGCCTGAGCTTCAATATTCAGGCTCTCATTAAGTAGTTGTTGTTAATATGTGTGGTTGGGGCCTACTAACGGTGTCTGCCGCTCCCTGGTGTTGTCCTCCACTGTACAAAGCTGAGCTTGAATCTTCAGGCTCTCATTAAGTAGTTGTTAATATTTTTAGTTGGGGCCTACTAGCAGTGTCTGCCGCTCCTTGGTGTTGTCCTCCACTGTACAAAGCTGAGCTTTAATCTTCAGGCTCTCATTAAGTTGTTGTTGTTAATATTTGTGGTTGGGGCCTACTAACGGTGTCTGCCGCTCCCTGGTGTTGTCCTCCACTGAACAAAGCTGAGCTTCAATCTTCAGGCTCTCATTAAGTTGTTGTTGTTAATATTTGTGGTTGGGGCCTACTAACGGTGTCTGCCACTCCAAGGTGTTCTCCATGTTTTCTTGCCTGAGCTTCAGTCTTCAGGCTCTCATTAAGTAGTTGTTGTTAATATGTGTGGTTGGGGCCTACTAACGGTGTCTGCCACTCCCTGGTGTTGTCCTCCACTGTACAAAGCTGAGCTTCAGTCTTCAGGCTCTCATTAAGTAGTTGTTGTTAATATATGTGGTTGGGGCCTACTAACGGTGTCTGCCACTCCCTGGTGTTGTCCTCCACTGTACAAAGCTGAGCTTCAATCTTCAGGCTCTCATTAAGTTGTTGTTGTTAATATTTGTGGTTGGGGCCTACTAACGGTGTCTGCCGCTCCAAGGTGTTCTCCATGTTTACTTGCCTGAGCTTCAGTCTTCAGGCTCTCATTAAGTAGTTGTTGTTAATATGTGTGGTTGGGGCCTACTAACGGTGTGTGCCACTCCCTGGTGTTCTCTTCCACTGTACAAAGCTGAGCTTCAATCTTCAGGCTCTCATTAAGTTGTTGTTGTTAATATTTGTGGTTGGGGCCTACTAACGGTGTCTGCCGCTCCAAGGTGTTCTCCATGTTTACTTCCCTGAGCTTCAGTCTTCAGGCTCTCATTAAGTAGTTGTTGTTAATATGTGTGGTTGGGGCCTACTAACGGTGTGTGCCACTCCCTGGTGTTCTCCTCCACTGTACAAAGCTGAGCTTCAATCTTCAGGCTCTCATTAAGTTGTTGTTGTTAATATTTGTGGTTGGGGCCTACTAACGGTGTCTGCCGCTCCAAGGTGTTCTCCAGGTTTACTTGCCTGAGCTTCAATATTCAGGCTCTCATTAAGTTGTTGTTGTTAATATGTGTGGTTGGGGCCTACTAACAGTGTTTGACGCTCCCTGGTGTTGTCCTCCACTGTACAAAGCTGAGCTTCAATCTTCAGACTCTCATTAAGTAGTTGTTGTTAATATATGTGGTTGGGGCCTACTAACGGTGTCTGCCGCTCCCTGGTGTTGTCCTCCACTGTACAAAGCTGTGCTTGAATCTTCAGGCTCTCATTAAGTAGTTGTTGTTAATATGTGTGGTTGGGGCCTACTAACGGTGTCTGCCGCTCCAAGGTGTCCTCCAGGTTTACTTGCCTGAGCTTCAATATTCAGGCTCTCATTACGTAGTTGTTGTTAATATGTGTGGTTGCGGCCTACTAACGGTGTCTGCCGCTCCCTGGTGTTGTCCTCCACTGTACAAAGCTGAGCTTCAATCTTCAGGCTCTCATTAAGTAGTTGTTGTTACTATGTGTGGTTGGGGCCTACTAACGGTGTCTGCCACTCCCTGGTGTTGTCCTCTACTGTACAAAGCTGAGCTTCAATCTTCAGGCTCTCATTAAGTAGTTGTTGTTAATATGTGTGGTTGGGGCCTACTAACGGTGTCTGCCGCTCCCTGATGTTATCCTCCACTGTACAAAGCTGAGCTTGAATCTTAAGGCTCTCATTAAGTAGTTGTTGTTAATATGTGTGGTTGGGGCCTAGTAACGGTGTCTGCCGCTCCCTGGTGTTATCCTCCACTGAACAAAGCTGAGCTTGAATCTTCAGGCTCTCATTAAGTAGTTGTTGTTAATATTTGTGGTTGGGGCCTACTAACGGTGTCTGCCGCTCCAAAGTGTTCTCCATGTTTACTTGCCTGAGCTTCAATCTTCAGGCTCTCATTAAGTTGTTGTTGTTAATATGTGTGGTTGGGGCCTACTTACAGTGTTTGATGCTCCCTGGTGTTGTCCTCCTTTGTACAAAACTGAGCTTCAATCTTCAGGCTCTCATTAAGTAGTTGTTGTTAATATGTGTGGTTGGGGCTTACCAACGGTGTCTGCCGCTCCCTGGTGTTGTCCTCCACTGTACAAAGCTGAGCTTGAATCTTCAGGCTCTCATTAAGTAGTTGTTGTTAATATGTGTGGTTGGGGCCTACTAACGGTGTCTGCCGCTCCAAGGTGTTCTCCAGGTTTACTTGCCTGAGCTTCAATATTCAGGCTCTCATTAAGTAGTTGTTGTTAATATGTGTGGTTGCGGCCTACTAACGGTGTCTGCCGCTCCCTGGTGTTGTCCTCCACTGTACAAAGCTGAGCTTCAATCTTCAGGCTCTCATTAAGTTGTTGTTGTTAATATTTGTGGTTGGGGCCTACTATCGGTGTCTGCCGCTCCAAGGTGTTCTCCATGATTACTTGCCTGAGCTTCAGTCTTCAGGCTCTCATTATGTAGTTGTTGTTAATATGTGTGGTTGGGGCCTACTAACGGTGTCTGCCACTCCCTGGTGTTGTCCTCCACTGTACAAAGCTGAGCTTCAATCTTCAGGCTCTCATAAAGTAGTTGTTGTTAATATGTGTGGTTGGGGCCTACTAACGGTGTCTGCCGCTCCCTGGTGTTGTCCTCTACTGTACAAAGCTGAGCTTCAATCTTCAGGCTCTCATTAAGTAGTTGTTGTTAATATGTGTGGTTGGGGCCTACTAACGGTGTCTGCCGCTCCCTGGTGTTGTCCTCCACTGTACAAAGCTGAGCTTGAATCTTCAGGCTCTCAGTAAGTAGTTGTTGTTAATATGTGTGGTTGGGGCCTACTAACGGTGTCTGCCGCTCCCTGGTGCTGTCCTGCACTGTACAAAGCTGAGCTTGAATCTTCAGGCTCTCATTAAGTAATTGTTGTTACTATGTGTGGTTGGGGCCTACTAACGGTGTCTGCTGCTCCCTGGTGTTGTCCTCCACTGTACAAAGCTGAGCTTGAATCTTCAGGCTCTCATTAAGTAGTTGTTGTTAATATGTGTGGTTGGGGCCTACTATCGGTGTCTGCCGCTCCAAGGTGTTCTCCATGATTACTTGCCTGAGCTTCAGTCTTCAAGCTCTCATTATGTAGTTGTTGTTAATATGTGTGGTTGGGGCCTACTAACGGTGTCTGCCACTCCCTGGTGTTGTCCTCCACTGTGCAAAGCTGAGCTTGAATCTTCAGGCTCTCATTAAGTAGTTGTTGTTAATATGTGTGGTTGCGGCCTACTAACGGTGTCTGCCGCTCCCTGGTGTTGTCCTCCACTGTACAAAGCTGAGCTTCAATCTTCAGGCTCTCATTAAGTTGTTGTTAATATTTGTGGTTGGGGCCTACTATCGGTGTCTGCCGCTCCAAGGTGTTCTCCATGATTACTTGCCTGAGCTTCAGTCTTCAGGCTCTCATTATGTAGTTGTTGTTAATATGTGTGGTTGGGGCCTACTAACGGTGTCTGCCACTCCCTGGTGTTGTCCTCCACTGTACAAAGCTGAGCTTCAATCTTCAGGCTCTCATTAAGTAGTTGTTGTTAATATGTGTGGTTGGGGCCTACTAACGGTGTCTGCCGCTCCCTGGTGTTGTCCTCTACTGTACAAAGCTGAGCTTCAATCTTCAGGCTCTCATTAAGTAGTTGTTGTTAATATGTGTGGTTGGGGCCTACTAACGGTGTCTGCCGCTCCCTGGTGTTGTCCTCCACTGTACAAAGCTGAGCTTGAATCTTCAGGCTCTCATTAAGTAGTTGTTGTTAATATGTGTGGTTGGGGCCTACTAACGGTGTCTGCCGCTCCCGGGTGCTGTCCTCCACTGTACAAAGCTGAGCTTGAATTTTCAGGCTCTCATTAAGTAGTTGTTGTTACTATGTGTGGTTGGGGCCTACTAACGGTGTCTGCTGCTCCCTGGTGTTGTCCTCCACTGTACAAAGCTGAGTTTGAATCTTCAGGCTCTCATTAAGTAGTTGTTGTTAATATGTGTGGTTGGGGCCTACTTTCGGTGTCTGCCGCTCCCTGGTGTTGTCCTCCACTGTACAAAGCTGAGCTTGAATCTTCAGGCTCTCATTAAGTAGTTGTTGTTAATATTTTTGGTTGGGGCCTACTAACGGTGTCTGCCGCTCCCTGGTTTTTTCCTCCACTGTACAAAGCTGAGCTTCAATCTTCAGGCTCTCATTAAGTTGTTGTTGTTAAAATGTGTGGTTGGGGCCTACTAACGGTGTCTGCCGCTCCAAGGTGTCCTCCAGGTTTACTTGCCTGAGCTTCAATATTCAGGCTCTCATTACGTAGTTGTTGTTAATATGTGTGGTTGCGGCCTACTAACGGTGTCTGCCGCTCCATGGTGTTGTCCTCCACTGTACAAAGCTGAGCTTCAATCTTCAGGCTCTCATTAAGTAGTTGTTGTTACTATGTGTGGTTGGGGCCTACTAACGGTGTCTGCCACTCCCTGGTGTTGTCCTCTACTGTACAAAGCTGAGCTTCAATCTTCAGGCTCTCATTAAGTAGTTGTTGTTAATATGTGTGGTTGGGGCCTACTAACGGTGTCTGCCGCTCCCTGATGTTATCCTCCACTGTACAAAGCTGAGCTTGAATCTTAAGGCTCTCATTAAGTAGTTGTTGTTAATATGTGTGGTTGGGGCCTAGTAACGGTGTCTGCCGCTCCCTGGTGTTATCCTCCACTGAACAAAGCTGAGCTTGAATCTTCAGGCTCTCATTAAGTAGTTGTTGTTAATATTTGTGGTTGGGGCCTACTAACGGTGTCTGCCGCTCCAAAGTGTTCTCCATGTTTACTTGCCTGAGCTTCAATCTTCAGGCTCTCATTAAGTTGTTGTTGTTAATATGTGTGGTTGGGGCCTACTTACAGTGTTTGATGCTCCCTGGTGTTGTCCTCCTTTGTACAAAACTGAGCTTCAATCTTCAGGCTCTCATTAAGTAGTTGTTGTTAATATGTGTGGTTGGGGCTTACCAACGGTGTCTGCCGCTCCCTGGTGTTGTCCTCCACTGTACAAAGCTGAGCTTGAATCTTCAGGCTCTCATTAAGTAGTTGTTGTTAATATGTGTGGTTGGGGCCTACTAACGGTGTCTGCCGCTCCAAGGTGTTCTCCAGGTTTACTTGCCTGAGCTTCAATATTCAGGCTCTCATTAAGTAGTTGTTGTTAATATGTGTGGTTGCGGCCTACTAACGGTGTCTGCCGCTCCCTGGTGTTGTCCTCCACTGTACAAAGCTGAGCTTCAATCTTCAGGCTCTCATTAAGTTGTTGTTGTTAATATTTGTGGTTGGGGCCTACTATCGGTGTCTGCCGCTCCAAGGTGTTCTCCATGATTACTTGCCTGAGCTTCAGTCTTCAGGCTCTCATTATGTAGTTGTTGTTAATATGTGTGGTTGGGGCCAATAACGGTGTCTGCCACTCCCTGGTGTTGTCCTCCACTGTACAAAGCTGAGCTTCAATCTTCAGGCTCTCATAAAGTAGTTGTTGTTAATATGTGTGGTTGGGGCCTACTAACGGTGTCTGCCGCTCCCTGGTGTTGTCCTCTACTGTACAAAGCTGAGCTTCAATCTTCAGGCTCTCATTAAGTAGTTGTTGTTAATATGTGTGGTTGGGGCCTACTAACGGTGTCTGCCGCTCCCTGGTGTTGTCCTCCACTGTACAAAGCTGAGCTTGAATCTTCAGGCTCTCAGTAAGTAGTTGTTGTTAATATGTGTGGTTGGGGCCTACTAACAGTGTCTGCCGCTCCCTGGTGCTGTCCTGCACTGTACAAAGCTGAGCTTGAATCTTCAGGCTCTCATTAAGTAATTGTTGTTACTATGTGTGGTTGGGGCCTACTAACGGTGTCTGCTGCTCCCTGGTGTTGTCCTCCACTGTACAAAGCTGAGCTTGAATCTTCAGGCTCTCATTAAGTAGTTGTTGTTAATATGTGTGGTTGGGGCCTACTATCGGTGTCTGCCGCTCCAAGGTGTTCTCCATGATTACTTGCCTGAGCTTCAGTCTTCAAGCTCTCATTATGTAGTTGTTGTTAATATGTGTGGTTGGGGCCTACTAACGGTGTCTGCCACTCCCTGGTGTTGTCCTCCACTGTGCAAAGCTGAGCTTGAATCTTCAGGCTCTCATTAAGTAGTTGTTGTTAATATGTGTGGTTGCGGCCTACTAACGGTGTCTGCCGCTCCCTGGTGTTGTCCTCCACTGTACAAAGCTGAGCTTCAATCTTCAGGCTCTCATTAAGTTGTTGTTAATATTTGTGGTTGGGGCCTACTATCGGTGTCTGCCGCTCCAAGGTGTTCTCCATGATTACTTGCCTGAGCTTCAGTCTTCAGGCTCTCATTATGTAGTTGTTGTTAATATGTGTGGTTGGGGCCTACTAACGGTGTCTGCCACTCCCTGGTGTTGTCCTCCACTGTACAAAGCTGAGCTTCAATCTTCAGGCTCTCATTAAGTAGTTGTTGTTAATATGTGTGGTTGGGGCCTACTAACGGTGTCTGCCGCTCCCTGGTGTTGTCCTCTACTGTACAAAGCTGAGCTTCAATCTTCAGGCTCTCATTAAGTAGTTGTTGTTAATATGTGTGGTTGGGGCCTACTAACGGTGTCTGCCGCTCCCTGGTGTTGTCCTCCACTGTACAAAGCTGAGCTTGAATCTTCAGGCTCTCATTAAGTAGTTGTTGTTAATATGTGTGGTTGGGGCCTACTAACGGTGTCTGCCGCTCCCGGGTGCTGTCCTCCACTGTACAAAGCTGAGCTTGAATTTTCAGGCTCTCATTAAGTAGTTGTTGTTACTATGTGTGGTTGGGGCCTACTAACGGTGTCTGCTGCTCCCTGGTGTTGTCCTCCACTGTACAAAGCTGAGTTTGAATCTTCAGGCTCTCATTAAGTAGTTGTTGTTAATATGTGTGGTTGGGGCCTACTTTCGGTGTCTGCCGCTCCCTGGTGTTGTCCTCCACTGTACAAAGCTGAGCTTGAATCTTCAGGCTCTCATTAAGTAGTTGTTGTTAATATTTTTGGTTGGGGCCTACTAACGGTGTCTGCCGCTCCCTGGTTTTTTCCTCCACTGTACAAAGCTGAGCTTCAATCTTCAGGCTCTCATTAAGTTGTTGTTGTTAAAATGTGTGGTTGGGGCCTACTAACGGTGTCTGCCGCTCCAAGGTGTCCTCCAGGTTTACTTGCCTGAGCTTCAATATTCAGGCTCTCATTACGTAGTTGTTGTTAATATGTGTGGTTGCGGCCTACTAACGGTGTCTGCCGCTCCATGGTGTTGTCCTCCACTGTACAAAGCTGAGCTTCAATCTTCAGGCTCTCATTAAGTAGTTGTTGTTACTATGTGTGGTTGGGGCCTACTAACGGTGTCTGCCACTCCCTGGTGTTGTCCTCTACTGTACAAAGCTGAGCTTCAATCTTCAGGCTCTCACTAAGTAGTTGTTGTTAATATGTGTGGTTGGGGCCTACTTACAGTGTTTGATGCTCCCTGGTGTTGTCCTCCTTTGTACAAAACTGAGCTTCAATCTTCAGGCTCTCATTAAGTAGTTGTTGTTAATATGTGTGGTTGGGGCTTACCAACGGTGTCTGCCGCTCCCTGGTGTTGTCCTCCACTGTACAAAGCTGAGCTTGAATCTTCAGGCTCTCATTAAGTAGTTGTTGTTAATATGTGTGGTTGGGGCCTACTAACGGTGTCTGCCGCTCCAAGGTGTTCTCCAGGTTTACTTGCCTGAGCTTCAATATTCAGGCTCTCATTAAGTAGTTGTTGTTAATATGTGTGGTTGCGGCCTACTAACGGTGTCTGCCGCTCCCTGGTGTTGTCCTCCACTGTACAAAGCTGAGCTTCAATCTTCAGGCTCTCATTAAGTTGTTGTTGTTAATATTTGTGGTTGGGGCCTACTATCGGTGTCTGCCGCTCCAAGGTGTTCTCCATGATTACTTGCCTGAGCTTCAGTCTTCAGGCTCTCATTATGTAGTTGTTGTTAATATGTGTGGTTGGGGCCAATAACGGTGTCTGCCACTCCCTGGTGTTGTCCTCCACTGTACAAAGCTGAGCTTCAATCTTCAGGCTCTCATAAAGTAGTTGTTGTTAATATGTGTGGTTGGGGCCTACTAACGGTGTCTGCCGCTCCCTGGTGTTGTCCTCTACTGTACAAAGCTGAGCTTCAATCTTCAGGCTCTCATTAAGTAGTTGTTGTTAATATGTGTGGTTGGGGCCTACTAACGGTGTCTGCCGCTCCCTGGTGTTGTCCTCCACTGTACAAAGCTGAGCTTGAATCTTCAGGCTCTCAGTAAGTAGTTGTTGTTAATATGTGTGGTTGGGGCCTACTAACAGTGTCTGCCGCTCCCTGGTGCTGTCCTGCACTGTACAAAGCTGAGCTTGAATCTTCAGGCTCTCATTAAGTAATTGTTGTTACTATGTGTGGTTGGGGCCTACTAACGGTGTCTGCTGCTCCCTGGTGTTGTCCTCCACTGTACAAAGCTGAGCTTGAATCTTCAGGCTCTCATTAAGTAGTTGTTGTTAATATGTGTGGTTGGGGCCTACTATCGGTGTCTGCCGCTCCAAGGTGTTCTCCATGATTACTTGCCTGAGCTTCAGTCTTCAAGCTCTCATTATGTAGTTGTTGTTAATATGTGTGGTTGGGGCCTACTAACGGTGTCTGCCACTCCCTGGTGTTGTCCTCCACTGTGCAAAGCTGAGCTTGAATCTTCAGGCTCTCATTAAGTAGTTGTTGTTAATATGTGTGGTTGCGGCCTACTAACGGTGTCTGCCGCTCCCTGGTGTTGTCCTCCACTGTACAAAGCTGAGCTTCAATCTTCAGGCTCTCATTAAGTTGTTGTTAATATTTGTGGTTGGGGCCTACTATCGGTGTCTGCCGCTCCAAGGTGTTCTCCATGATTACTTGCCTGAGCTTCAGTCTTCAGGCTCTCATTATGTAGTTGTTGTTAATATGTGTGGTTGGGGCCTACTAACGGTGTCTGCCACTCCCTGGTGTTGTCCTCCACTGTACAAAGCTGAGCTTCAATCTTCAGGCTCTCATTAAGTAGTTGTTGTTAATATGTGTGGTTGGGGCCTACTAACGGTGTCTGCCGCTCCCTGGTGTTGTCCTCTACTGTACAAAGCTGAGCTTCAATCTTCAGGCTCTCATTAAGTAGTTGTTGTTAATATGTGTGGTTGGGGCCTACTAACGGTGTCTGCCGCTCCCTGGTGTTGTCCTCCACTGTACAAAGCTGAGCTTGAATCTTCAGGCTCTCATTAAGTAGTTGTTGTTAATATGTGTGGTTGGGGCCTACTAACGGTGTCTGCCACTCCCGGGTGCTGTCCTCCACTGTACAAAGCTGAGCTTGAATTTTCAGGCTCTCATTAAGTAGTTGTTGTTACTATGTGTGGTTGGGGCCTACTAACGGTGTCTGCTGCTCCCTGGTGTTGTCCTCCACTGTACAAAGCTGAGTTTGAATCTTCAGGCTCTCATTAAGTAGTTGTTGTTAATATGTGTGGTTGGGGCCTACTTTCGGTGTCTGCCGCTCCCTGGTGTTGTCCTCCACTGTACAAAGCTGAGCTTGAATCTTCAGGCTCTCATTAAGTAGTTGTTGTTAATATTTTTGGTTGGGGCCTACTAACGGTGTCTGCCGCTCCCTGGTTTTTTCCTCCACTGTACAAAGCTGAGCTTCAATCTTCAGGCTCTCATTAAGTTGTTGTTGTTAATATTTGTGGTTTGGGCCTACTAACGGTGTCTGCCGCTCCCTGGTGTTGTCCTCCACTGTACATAGCTGAGCTTCAATCTTCAGGCTCTCATTAAGTTGTTGTTAATATTTGTGGTTGGGGCCTACTAACGGGGTCTGTCGCTCCAAGGTGTTCTCTATGTTTACTTGCCTGAGCTTCAATCTTAAGGCTCTCATTAAGTAGTTGCTGTTATTATGTGTGGTTGGAGCCTACTAACGGTGTCTGCCGCTCCCTGGTGTTGTCCTCCACTGTACAAAGCTGAGCTTGAATCTTCAGGCTCTCATTAAGTAGTTGTTGTTAACATTTGTGGTTGGGGCCTACTAACGGTGTCTACCGCTCCCTGGTGTTGTCCTCCACTGTACAAAGCTGAGCTTCAATCTTCAGGCTCTCATTAAGTAGTTGTTGTTAATATTTGTGTTTGGGGCCTACTAGCGGTGTCTGCCGCTCCTTGGTGTTGTCCTCCACTGTACAAAGCTGAGCTTGAATCTTCAGGCTCTCATTAAGTTGTTGTTGTTAATATTTGTGGTTGGGGCCTACTAATCGTGTCTGCCGCTCCCTGGTGTTGTCCTCCACTGTACATAGCTGAGCTTCAATCTTCAGGCTCTCATTAAGTTGTTGTTGTTAATATTTGTGGTTGGGGCCTACTAACGGTGTCTGCCGCTCCCTGGTGTTGTCTTCCACTGTACAAAGCTGAGCTTCAATCTTCAGGCTCTCATTAAGTTGTTGTTGTTAATATTTGTGGTTGGGGCCTACTAACGGTGTCTGCCGCTCCAAGGTGTTCTCCATGATTACTTGCCTGAGCTTCAGTCTTCAGGCTCTCATTAAGTAGTTGTTGCTAATATGTGTGGTTGGGGCCTACTAACGGTGTCTGCCACTCCCTGGTGTTGTCCTCCACTGTACAAAGCTGAGCTTCAGTCTTCAGGCTCTCATTAAGTAGTTGTTGTTAATATGTGTGGTTTGGGCTTAGTAACGGTGTCTGCCGCTCCTTGGTGTTGTCCTCTACTGTACAAAGCTGAGCTTCAATCTTCAGGCTCTCATTAAGTAGTTGTTGTTAATATGTGTGGTTGGGGCATACTAACGGTGTCGGCCGCTCCCTCGTGTTATCCTCCACTGTACAAAGCTGAGCTTGAATCTTCAGGCTCTCATTAAGTAGTTGTTGTTAATATTAGTGGTTGGGGCCTACTAACGGTGTCTGCCGCTCCCTGGTGTTGTCCTCCACTGTACAAAGCTGAGCTTCAATCTTCAGGCTCTCATTAAGTTGTTGTTAATATTTGTGGTTGGGGCCTACTATCGGTGTCTGCCGCTCCAAGGTGTTCTCCATGATTACTTGCCTGAGCTTCAGTCTTCAGGCTCTCATTATGTAGTTGTTGTTAATATGTGTGGTTGGGGCCTACTAACGGTGTCTGCCACTCCCTGGTGTTGTCCTCCACTGTACAAAGCTGAGCTTCAATCTTCAGGCTCTCATTAAGTAGTTGTTGTTAATATGTGTGGTTGGGGCCTACTAACGGTGTCTGCCGCTCCCTGGTGTTGTCCTCTACTGTACAAAGCTGAGCTTCAATCTTCAGGCTCTCATTAAGTAGTTGTTGTTAATATGTGTGGTTGGGGCCTACTAACGGTGTCTGCCGCTCCCTGGTGTTGTCCTCCACTGTACAAAGCTGAGCTTGAATCTTCAGGCTCTCATTAAGTAGTTGTTGTTAATATGTGTGGTTGGGGCCTACTAACGGTGTCTGCCGCTCCCGGGTGCTGTCCTCCACTGTACAAAGCTGAGCTTGAATTTTCAGGCTCTCATTAAGTAGTTGTTGTTACTATGTGTGGTTGGGGCCTACTAACGGTGTCTGCTGCTCCCTGGTGTTGTCCTCCACTGTACAAAGCTGAGTTTGAATCTTCAGGCTCTCATTAAGTAGTTGTTGTTAATATGTGTGGTTGGGGCCTACTTTCGGTGTCTGCCGCTCCCTGGTGTTGTCCTCCACTGTACAAAGCTGAGCTTGAATCTTCAGGCTCTCATTAAGTAGTTGTTGTTAATATTTTTGGTTGGGGCCTACTAACGGTGTCTGCCACTCCAAGGCGTTCTCCATGTTTACTTGCCTGAGCTTCAGTTTTCAGGCTCTCATTAAGTAGTTGTTGTTAATATGTGTGGTTGGGGCCTACTAACGGTGTGTGCCACTCCCTGGTGTTCTCCTCCACTGTAGAAAGCTGAGCTTCAATCTTCAGGCTCTCATTAAGTTGTTGTTGTTAATATTTGTGGTTGGGGCCTACTAACGGTGTCTGCCGCTCCCTGGTGTTGTCCTCCACTGTACAAAGCTGATCTTCAATCTTCAGGCTCTCATTAAGTAGTTGTTGTTAATATTTGTGTTTGGGGCCTACTAGCAGTGTCTGCCGCTCCTTGGTGTTGTCCTCCACTGTACAAAGCTGAGCTTTAATCTTCAGGCTCTCATTAAGTTGTTGTTGTTAATATTTGTGGTTGGGGCCTACTAACGGTGTCTGCCGCTCCCTGGTGTTGTCCTCCACTGTACAAAGCTGAGCTTCAATCTTCAGGCTCTCATTAAGTTGTTGTTGTTAATATTTGTGGTTGGGGCCTACTAACGGTGTCTGTCGCTCCCTGGTGTTGTCCTCCACTGAACAAAGCTGAGCTTCAATCTTCAGGCTCTCATTAAGTTGTTGTTGTTAATATTTGTGGTTGGGGCCTACTAACGGTGTCTACCACTCCAAGGTGTTCTCCATGTTTACTTGCCTGAGCTTCAGTCTTCAGGCTCTCATTAAGTAGTTGTTGTTAATATGTGTGGTTGGGGCCTACTAACGGTGTGTGCCACTCCCTGGTGTTGTCCTCCACTGTACAAAGCTGAGCTTCAATCTTCAGGCTCTCATTAAGTTGTTGTTGTTAATATTTGTGGTTGGGGCCTACTAACGGTGTCTGCCGCTCCCTGGTGTTGTCCTCCACTGAACAAAGCTGAGCTTCAATCTTCAGGCTCTCATTAAGTTGTTGTTGTTAATATTTGTGGTTGGGGCCTACTAACGGTGTCTGCCACTCCAAGGTGTTCTCCATGTTTACTTGCCTGAGCTTCAGTCTTCAGGCTCTCATTAAGTAGTTGTTGTTAATATGTGTGGTTGGGGCCTACTAACGGTGTCTGCCACTCCCTGGTGTTGTCCTCCACTGTACAAAGCTGAGCTTCAATCTTCAGGCTCTCATTAAGTTGTTGTTGTTAATATTTGTGGTTGGGGCCTACTAACGGTGTCTGCCGCTCCAAGGTGTTCTCCATGTTTACTTGCCTGAGCTTCAGTCTTCAGGCTCTCATTAAGTATTTGTTGTTAATATTTGTGTTTGGGGCCTACTAGCAGTGTCTGCCGCTCCTTGGTGTTGTCCTCCACTGTACAAAGCTGAGCTTTAATCTTCAGGCTCTCATTAAGTTGTTGTTGTTAATATTTGTGGTGTGGGCCTACTAACAGTGTCTGCCGCTCCCTGGTGTTGTCCTCCACTGTACAAAGCTGAGCTTCAATCTTCAGGCTCTCATTAAGTTGTTGTTGTTAATATTTGTGGTTGGGGCCTACTAACGGTGTCTGCCGCTCCCTGGTGTTGTCCTCCACTGAACAAAGCTGAGCTTCAATCTTCTGGCTCTCATTAAGTTGTTGTTGTTAATATTTGTGGTTGGGGCCTACTAACGGTGTCTGCCACTCCAAGGTGTTCTCCATGTTTACTTGCCTGAGCTTCAGTCTTCAGGCTCTCATTAAGTAGTTGTTGTTAATATGTGTGGTTGG